>NC_059165.1:53446358-53750215 GCF_019923935.1 Bubalus bubalis | reverse complement strand
TGAAGGACAGGCAAGCCTGGCGTGCTGCAGTCAGTCCGTGGGATCGCAAAGAGTCAGACATGACTTAGGGACTGAACACCAACAAGCAACCTTTAATACGTCTGAGCAATGTAAAATCTGGAATTGTGTCACAAAAACTTGATTTTTGTTACAAAGTCAGGGCTGTATTCTCAGGGTGGAGTCAAAGGAGTTTGTCTAAAAAGAAGCCATTTGTTCATGTATCATAGGACATGTCTAAATTTAAGTCATTTTGTATAATTGAAACATGTGTCCTTTAACCAACAAAACTATTACTGGTGGGAGAGGGTTGTCTCTTTCCGTACCCACACCCCCACCCCCTGCCTGAAAATAATTGATTTGCTTTAAGGTTGGCTGGAGTATTTAAAAAGAAAAAAATTGTGGTAGATCAGTTTGAAAGTCAATTCTTAGCATTCTTACTAAGTCAGTAGAGAAACTGATCTTTCTTCATTATGTATTGATGTTGATATATCAACATTGTTGTTATAAAAGATGATTTTATACAAGTTACTTGGTCAAGATCCATCACATTGTTGATGTTCCTGGTTTTAGACTATAGTAATAATGAGAGCACTTTAAAATATGGACAGCTCAGTAAATTTACTTCAGTATTCTCATCTTGCCTTTTCTGTGAGAAAATAAATACAGTTTAACAACATAGAAGTCTGGTCTTATTTGTTTCTTGTCTTTATTTTGTCTCCAAAGCAGAACATAGAGAAAGATCAAAGTTTAAGAGTGAAAGGAATGACTTGGAGAGCTCCTATGTGCCTGTGTCTGCACCAGCTCCGAACTCTTCTGAGCAGTATTCCTCGGGGGCACAGTCTATTCCCAGCACTGTTACTGTGATCGCACCTGCGCACCACTCTGAAAACACAACGGAGAGTTGGTCTAATTACTATAATAATCATAGCTCTTCCAATTCTTTTGGTCGAAACCCACCACCAAAGAGGCGATGCAGAGATTATGATGGTAAAAATTCTCTTTTATATTGTACCCCAGAGTACTAGTAAAGTAAATGTTGCTAGTAGTACATACCATTTCATTACAGTCTGGATGTTATTAAAAGGGATGAGTGAGGAGGAGAATCTCTTTGGCATATGCTTCTTTACTTGTTGGATGTAATAGTTTGGCTCTTGTTAACACAGTGTTCAGATTTGACCCTTTAATTTATGTTTTGTTTTCCTCTTTACTTCTGACACTGTAATTAAACTGCAGAATTTGGTAGACACTAGGAATGGTCATTTTTTTGTGTGCTGTTTGACCCTGGGGATTTGTTAATCATGTATAACCTACTTACAGTTTTAACTTGCTAACTTTCCATTTGAATGAATGTTCGGTGTTAATGAAATCGGTGTTAATGCGTGCGTTTATTTTAGATTTTTATTATGGGAATATTTTAAATATTTACAAAAATTCACAAGGTAATATAATTAATCCTAGTGTATCTGTGACATCATATCAACAGTTGTCAACTCATAGGCAGTCTTGTTTTCATGTATACTTTCACAGCTCCCAGGCTATTTATAGCAAATGACTAGACATAATAACATTTTCCTTTAAATATAGAATGTATATATTTTTGCTTTTTATTTAAGTAGAGAATAGAATCACGTGATTCAGGCATTAACTCACCCTCACCCTGGTCTCTCAGCCCCAAAGATCTTCTCAAAGCCAATTTTATGCTGTCAGTTTCTTGTGTATCTTTCCACTTAATCTATGCATGTGTACATAAAAACATATTCTCCCCCACTCTCTTTTTAACATAAATGTTATTGTACTTTATACTATTTATACTTCATTCATACTATGCATTTTGTTTTTCTTTCACTTAACATTATTTCCTGGCAGTCATCCTATTTAAATATAGTAACTATAAAGAGCTTCTTCAGTATTTTTTTTTTTAATACTTCTTTGTATGCTCTATGTACAAAAATGTGTTTAAACTTACGACACTTTGGGGATGTTTCAGATATTTTGCTGTTACAATTCTGCAGTGAATAACCTGGAACATAATACTCAGTTGAATAATTTAAAGTTTCAACTTATAGCAAAAATGGTTGCTTTAGAATAATATCATGAAAGTAGATAGTTGAAAGTAGGTCATCTAATTCACATTCCTTATCCTCTCTACCTTTGTTAAGTTATTTAAAATATCTGAATTTTTATTATGAAAACTCAATAGCAAATGGGTTAATCTGATAGTGGTTGGTAGCCTGCTTTTGACCTGATTATTTGCTGTCTCAGTAAAGCATAGTGCCACAGTATAGCAAGTAGAGAGTACACCTGTTCCTACCTCAGGAATATGCAATGGTAACAGAATAACACTAAGAAGCCTTTAAATTCCTTGCACAAAAAGCACTCCATAAATCAGATTGGTGGATGTTTCAGGGAATTGTTTGTTTGCTGAACTCTGTGTAGATCATAGTGAAATTTATCTTTGATTCTTACAGAAAGAGGATTCTGTGTACTTGGTGACCTTTGTCAGTTTGATCATGGAAATGATCCCTTGGTTGTTGATGAAGTTGCTCTACCAAGCATGATTCCTTTCCCTCCACCTCCTCCTGGGCTTCCTCCTCCACCACCTCCTGGAATGTTAATGCCTCCAATGCCAGGCCCTGGCCCAGGCCCTGGTCCAGGCCCGGGCCCAGGCCCAGGCCCAGGCCCAGGCCCTGGCCACAGCATGAGACTTCCTGTTCCCCAAGGACATGGCCAGCCTCCACCTTCTGTTGTGCTTCCCATACCACGTAAGTATATGTATAGTTTCTTTAGTGAAGAATATTTAGAGGAATCCATCCCTTTTATGTAACTTGATACTAGATTTTAAGAATTTGAAAAATAAATTATTAATAGAATTTGGAATATATTTCCATAATTAAGATGTTCTTCCCTTTTTTCTACCTAGTGTCATATTGCATTATTTATAGTACCTCCAAGTGTAAATTTTATTAGTAGTGCCCTAACCTATATTGACCTGGAGTCAAAATCTTGCTCGTTGATAGAAAGCCAGCATTTTGAAGAGGTCAGAAAAATAAGACTATGCCAGTAGTTTAGTGAAAGTTCCATCTTTAAAGGGGAGAAGGAAATGGCAACCCACTCCAGTATTCTTGCCTAGAGAATCCTGTGGACAGAGGAGCCAGGAGGGCTGCTGTCCTTAGGGTCACACAGAGTCAGACACAACTGAAGCCACTTAGCAGCAGCATCTTTAAAGTAAATCTCTTAGAGAATATTGAAATACTCTGTAAAACATTTTATTATGGGACTTTTCTTGGTTTTCTTCTTCCAGTTATATTAATCTATATACATACAGCACTGTATAGTTTAAGGTGTACAGCATACTGATTTGATTTGTATACATCATGAAGTGATTATCACGGTAAGTTTAGTGATCATCCATCATCTCATATAGGTATTAAAGAAATAGTAAAAAATTTTAGTTTTCTTATGATGAGAACTCTTAGGATTTACTCTGTTAACAACTTTCATATACAACATTGAGCAGTGTTAATTATATTTATCATGTTGTGCATTATATCCCTAGTACTTATTTATCTTATAATTGGAAGTTTGTGTCTTTTGACTGCCTTCATCCAATTTCTCTTCCCCTTTATGGAAATTTTTGAATACACACAGATGTAGAGTAATAATATACCATGTTTCATCATCTAAATTCAATGGTTAATATTCAGCTGTTTTTGTCTCATTTATTCTTCTTGCCTGCCCCACACAATTTTTTTTACTTTATTTCCCTGAAGTATTTTTCAGATATCAGAACATTTCACCAGTATGTACTTGGGTATGAATCTCTTTACTGATAAAAGACTTCAAAAAAAAAGGGGGTCAATATGCTGTTATCAAATTCACCAAAATTAGGAGAAATGTTTAAAAATGATCATTTCAAAAAAAACAGTTGCTAGTTGAGCTAAAACAGAAATAAGACTGAATTTTTAAAATATAACTGAGAAAATTCTGGAGCAGTCATTTTACGTGTGTCGGTTCAGTTCAGTCGCTCAGTCGTGTCCAACTCTGTGACCCCGTGGACTGCAGTACACCAGGCTTCCCTGTCCATCACCAACTCCGGAGTTTACTCAGACTCATGTCCATCGAGTCCATGATGCCATCCAACCATCTCATCCTCTGTCGTCCCCTTCTCCTCCCTTCTTCAATCTTTCCCAGCATCAGGGTCTTTTCACATGAGTCAGTTCTTCGCATCAGGTGGCCAAAGTATTGGAGTTTCAGCTTCAACATCTGTCCTTCCAATGAACACCCAGGACTGATCTTTAGGATGGACTGGTTGGATCTCCTTGCAGTCCAAGGGACTCTCAAGAGTCTTTTCCAACTCCACAGTTCAAAAGCATCAATTCTTCGGTGCTCAGCTTTCTTTATAGTCCAACTCTCACATCCATACATGACTACTGAAAAAACCATAGCTTTGATTAGACAGACCTTTGTTGGCAAAGTGATGTCTCTGCTTTTTAATATGCTGTCTACGTTGGTCATAACTTTCCTTCCAAGGAGCAAGTGTCTTTTAATTTCATGGCTGCAGTCACCATCTGCAGTGATTTTGGAGCCCAAAAATAGTCTGTCATTGTTTTCACTGTTTCCCCATCTATTTGCCATGAAGTGATTGGACGAGATCCCATGATCTTAGTTTTCTCAATGTTGAGCTTTAAACCAACTTTTTCACTCTCCTCTTTCACTTTCATCAAGAGGCTCTTTAGTTCTTCTTGGCTTTCTGTCATAAGGCTGGTGTCATCTGCATATCTGAGGTTATTGATATTTCTCCCGGCAATCTTGATTCCAGCTTTTGCTTCCTCCAGCCCAGCGTTTCTCATGATGTACTCAGCATATAAGTTAAATAATCAGGGTGACCGTATACAGCCTTGATGTGCTCCTTTTTCTATTTGGAACCAGTCTCTTTTTCCATGTCCAGTTCAAACTGTTGCTTCCTGACCTGCATACAGATTTCTCAGGAGGAGTGTAAGGTGGTCTGGTATTCCCATCTCTTTAAGAATTTCCCACAGTTTGTGGTGATCCACATACTCAAAGGCTTTGGCATAGTCAATAAAGCAGAAATAGATGTTTTTCTGGAACTCTTTTGCTTTTTCGATAATCCAGTGGAAGTTGGCAATTTGATCTCTGGTTCCTCTGCCTTTTCTAAAATCAGCTTGAACATCTGGAAGTTCACGGTTCACGTACTGTTGAAGCTTGGCTTGGAGAATTTTGAGCATTACTTTACTAGCGTATGAGATGAGTGCAATTGTGCGGTAGTTGGAGCTTTCTTTGGCATTGCCTTTCTTTGGGATTGGCATGAAAACTGACCTTTCCCAGTCCTGTGGCCACTGTTGAGTTTTTCAAATTTGCTGGCATGTTGAGTGAGGTACTTTCACAGCATCATCTTTCAGGATTTGAAATAGCTCAACTGGAATTCCATCACCTCCACTAGCTTTGTTTGTAGTGGTGCTTCCTAAGGCCCACTTGACTTCGCATTCCAGCATGTCTGTCTCTAGGTGAGTGATCATACCATCGTGATTATCTGGATCATGAAGATCTTTTTTTTACATGTCTACAGAGGTATAAGAAAAACCTACCTGAAGACGTTTAATGTTTTAAGAGTTGGCAAATTATTTGAAAAAAATGGTTACCATTCAGTTTATTTAAGTGGTACTTTTTCAATTCTTTTTAAAATTTTTAATTTTCAAAATTATTATAGGCTCACTGGAAGTTGCAAAAATAGTCTAACATGATACCATGTACCCATTGCATAGCTTTCCTGCAGTAACATTCTTTGTAGAACACATTTCATTAAAATTGATAAAGGTTTGTATACATTTAACGCATAGATTTGGTCAACAGCAATATGGTTCTTTTAACAGTGGGTTGTGAGTATTTAATATTGTCACATAAATCGTATAATTGTAAAGCTCAGGTTGAGATTTAATTTCTCAGATAAAAAGGCATCTTTGATGTACAGAAATTCTCACAATAAAAGATCCTACGTCATTTGGGGGAACATATCTGTGTAAAAGTGAAATCTAAGAGTGTTGTTTCCCCCTGAACACTTTGCCAAGAAAAATTTCAAGGAAACAAATAACATCTAGCTTCTACAATTAGCACTTTACTATCCCCTAAAGAAGGGAATGGCTACCTACTCCAGTATTCTTGACTGAAGAATTCCATAGACAGAGATGCCTGCTGAGCTACAGTGCATGGGGTCACCAAGAGTCAGACATGACTGAGTGATTCACACTTTCTTTTTCATGTTGTGTCATCATATATCTTTCCATCTCTCCATTTTTAGTTTTAATGCATTTCACAGTACATTCTAGACATAGATACACTCAAACATGTTTATCATTAATTTAAGAGTTTTATAGAACTTTATTATCATCCCAGAAAGTTTGTTCAAATCTCTTGGCCATTTTCTACTCCCAGCCTCCTGATGCAACCAGTTCTGCCCTTTTTCCACCCTAGATTAGTCTATTACAGAACTAAAATGTCATTTAAATTAATAATGCTCTGAGTGCTCAAGCCCGCTCATATCAAATTTCTTTATTCTGTTCTAAACCAAAGTAGGTATTTTATATGTGGATATCCTTATTGTACTTGGTGTAGTGAGTGTTTTTATTACGTAGCAAACATTACTGCTCTAGCTCTCACTTTTTGTTGTCTGTAGGACCACCCATAACACAGTCAAGCTTGATCAACAACCGTGACCAGCCTGGGACAAGTGCAGTGCCCAATCTTGCACCAGTAGGAGCAAGACTACCTCCTCCTTTACCCCAGAACCTCCTTTATACAGTGTCAGAACGTAAGTACACATTTGATTTATTGCCTGGAGAATCCCAGGGACAGGGGAGCTGCCGTCTACGGGGTCGCAAAGAGTCGGACATGACTAAAGCGACTTAGCAGCAGCAGGGCATAGAAAAGCCAGACGTTTTCTCAGAACACTTAAAAAAATACAGTTAATTTCTATTTTAAGGACTATCTATACAAAATTATACTTATGTTTACAGGGCAGTTCACTGTGTGGTTATGTTCTGTAACTGTATTTTAATTTTGTGTGATGATGGCAGAGAAGGACAAGGCCTTCTGTATTGGAGAAGTCTGCTCTGCTATAGTGTAGCAACATTTTTCTGCTAAAGGAATTATATTTTGAAGCTTCTGTTCAAGAATTGTTCTTCTGATTGAATTTCCAAAGCCTAAGACTTACCTCCTAAGAGCATACAAAAGATCACATAAAATACACCTAATTATTTAACTTGTAATGCTGAAACGAGCATAGCATCATTTAAACTATAGTATTTAGTGGTTAGACTGTCTTGTAACATTGATGCTTAATAATATGTTTTTCTTGAATCCTATCTTTTATTTTTCATAGTTTTGGTTACTGTTGTTTTTAGTTTACAGAGGCTTAAAAGAAAAATTTATTTCTTCAGAAACCTAAAAATAAAGTAGTTGGTTGTTAAAACTGTCAGACTGTGAGAATTTCTTTACAGAGCTAGGTAACTTTATAGATAAATTCACCTGTTTTGTAACTGTGTTTATCATAAACATTTCTTCATCTCTTTCATGACCTAGGGAGGCAACTCAAGAAAGTAATTAAGCTTAGATTCAAATTCTGGTTCCATCATTTATGTCACTGTGACCTTAGGCAAGTCGCTTAACCTCTTTGAATCCTAATTTCCTCTTTTGTAAAAAACAGAAATAATGGTAACATTACTCACCTCATTAAGGTTATTTTGGGGAAACATGTTATATGTTAATACATATAAAGCATCTAGAATAGTATCTGGCACCTTAAGCTATACATAAGGAATAGTTATTATAGTTTTGTAGTTATGATTGTCTCCATAAATTTCAGCCTCTCCGAAATCAAAACCTGTTATTTTCCTCTAAGTCTCTATTACCTCCACAATCCCTGTCTTTCTTTGCTAATGTAAATAACACCCACCTAATCACCTAGAATTGAAAACCCTATCATGACTGACTCATTGCTTTGCTTTTTTATTTCTAGTTAATTGAAAAATTCTTCCTCTTTTTCTTAGATGCATCTTTTTTTCTCTCTTCCTGCTATGGTTTCTGCCCTCATCCACACTTGAATCACTTCACGTTTTTGATGATTGCTGCAGTCTTTTTGACTCCAATATATTTTACTCCCACTTTCCCTCCACGTTCCACCATGTAATGCTGCTAAGCTAGTTGCCTGAGAGAACCAACCAGGACAGTCCTATGAGAATTCTTCAGTGCTGCTGTTTCCTCCTGTGTTCCGCTGTGCTTTCTCAGGACAGAAACCATATATGATAGTTAAATAACTAGCCATTTTGTTTTACTTTTAGTGTCTCACAGTCTTCTAATTACTATAGTATCTTGTTATAGTGCTTATTTTACTGCTCTCTTTTTTTAATTATGGGCAATTTCAGACATATATAAAAATAAAGAAGGTAGTATAAGAAACTCCCATGTTCCCATCACTCAGCTTCAACAGTTACCAATCTTGTTTCATCTTTCCCCTTCCTAAATCAGCTCTTAGCATTATTTCTTAGTGCTTTTGGACTTGTAAATATGAAAAATGGTTTATTTATCTGAAAGTCTTTTGCAGATAACACATTTTCATATTGTTAAATTTAGCATTTTGACTCATGATAAAAATTTAATTTTGTTTTTAATTTATAAAAATATGTGGCAATTATGATTTATTTTAATATTGTTAAATTTAATATTGTGATTCCATTTGGATTTTTCCTCCAACATTAGATTTTATTTTCTACTTCAGATAATTATGGGCAAATGTATATCTAATTTTGTGGCACAAAATCCAGCACTTTTTTTTTTTCAGCTTTTTAAAAAAAATTTCTGTTGGAGTATAGTTGATTAACAATGTAGTGTTCGTTTCAGATGTACAGCAAAGTGAATCAGTTACATTTATACATATATTCACTCTTTTTTTAGATCCTTTTCCTGTATAGGTCATTACAGAGAATTGACTAGAGTTCCTTGTGCTATATACTAGTTCCTTACTCGTTATCTATTTTATATATAGTAGTGTGTATATGGCAATTCCAGTCTCCCAGTTTATCCTCCCTGTCCCACACTTCTCTTTTTCCCCCAGATAGTCATAGGTTTGTTTTCTATATCTGTGAGTGTTTGTTTTGTAGATAAGTTCATTTGTACCATTGTTTTAGATTCCACGTATAAGCGATAGCACATGATACTTGTCTTTCTCCATCTCAGTTACTTGACTTAGTATGACAAAAGCTCCCTTTTGGTTTTAATGAAAAAATATTATAAAAAAATTGTAGTTAAAAAAAAATTATTATTAATATTCACAGCATAGAAAATGTGTATAAGTGAAGAACAGCATATCATATGATAGTTGTGAAAATTTAATCAATAGGGACCCAAATAAACATAGAAAAATGAAATCTGGTATTTTAGAGGTAGGAATAGGGTCTGTTCAATGCCTGGTACTGGGAATATGAGTGAGAGATGATTTTTCTCCTAAGAAGCTAAAAATCTAATAGTGGGAAAGAAATATGTCAAAAATTACAAACTCACAAAAAACCAATTACAGTGTATTTTGGTGTTAAAGCAACAGAGTGCCTCAGAAATACATATAACAAAAAAAAAAAAAAAAGAAATACATATAACAAAGGAACTAATTCTGCCCGAAATAAAACCTTCATCTAGTCTAATTATCATTCCGTTTTGAACAGCACAATTGAATGTTAAAAGAAGAAAAAGAATTTCCCCACTGTAAAGCTGTGTAGGGTATATGGGGCTCCTGGCAATGCTATTTAAAACTTAATGGCAGGTATGGTTATAATTTAGAAAAAAATTATGAAATTTGGTTTTTGTTGAATTAAAATGTCACAGATACTCTGAAAAGGATTTAAATAATGAAATGCAGTTGGAAGTGTATGGAAAAACACCTATTAAAAACAACTATTTCCTTTGACATACTTAAGCATTTTTACCCAAATTCAGAGTTGCCAGTTCAGTGTATGGTTTTAGGGTTTGAGGTTTTGTTTTACTTTGTTTTCACAGGACAGAACCATTTTAAAGTATATTCCTTTAAATTTGACTTGTTTCTTTTGCTTCTTTGAAGAAGATGTAATAGAAATATTTTGTACCTGCTAAGCTCCGTGTATTGAGTGTCTGAAAGATTAGTAGTAAAATATAACAGCCTAAAGATTGATTCTTAGGTTGAAGGCAGTTGTCAGTCTAAAGGTGAATTTACATAAATTACTTTTATCTTTCAGAGAATATATATTTCCTATTAGCTGTGTACGATTATTAAAACATCATATTCTTAAACTTGAGATGCCTCATTTAATTCTGTGAAGTACATACCATTTTTCTGTGCACAGTCACAGATTTTGATGTCTAGAAAAGTCAGTCTATGGAGTCGTATATTGTCTAAAATTTCTCTCCCCTCGTGTGTTACTTGGATTTGTTTTGCATTAGTTGTCATATTGCCCATTTCAAATAATGTCTGATGAATATCAAATAAAGGTATTCATCCTAAGAAACACTTAAATGTCATTGGGATGCAGTTAGTAAATAAACTTTCATCCATTCTGTTAAGTATTGAGTTCCTACTATGTGCTAGGCACCATTTAGGCCCTGGAACTTTAAAAGGTATGCCAGGGACCTTGGATTCTAATAGAGAAGACACATAACAAATATGGCCAGTAATTGGAAGGTATAGCTTTCTATTTTCTTCTGATTGAGCTTTCAGTTTAAAACTCATCTTAAGACTTTTTTTTCCCTTGTGAATACGCTTGAAGACAAAGTCAGGAGAATTACAAAGAGTAGCTAAAATTTTAGTTTGAGTAAAGACTATCTTCAAAAGACTAGAGTTAACATTGTGTGTGTGTGTGTGTGTGTGTGTGTGTGTTAGTTGCTCAGTCATATCTGAGTCTAAAGAATGAAAATATTGCTATCAATCAGACATATAAGATACATGAATGACTTACAATAGGAGCATGAACTTAGGCGACTTGCATTGTGAAATTATTCAGTCACTCTACACTGATAAAAACTAAATTGAATCAGAATCTGAAAAAGAATATATGCACACACCTATATTTATGTTTAACTGACTCAAATTGTTGTACATCTGAAATTGGTACAGCAGTGTAAATCAAATATATTCCAATAAAAGTTTGAGAAAAAACTAAAGTGAATGAATCTAAATTGTGACTGGCTTATCTTCACCATCATTATAACCAACTTGATTTTTTTAAACTTTTTATTATGGAAAATTTCAAATATACCTAAGAGAGTAAACACTGTAGTAATCTTCATTACTCAGTTGCTGGTTTCAACATTTATCAATGTATTGATTAACCTTGCTTTATCTGTAACTCACTCCTGACTTGATTATTTAAAAACAAGTTCCAAACATACCATTTCATCTATAAATCTCTGAAAGATAAGGGATAAATACACACACACAATTACTATACTTTATCACAGTCCCAAAATATAACAGGTATTATTGTCAAGTATCTAATCAGTGCTCATATTTCCCAGTTGTATCATAGACATTCCTTTATATCTGGTTCATTTGAAGCTGAATCCAAGCAAGGTTACACATTACATTTAGTTGATGTTTCTTAAGCCTTTGAATCCATAACAATTTCTCCTACCTCTTTTTTCCCCCTTGACACTTACTTGTTGAAGGAGCAGATAATTTGTCCTAAAGAATTTTGCCATAATCTAGACTTGGCGTATCTTGCATCTCCTGGTGACATTTAATGCATTCCTCTATCCCCTGTTTTTTCTGGAAATTGGAGATTTATCTAGATCTAGATTAATAGGGTCACATTTGGAGTTTTTTTCCTCCTTATTTTGCATGAATGTTGTACTGATGGGGTTTTATACTTCCTACTGCAGTATATACCTGGTGTACAATATCAAGTTGTCTCCTTTCTATGTTACAAATATTGATCATTGTGTACAGGTGTTTTCATCCTGATCCACCCTTTCAAAAAATTGCTCTTGGTTGTTTGTGATCCCTGCCCAGTTCTCTTTGCTTCATTGGGGGCTATAAAAGTGTGATACTCTAATTCTATGATTTCTTCTACATTTATTGGCTGACAGTCTACAAAGTAGAACTTGGCAGTGTTCACCATTTGGTTGACCTGAAATGTACTTTTTACAGGAATAACAGGATAAATGCTTCTGTCCTTTAATTTATCAGTTTTCAGAAAATGAGTTTGTTTCCAAGTATCTTCCAGAGGGACCACTGTACTTTTTCTAAGTATCATTATGAACTCATGGATTTCTAATGTTTGGTATATTTCACCCCATTGTGGCCTTTTTTGGTGTTCAGATTGGCTCTTATTTGACCATGGAAAGCCTCTTCATGTTGGCTTCTGCAGGTTGCTTTGTTGTATTTTTTACATGCTTGTGTTTGGTAGCCATCTTGCTTCTGGAGCATTACATGAAGGTGTACCAGACTCATCGTACAAATTTTCTATCCAGACCTAGAATCAACCTTTTATCTAAGGAACTCTTTATTTTTCACATAGTATTTAGAGACCTGAATAGATGTTAAAGAAAATCAGGCCTCATTTGAATAAACAGCCATCTTTCTGAAGTGTAGGAATGCATGTTCTTTGTCATTCATTTTAAAAAGGCATTGTACAAACTAGCCTTTTAGTTTCTCATTTACTTTGAGATAGTTAATTAAATACACACGCTATATGAAATGCTTTATCATAAATTTAAGCTAGTCATATGAACTGAGATTGTACTTCCCATTTTTCTCTTTAGCATATGACTTCATTCTGCAAGGAATTCTCTGCAGTATATCATGCTTCAGCTATTTTCAGATCATTGAGGATATGTTAGATTGCTTTTGCAATGTAATGATTGATCTTTTTTCATGTAAATTTTGAAAAGATTGGTGCTAAGCACCCAATTATGTGGTCCCCTTATACAGTATGATTTGCCACCTTTTCTCCATGTATTGGAAAGTATAGCATATCCATTTCTTCTCTACATTTACTGTGAAATCAAGTGGTTGCTTTTGACTTGTCTTATTAAAGTGTATTAAAAGTCTTCTGGAATTTTACAACTTTATAACGATATTTCATCATATTAAAAAAATCTAAATTTACTTTGTCTTGTGTCACATAGTGAATGTCTGACTTCAGATACAAAATATTGAGTAAATCTTAAAAATAGGTCTCATATGGAGTAGTAAATGAAAAAGATACTATTAAATAACCAACCAAAGAGAGGTTTTGCTCCTTGATACCTTGTCTTTTTTAATCTTGTTCTGTAAAATTTGGCTTCATTGTTTCTGCCATTTTTGCATCTATAAATTCTAAATGTGCTTTCTTTCCAAGAGTGATCTGTAATATCTGAGATACTTTATGTGTACAGAGGCTAGTCTGTTCCTGTGGGATTTTGTCCTCTTGTCTGTCTGTTGTCCACCTACTTACAGGATAGCAGATTTTCACTGTCTTTATGTTTTTCTTTTGAATGTTTCTTATTCTCCATGAGAGTATGCTTGTGGTGGGGTTTTTTTTTTTTTTAATTCCTTTATTACATTTGTTTTTTCTGCTCCCAGATAGGGGAATAGTTTGTGCATACCTGAAATTATATGAATTTGGGAGGAGTGTTTTTATCTTTTTTAAATGGGTATGACAGCTTTCATAACCACATCTCCCTGTATATTAAACTCTACATGAATAATAGCTCAGGGCTCCTTTGTCAATAACTTGATATAGTTGATCAGTTTCTGGTAAGATCAGCATGTAGTTATTCCATTTAAGATGATAAAAAATGGACATTATGCAGTCACACTACCTAATTCTTACTCTTTCTTTATACCTCAGTGCATCCTACCCAGTTGCATGTCTGTTTCTTGAGTTAGAAGGAATATTAATAGCATCTTTCTCAAGTACTATTCCCATTGGTGTACTTTCTCTGTTCTTGGCTCAAGTCTCAGGAAGTAGATCATTACTTAGAGAAGCTTGTGACTCTCAATCCCAGCTGCCCTCCTATTCTTTCCTCTGTAGGACAGCCCATGTACTCTCGTGAACATGGTGCTGCTGCATCTGAGCGACTTCAGTTGGGGACACCGCCTCCTCTGTTGGCAGCTCGTTTGGTGCCACCTCGAAACCTCATGGGATCCTCCATTGGGTACCATACCTCAGTCTCCAGCCCCACCCCTCTGGTCCCAGGTAAGCTTTGCTACAGATGGCCATCCACCTCTGATGTTTTGTACCATAAACTGGCCAACCTAAGAGGTGATCTGGTATCCTGATCTGCTCTCACAGATTCCCATTAAATCTCCCAGGTGGTTTTGTTTTCTGTTTCTGTGTTCCTTTGGTTTATCCCTAGTGCCCCTAGATGATTAGGCCTCCTGTGTGTCTGTCATCTCCGGTGTCCTTTGTATTTACTTTCTGTGCCTCAGTAACTAAGGTCATGCAGTTCCTTGAACTAGTTTTTAATCCAGCAGATAGGAACAGTATCTACTTGAATGTTTTCTAATCAGTTATATGTTACAAGAAAAGCTAGGTTAATTTTTCTCTAAAACAAAACAAAAACATGTGGTTTTTTGCTGATCATGGTATGGAATGACTGTGTATAATGATTTATTGAAAACTCTTCCCTCCTATTGATATTTTTGAAGATATGTGGAGTGCTTTGAGGGTGTCTCATGAGGTTTTTAACATTTTTCACTTTGCCTTTAGATCTCAGTTCATCATAATTAACTAAAGGACCTTCAGTTTTCTTGGGGTTCTGTGTGGTCCCAGGAATTATTAAAACAAGGCTATTTGATTATATAGCTTCTTTAAAACTTTTTGCAGCCTTAATGTAGGAGATTTTTCTGTCAGGAGTACCAAATTGTATTAATCACTGGAAACTTTTTAATCATAATTTGCTGATCTTATACTCTGAATTACAGAACTGATTGGCTAGTAATAAAAATGTAAAAGGTACCTTGTCTTGTAGCTAAAACCTAATATGAGCCACAAAGGAATTTTTCCGTTAAGAAAAAAAAGAGATGCAAGGATTTATAAATGTATTTGAGAGAATCATTGTCTTCATTCCATCTTAACCTTTCTTTGATTCTGTGTAGGATGCAGAGGATGTTTTGGAGATGAACACTTTCAGAATGTTTTTTCAATGCTTATAAAATATTTATTTAGCATTAGAATTTTAAAAATTAAATTTTTAGTAATTTCCCTGGTGGTCCATTGGTTCAGACTACATGCTTCCACTGCAGGAGCTTGGGGTCCATCCCTGGTTTGGAAATTAGGATCCCACATGCTGTGCAGAGAGTGGCCAAAAAAAAAACAATTAAATATTCAGTTGTAGAGAAAATATAGAGAAGATGATAAAAATGTGTTGATGAGGCAGGTGGTAGTAAGATAATGATTACATTTGTAAATATAAAATTTAGCTTATTTAGCTGTTTGAAATACAACATTTAAAATATATTTTACATATGAAATTGACTCTTTTCTCTAGTTTAAAGTGCAAATAGCCAGGGACTTCCCCGGCTGTCCACTGGTTAAGATTTCTGCACTTCTTATGCAGTGGGTATGGGTTTGATCCCAGTTGGGGAACTAAGAGTCCACATGCTGTGTAGTGTGGCCAAAAAAAAATGCAGATAACCAAGGTAATAGATTTATTGTTTCTCTTCTAATTAAAAGAATGCCTAGAAAGTGGTGAGACATGAGTACAGAGGAAACTCAGTCATTGGTGTATGGTGTTTGTATATGTGAACATTTCTGTTAAAAATGTGCAGTGAAGTTTTAATTATGTGATTATTATAGAGGACAAAAATGACATTAGGTAAATGAATCCAGAAGCATCCATAATTCAGAATGGATTTGCATGTCTGTATTTTGTGACTGGATTTACTCTTAATTCAAAGAGAAATACATGTGGGTTGATATAATTTTATTTGTTGAAGAAAATTCATTTTTGTGGTTATTTTATAATAAATTGTTTACTCTTGATTTTTACGTGTTCTGTTTTGTTTTCCCTCAGATACCTATGAACCTGATGGTTATAATCCAGAAGCTCCTAGTATTACCAGTTCTGGTAGATCTCAATATAGACAGTTTTTTTCAAGAACGCAGACACAGCGCCCAAACCTGATTGGCCTAACATCTGGAGATATGGATGCAAATCCAAGAGGTGATACTGCCTTTAACTTTTTGTCATACTAAATGTCATTTGGGCATGGCATTTCTGACCTCACTGAGGTCTAAAAATTCTTTATCTCTGAAGGGTGTTAAGTAATGATCTCTCATAAATGTTTTTGAATATCTATATCCAAATGTTACTTTAAAGCTTTAAGCAGAATATATTTATTTTTAAGTAAAAATAATACTAATGTTGACTAATTGCTCTTTTTGTAGGACTTTAGGCTATTCTAGGCACTGTGCTGGATGTTAGATATAGAAAGAGGACATGATCCCTCTTCCTCCAGGAATAAAATCATTTAATGGCCTACTTTGTATTTTAAGAGCTATGCTTCATACTAATAACACAGAACTTAAAACACTGTCATAAAATTATTCTTTGACTATTGTTAGTGTTCATGATTATAACCGTATGTTAGGACCTTTATAAAGTATAGCCACAAATCTTAAAAGATTAAATGCAAGTATTGCTTTTAATATGGATTAATATCTCCACTCAAAACAAATTTGGTTAAAGAGTTTGATGAGATTCCGGTTTCTTACTTATTATAGTCAGATTTCTGGTATTTAATTTCAATTTGAATGATTGGCCATGGGCCATCCTGATAATATTTTCCAGATTTAATTATCTGGTAGAGATTTTTCTGTTCTTACCTACTTATCCTGATTCTGTTTACTATTCTTTACTTCCATTAATAGTACTATTGCCACTACAGGTTAACTCTACAAGACTAAACCAAATGCTTTTTAATGCATTATTATCTCTCATATTTCTTACCACCAACTCTTAAATGAGGTACTATTAATATTTTTACTCTCTTTTTACAGTTAAAGACACTCAGGCCAACTAAGAGAGGCTAGATTAATTAGCTCATTAATCTAATTCCAAAGAATAGGCTCTTTCTTTCTGTGCTATAAGGCATATATTGTTACCAAATTAGTGGGAGGATCATGGTTTCAGCCCCACAGTTGTTATTCTTTGCTATTAATTTTACTTTTGGTGGAGTTGCTAAAAGTCATGAAGAATACTCAGAATGTAACATGTGTAGTTTTGCGTTGGTATTTGCTTTTTTTGTTCAGCATACCTCTTTCCACTGACAACCTGTTGTAAGGTCAGTGTGTTGATACAGTGTTGGGTTGGCGAAAGTTTGTATGGGATTTTCCATAATATCTTATGGAAAAACCCAAACGAACTTTATGACCAACCCAATATTTTATTAGTCCTAACTATCGTGAATGAAATGTGTTAATTTATAATATTAGCTTTGAATTTTCCTTTCAGCTTTTAAGTTTGAATAATTTTGAAGCTACAAATCAGAAGTGCGATAAGCACCTAGATACTTTGACTTAGATTCACCAGTTGTTAACGTTTTATCAGCTTTGGGCATGAATGCTCACTTGTGTGCACTCCTCTCTCCTTCCTCCCCTCTCCCTTTACATTTTTCTTCTGGAATCACTTGAAAGTAAATTTTGGAGATTAGTCTACATCTGAGAAAAAGACACAGTACTATATAATCACAATATTGCCACATATAAGAAAATCGTAATTTCATAGTAATATCCTATCCATGTGAACCTCTTATTGAATCATATAAGAAGATAAATATTCCACTCTGTTTATGGTCTAATAAATTTGATCACTTACCTAGAGCAGTAATTGTTTAGCTTTCTGTTGTAAAGTAAATAATTTGTAGAGTGGTACTTTGGCATCAGGTTAAGTATCTCATTCTCCAACACTGTTATACTGATTTTTTTTTCCCTTTCCATTTATGATCCTAGCTTGACTCAGTCATTAGAGTGGCTAGGACTTTTTAAACATATATATTGTATCTTTAAAAAAGGAGGAAAGGGAGGCAATTGATAATTTATTCTTACTGTTAAACATTTCTGAAAAGGAAGTGGTAGTATTAGGTACTATTCACAGTGATTTTTAACTTTTGGACTAAATATTTTAATCATTTGAAATTCCCCAAATATAATGCATTGCCAGTAATGTTAATTTTTGTTTTCAACAGCTGCCAACATTGTTATCCAGACTGAACCACCGGTTCCTGTTTCAATTAATAGTAACATAACCCGAGTAGTTCTTGAACCTGATAGCCGGAAAAGAGCTATGAGTGGTTTGGAAGGGCCACTCACAAAGAAACCTTGGTTGGGAAAGTAAGAGAATTTGCTTATTAGTAACATCTAATTGATGTTTTTGGCTTTTTGCTTGCATTAGTAAATTTGTAGAATTAAGAGTTGTCATTAATATTAATTTTCATTCTATGTGTATCAAAGCTAAGGTTCCCAGAGGCATCATTAGTATGTCTTATATATTAAAAAGTCAACAGAATATTGATAACAGATATTAATAATTTCTAGGCCTAGCCCAGTTTTATAATTATTGAGACATCAGTCTTTTTTTGCACCTGTTCTCTTTGTATGTAATAAGGATAATGTGAAAGTTACCTACTAATATCTGAAGGATGTTAAGTGCTTATAGAAGACAGTTGAATAAATATAAACTTATATTCTTTGCTGATTATCTCTTGCCTAGGGCATAATGTAGGAGATTATTAAGATCTATTAATATTCCTTTCAGACAAGGGAATAACAATCAGAGTAAACCAGGATTCTTGAGAAAGAATCAGTATACAAACACCAAATTAGAAGTCAAGAAAATCCCTCAGGAATTGAACAACATTACCAAGCTCAATGAACACTTCAGCAAATTTGGAACTATTGTTAATATCCAGGTAGGTGTGGCTATGTTGGTGACAGAATCCATATATATAATGTATTTTTTTAAGGATTTATTTCTTTTTGGCTGCACTGGGTCTTCATTGCTGTGTGGGGGCTTTCTCTTGCTGCTGTAGGTCTCTTTGTTGCGGTGTGCAGGTTTCTCATTGTGGTGGCTTCTCTTGTTGTGAAGCACAGGCTCTAGGTACATGGGCTTCAATAGTTGTGGCACCTGGGCTTAATAGTTATGGTGCATGGGGTTAGTTGCTCTGTGGCATATGGGATCTTACTGGACCAGGAATCAAACTTGTGTTACCTGCATTGACAGGCAGATTCTTAACCACTAGACCATAATGTATCTTTCGAAACAGCTCACTTTTGCTTAAACAAATCAGTGATTAGTTTGATCATCTCTGCTATGTGTTTTAAATCCCACCATGTATTTGTATGCCCAACTTTACGTTGAAATTGTGCTGAATTTGTCCTCTGAATTCATTTGGTTTCTTTCTGAAACTCTTCCTGAAAGACATTGGGCTGATTATTGTATCTTTGTTCATAGTTTTATGTCTGGACAAATGACTTTTTTTTACCTGCTTTAGTATTCTAACTAGGTAGTGAGATTTTTGGTGGTTTCTAAGATTGTATTTTTGTCTACTGAACTGGCCTTTGTGAAATATTCATTGATTAAGCATGGTTCTAATTGTGAGAATTTTAGATACTAAAATTTAACATCAGGTAAATCATAGCTTTTATATTTTGCTATGTGCTTGCGAATTTTTTGAATTTATCAATTTGGTGGTTGAGTGTTTTGCTGTAATTGAGGGTAATAAATAGAAGATGTGTTTAAATTGGTATTTCAGTCAGTTTACTTAGTGTTGCCATCAAATCAAAATATAGTTTACCTATCTCTAACTACCTTTTTTCTCTTAAATTGTTCTAGGTCATTATTCTGTATGGCATTTAGAAAAAAATAGGTAGCTTAATGTAGATGAGTATATTAGTCTGCTTCGGTTGCTATAATAAATACCATAGCCTGGAACCCAAGATACTGGCCTATATGGATCTTGGCTTGCAGATGGCACCTTCTTGCTGTGTGCTTACGTGTTGGAAGGAGAGGGAGGGTAGGAGACAGAGAGATCTTTTCCTGTAAGTTCACTTGTCCTGTCTGATTAGGGTCCTGTCCCTTCGATATCATTTAACCTTGTTTACCTCCTAAAAGCCCTGTGTCCAGATGCAGTCACACTGGGGTTAGGGCTTCAATGTATGAGTTTAGTGAGGGCATAATTCAGTCCATAGCAGTAGGCCATAATTTATATAAACACTATTCTCTGGGGAAATTTACTTTTTTTTTTTTTTTTAATAGAAACAATGCTATGGTAAGGCTCATTTTGGATAAACTTTTTTTTTTTTTTATGACACATTGCTGAAATTAAGGAAATTTTAAAACTTTTTATTTGAACAGCCAAATTGATACTCCCAAATGCAATTTATGAGGCCTCATCAAAACTATAATACGGATCCATTAAAAATTTTTAGACCAGTTTCATAAGTGAAAAATCGTACTTGAATTTGCTTTGTTTTTTATTCCTACGTAGACTCTAATTTATATACACCATTTGCAATACTTTTGCATTTACCTATCCACTGTCTTTGCTCATTTTTTTAAGTGAAGGCAGTGTAATAATGCTTTTCCAAACCTTTGCTTGTCATATATATTAAAATTACTTTTTCATTTTGTCATTTGTTTTGTTTTTGGCTTGTTTGGACTGACAGTGGTTTAAGATTTTATTTGGTCAAATCTGCTGTTTGTCTTTATGGTCCTGCATTTATAGATGTGTTGTAAAAAGGCTTTCCAGACCTTCAGAGTATACAGATGTTCATTTCTTCTCCCTGGGTTTTTGTGGGTTGTTTTGTTTGTTTATTGTAAAACATTTTCTGTCTCTGGAGTTTATTTGGATGTAAGATATCAGGAAGGAATTCTTATATCTTTTCGCAAGTGGTTATGTAACATCACTAGGATTATTTATTAAATAATCTAGTATTCGTTCATATATAATATTGAAATACATATGTTACCTTATAAGAGATAACTATCTTTATTTACATATACTTCACAATGGATTTCAGCAGGCTGTTTTCTGCTTTTGAATTCTTTATCAGTAATTTATTTGTTTACTTGCCTATAATCACTCATTTCCGTGTTTTGTTGTTGCTATTGTTTTTTCTTACAGGTTGCTTTTAAAGGAGATCCAGAAGCAGCCCTCATCCAATATCTTACTAATGAAGAGGCCAGAAAAGCCATTTCTAGTACTGAAGCAGTTCTAAACAACCGGTTCATTCGAGTCCTGTGGCACAGGGAAAATAATGAGCAACCGGCACTACAGTCTCCAACACAGCTACTCCTGCAGCAACAACAGACACTGAGTCATCTGTCACAGCAGCACCATCACCTGCCACAGCACCTTCACCAGCAGCAGGTGCTGGTGGCCCAGTCTCCTCCCTCATCAGTACATGGAGGGATTCAGAAGGTAATCTGGGGTTCACAGGGAATTAAAGGTCCTTTAGGCCTATCCTCTAGATCATTGTTTCTCAATTTGTTGTCTTTGGTCTTCTACATCAGAGCCAGCCAGTTTGGTTTGTAGGCCAGCAGCATCTGATCTCCTAGGAGCTTATTAGACATGTAATTTTGGGCTTCACCTCAACTTACTGCATGGGTAGGGCTCAGTAATCTGTTTTAATAGGCTGTCCATATGATTTTTAGGTACCTTGAAGTTTGAGAAGCACTGTGCTAGAATCACGTACCTGGGTGCACATTTTTGGGTCTTACCTTCTCAGATCTACAGAGTCAGTCTCTAGATACAAGGCCCATAAATCTTCATGTTTAAGAAATACCTTCTTTTCAACACTCAGTTACGATAACCATCCACCACTGAACAACCCTGAATCTAGAACAACTTCTTTGTTTTGTGTTAGAATCAATCACTCATACCCACCCTCTTGTCCTATTTTTTCTCATATAGAAATATTCTGTTTCTTTGAAAACTGAAATGGGAGCCCAGGAGACTGGGATTTTGTCTATTTTATTTGTTCTATCCCTGGTGCCTAAAACAAGGCCTGGCACATAGTGCTCTAAACATATTTGAATGAATAGATGAACGAAGGAAAGAGCAAATCACCCTGCAGTAGAACTATTCAGACATTGATGATATTGATAATCTCCTAGGCATTCTTTTGTTTAAATTAAATATACTCAGATAGAATAAGAAGCATGTTCCTTAACAGGACCTAGTATTAACTCCATTCACTATCCTGTTTATTTGCAGTTAAGTTTTCGTTTCTTTTGTCTCTGTCCCATTTCATGTTAGGTCCTGAAGGTAAAGGCTTTCCCTAGGTGTTGGCTAAATGGTGTATAAAAGTAATACAGTCACCTCTGTGATCCATTAGACCCCGTGCTGTTAATGCAGCCTGAGATTGATAGGGTGGTCCTGTCACAGTTACTCCTATTAAACTGTCAAAACCCATAAGTCTTTCAGCATTACATAATTGAAGGGATCATTGAAAAATTGCTAATTTTATTTGTGAGTACATACACATATATTTGCATTATGTTGTGATATATTTCAGACATCCAAAAGAGTATGGATAATAACAGTCATTTGTATGTCTCCCTCTTCACTTAAAAAAAAACCTTATAAATAATAGAAGCACTCTACCTTCACATTCCCGTGTCTTCCTCCCCAGGGTAATCAGTCCTAAATTTGTATCATTCCTAGGCATTTAAAAAACTTCTGCCACAAATGTATTTATTTTGTATATGCAGATGATGAGCAAACCGCAGACATCAGGGGCATATGTTCTTAATAAGGTTCCTGTGAAACATCGTCTTGGACATGCCAGTGGTAACCAGAGTGATGCAGCACACTTGTTGAATCAGTCAGGTGGTGCTGGAGATGACTGCCAGGTATATATTTCTGTGAACCTTTAAATATATTCAGAATTGGAGTTGTTCAGTGACACAAAGAAATTAACAAATTGTTTATCACCCAGATTTGTAATGTCTTCGTTCCTCAATCAAGATAGTTGTGACATCTAATTTTAAATTTGGCTGGTCAACTTCCCTAAATTTCAGTGATTCAGCCAGAAATTTGCTAGTTAAAATTTCTTTCCCTATTCAAAGCTAAGTGGGAATTTGAGAATTTTAGCCATTTATTAATAGATGTCTTTATTAATCCATTTCTTTAATCATTTGTCATGTTTAATTAACATCATGAAGGGGATTCAGTCATAATCAATTGAAAAGTCAAATTTTGAAATACGTTTTTAACTAGTTTCCTTTGCTTTTGAAAATATATCTATATGGCTACTCTCTAGAATGGTGATTGTTTTTTCCCAAGAGAGCTAGGAAAACTAAAAAAGAACAAGTGGGGATAGCTTTCCTAGATATTAAAAACACTGTGAAGTCTGTACAACCCAAACAATTTGATACTGGCACATGAGAGAGCACTAAAACAAAATCTGAGACTGAGATTTATATACTTAAGAATAGGGATATATAACCTCCAATTAAAATAAATAAATTTATATTTAAAAAAAAGAATAGGGATATATTATATGCTAACACATTATCTGAGATCAGCGGGGAATGTATGGGCTTTTGGTGAATGGTATTAGGATGACTGGATAGCCTGATTGGAAAAAAAAATTAGATCCATTTTTAAAATTACCTAATAAACCAGGGTAATTTCTACAAGGATCTGAAATTTATATGCTGACAGAGATGCTAAATGGTACAACCCCCTTGAAATTTGGCATTGTCTATGTATTATGCTGTAAAATTATGTATGCATTTACTCTAAACCAGTAATCCTCCTCTAAGAATCTATGCCAAAGATGTACTTGTCAAACTATGGAAAGACGTACGAGCAAGACTAGGAAACATAGACTCTTTTCAATAGTGAGAGACTGCAAACAGTCCAAATATCAATCAGTAGGCAATAGGTTACTAAAAATGTAGTACATCCACCCAAACGCATATGTGTACTTTGCAGAGGAATGAGGAGTATCTTTATATATACCATGAGGTGATTATCAGGATACATTAAGTAAAAGAAATAAAATGGAACAAAAAATGTAGTCAGCCATTGTTAGAAAGTAGGGGCAGTGAACACATATAAGTATTTGTTTATAATAGAAAAAAGAACAAAAAGTAATCCATGTAATTTAAATCTTGGTGGTTACGGCAAGGATAGAGGAAACTAGACAACTTTAAAAACCTCCAGAACATCTCTCAATTCTGTCCACTAAAAAGGTCTGGAAACAATAACCCAGCCTGATGGTAATGACCCTGACACTCCTGTCCCCAGCATTGAAAGGAACCAGGGATCCTTGAAGAAATGTTTGTTCCCAAATCTGGGGCTGACAGTGTTCCAGATGAGCCCTAGAATATTTTGTCAAACCAGAAAGCAAAGAATTTGTCAAAGATCACTAGCATCCTTTTAGAGAGTGAAAAAGTGTCATTAAGACTCTAGAACTCTTTACCAATTTAAAGGAAATTCAGAGGTCAGAGGAACATGTTAAAGGATACCATAGAATCCTGTGGTGAATACAATAGGATGAGTGACCTGGTCTCTTCAACAAGTGATTTACAATGATATGGAGGGACTTCCCTGGTGGTCTAGTGGCTAAGACGTCACACTTCCAGTGCAGGGGGCCCGGGTTTGATCAAAGGTCAAGGAACTAGATTCCACGTGCTGCAACTAAGACCCAGTGGAGCCAAATAAATGTTTTTCTTTATTAAGCAAAAATATGGAGAGGGAAACAGAATTAGAGGAGACTTTAAAGAAATATAACCAATTATACTATATGGACTTTGAGTTCAGTTCAGTTCAGTTCAGTTGCTCAGTCGTGTCTGACACTTGGCGACCCCATGAACCACAGCACGCCAGGCTTCCCTGTCCATCGCCAACTCCCGGAGTTCACTCAGACTCATGTCCATCAAGTCGGTGATGCCATCCAACCATCTCATCCTCTGTTGTCCCCTTCTCCTCCTGGACTTTGCTAAGTCACTTCAGTCGTGTCCGACTCTGTGTGACCCCGTAGACGGCAGCCCACCAGGCTTCCCCGTCCCTGGGATTCTCCAGGCAAGAACACTGGAGTGGGTTGCCATTTCCTTCTCCAATGCATGAAAGTGAAAAGTGAAAGTGAAGTCACTCAGTCATATCCGACTCCAGCGACCCCATGGACTGCAGCCTACACCGTCCATGGGATTCTCCAGGCAAAAGTACTGGAGTGGGGTGGGGGTGCTATTGCCTTCTCCGTCCTGGACTTTAGTACCTCCTAATTCAAATATGGGAAAATGTTTTGAAAATTATAATGTAATCTTGAGTTGTAAATATTTAATGATTTTAAAGAATTGTTACCATTTTAGTGTGATGATCGTATTGTGATTTTATGTAAAAAAGAAAGGAGTCCTTCTCTTTTAGAGATAAAACTGAAATACAAGGACTTCCCTGGCAGTTCAGTGGTTAAGACTCCACGTGTCAAATGCAGGGGGCATGAGTTTGACCCCCCCTTCAGGGAACTAAGATCCCATGTACCTCATGGTAAAGCCAAAAAAAAACCACAGATAAAATAATATGTGGTGTTTTTTATGAGGATATAGTTGGGGATTTAAATATAACAATGTTATTTTACATAAAATAATGTAAATTGATCATTGCTGCTTGGTGATGGATGCATCATTTTATATATATATATATGATTTTGTACTTCTGTTTATTTAAAAAAAAATCATCAATACTAAAAGATGGAAAAACAAAAACAGTCACAGTTTTTGAAGTCACACAGTGCTGACTGACTCTTAATAGCTGTGTTAGATAATTGACAAGCATTGGTTTCCCTTTCAATAAACTCAGTTGCTGTGGGGGTTAAAAAATTTTGTGTTGGTAAAACACAAAAGAATATAATAAGTGCTTAGTAAATTATAGCTATTGGTATTTTTATTTTGATAAATAATAATGACATGAACATTATCTGTACAGATTTCTACAGTATTTGTTTCCTATGTATTTAAAATAGTTTAATTTTTAGAGCAATTAAATGTTTGATTCAGAGAAGTTTTGTATTTGTATACATGTATACATGTATGCATGTATACATGTATGCATGTATACATGATTGAATGTTCTACAAATTTCTTAGTATTATATTAAGTGTTTATAATTTCTTAGTATTATATACATTTATCTGTGTCCCTTATATGATATATTCAAAGTTAATTTAAAAATAAGAGTGGAGTATGTTAGGGAAAACTTGACCAGAGAGATTATAGTATAGTATGTTGCTCTGCTATGCCTTAAAGAGGGGAAGATTGTCTGGAGTCATCTGTTCATAAAGGAATCTAAATAGCAAGATAAGCAGAGTAAAGGCGGACACCATTTTGCTTATAGCATTAGATATGTGAGCTGGCTACTTGTCTTATGGTTGGTTGTAATATTTGCAAAGAACCTTACTTCTTAGGAGGGTTTGCAATTATTAGAAACATGGGTTTTTATTTGATACTTGTGGAAGATAGCTTAATGACATTAGCCACCCAACCCCCACCAAAGACCTCCACAAACACATCTTTAGTTGAGCAAGTTGAATTTATTATTCAGTGAGGAAGTATACACAGTGAAACCATGGGACCTGTCACTTAGAGGGTGTTAGCATGGGTTGCCAACTATGGGGTCACACAGAGTCGGACACGACTGAAGCAACTTAGCAGCAGCAGCATGGGCTTATTTTAGCATTGGCTGTATTAGGTAATTTGGGGGAAGGTTAAAAGAAAGAGTAGTAATGCTATGATCAGATTTCCTAAGAAGTTTACCTAGAAGGAGGGAAGACCAGAATTAGGCCAAAACTGTATTTGGTAAAGAAGCTGTAGTCATTCATATTAGCCAGGGTAGAGTTTAGTCATTTTATGGTTTGGGTAGTATTTACAGGTTTTTTTGTGTTTAGTCATGGAATGATTTTATTTTTGCCTTGATCCACCATGATCCACAAGAGTGGCCTTGTCTGAAGTCAATATACTATGAAATTGTTCATGTTTAACAAGGGAACACTGAGGCCTAGCTCTGAGTGGCAGTCTGGCTCCTAGATGTCAGAAGTAGTTGTTCTTTTTCTCCCAATTAAAAAAATACAAAGAAAAGAAAATTTTCTTTATATTCAGTAATGCAACATTATTGCTAAAAAGGTTTTGTATTTGGATAATTGAGTTTATATATAAAGAACTTGTTTCATAAATGGAGTTTTTAAATGTAAAAATAGCCAAAACTTTACTCCTTAAAAAAATTTATGCAGTCTTTTTAAAAAATTATTTTAAGGCATTGCTAAGATTTAATCATATTTGTGTTTCCTAGATATTTTCAACTCCAGGCCATCCAAAAATGATTTATAGCTCCACAAACTTAAAGACACCTTCAAAACTTTGTTCAGGATCAAAATCTCATGATGTCCAAGAAGTTCTTAAAAAGAAGCAGGTAACAATCTTGATTTTTCCTCTCTTCAAAAGGAAAGGATCTATTGAATTCTTAAGTGATTGTATTAATAACTTGAACAATTCAATGTTGTTATGGAACTACTATAATGTTTATTTAACTGCTGCTTGATGCATTGTATACTTGAAAAATGTTTTGCAGTTAGTTGCCTTAGTACCTACATCAAGCACAAGGAAAGAATTTTTTTTCCTATATAAAAATTAAAGACACTGAGTGAGTTGACCTTTTTTTTCTTTTTTTCCTGCAAGGGAGAGAAAAGGGCGAGAAACAGATATTTTTGTTTCATTATTTTCTCTTAATTTCTGTCTGGCTTTGTACACTAGATAAAGTTTCACATGAAGTATAACAATTATCATTTTAGATTTAAACTCACATAGTTTTTCAAACAAAATAGATGTTTATATATATATTATCTAAGTATAATTAGAGATTAATTAACAGAGGGGTCAGAGACATTTTCCACACAGATTTTGCTATAATTTCTAACGTAGAGCTGCATCTCACATTTTTAGACTTTAAACTTCAAAAATAAGGATTTGACTTATTACATGGGGAGGTGAAAACAGCTCTTGTTTTTCTTTATGTATGCGTTCAGGTCTTTTAAGTGAATAAACCTCATAGATACAGCTAATTTGTGTTCAGTACTTGAAATGTTAAAGTACAATTATAAATGTAAAGTCTTTTATATTGGAAGTGTTGGGAAAATAAGTTTAAAGGTTTCATATCTGGTCAGCTATTTTTTGATTAGGAGGAAGAGCTGTCTTGTGTAAGGGATGACTCATGGGAGATGAGTTGAGATTATAGTAGCCTTATGTATCATTGGCAAACTTCTAAGGAAAAAGTTAGTAATGAGAAACTTAACTGTCCATACAGGAAGCAATGAAGCTACAACAAGATATGAGGAAAAAGAGGCAAGAAATGTTAGAGAAACAAATAGAATGCCAAAAGGTAAGACAAGCATTCATTATTTGCTTGCTGGAATTGATGTACAGAATGGATTTTCCAAAGATATTCCCCCCAAAATCTTCAAGGTTATTTGTATTAGAATTTACTAAGCATAGTTTTACTTTTTTTTGTTTATTTTATAGATGTTAATATCCAAGCTAGAAAAAAACAAAAACATGAAACCAGAAGAGAGAGCAAATATAATGAAGACTTTGAAAGAGCTTGGAGAAAAGATCTCACAATTGAAAGATGAGTTAAAAACATCTTCTGCAGTCTCCACACCATCTAAAGTAAAGACAAAAACAGAGGTAATTGCATTTTTCTTTCAGTATAGGCTTATTGAACATTTGTGGTGTGCTTGGCACTTTGAAAGTACAGTGGAACCTTAAGTGACTAGTTTGAGACACTAGCAACAATTTTTTTTTTTAGTATTTCTGTAAATGCTATGTACTCCCTTTGAAAGAAATGATACTACCCAGTTTGAACAAAGATATATTTTTAACTGAAATGTTTTTGTTCTTCATGCTGAGGATGTAACTGCTAGAGTGATGACAAGCAAAGAGACATTTCCTCTTTTCATGAATTCTTTCCATAATTCTTCAATTACATTGTAATACAGCCATCTTTTTTAATAGTCAGAAGACAGCATTGACTTTAGTATGGATAAAAATATGGCTTTTTATTGAAAACAATAGTCAAAAGTTCTAGATCTATTTAAGTCTAATTTTGTTAATTTCTATTTGTTTCCTTACTGTAGGAGAATGTTTGCTTTTACACTGAGGTTCTATCATTATTCTACAGGTCTGTAGTAGGATTTTAGATAAATCTGCAGCCCTTGGAGAACTAGAGGGCTTCCCTGGTGGCTCAGATGGTAAAGTGTCTGCCTGCAATGCGGGAGATCTGGGTTCAATCCCTGGGTCAGGAAGATCCCTTGGAGAAGGAAATGGCAACCCACTCTAATACTCTTGCCTGGAAAATTCCATGGACTGAGGAGCCTGGTAGGCTACAGTCCATGGAGTCGCAAAAAGTTGGACATGACTGAGCAACTTCACTTGAGAACTGGAAATAAATTTGTCACATATATAGAATGTAAATTTTTATATGCAGCATTATATTGCATTTGAAATTGTAGTTTTCTTTTTTTTTTTTTTTTGCTTTTCTGTTAGTAAAAGAATGTGAAGTGTTTAAGATTATATTTTACACATTGTCAATCAACTATATAATCCAATAAAATTTTGTTTAAAATATTAACTTATGATTAAAAAAAGACTGCTTTTGCTTTTAAAATATGTAATAAAAATGTTATTTTTAATTGAAGCTTCCCCAATTATGGAAAGAACATTTAATTATAGAAATTTAAGAGAATATGGGGGAAGAAAATCTCTCAAAGTCACACCAGCTAAAGACTGATAATTTGTTCCTTTAAAAAAGAAAAAGAGTGGCAATAGTTATAGGGTTCAGATCTGAAAGCAATGATTATAACTGTTATATTTGTATTATTAGTGAATTTTTACCATATAATTTATTTTATACCATTGTGTTTCAGTTATGATGCTTTATTATGTGATAATCATTCTCAACTCCCTCATCTCAGATGACTGTTTCCAGTGTCTGATTTTTAGGCCATCTTAAGCATATTGTAATACTACTTGCTTATTAAGCAGTAATACTTTTATTGTTATTACTGATAACATTATACTCTACATGTTTTCAATATTATATCTGTCAAGTTACTTTCCTTAAAACACCCAGAAGAGATTTCATGCTTTCACATTTACCCAGAAGAGATCTCTGTCATTCTAAAAGTTTAATATTCTGAACAAGATTTTGTAAGTTGTCTAAAAAATACATTTTTACTCTTAATTTTTCCACAGGCCCAAAAAGAACTATTAGATACTGAACTGGACCTTCACAAGAGGCTATCCTCAGGAGAAGACACAACAGAGTTACGGAAAAAACTCAATCAGTTACAGGTTGAGGTGAGATTAAGAGGAGTTACGTATTACAGTTAACATCTCAAAAAATAGTTTCCCTGTTTTCCAAGGTTTAGTCTGACATTGTATATTATATTCTGTCTTTTGTTATTCAGGCTGCACGATTAGGTATTTTACCTGTGGGTCGAGGAAAGACCATGTCCTCTCAAGGTCGAGGGAGAGGCCGAGGCCGTGGAGGGAGAGGAAGGGGTTCACTAAATCACATGGTGGTGGACCACCGCCCCAAAGCACTCACAGTTGGGGGCTTCATGGAGGAGGAGAAAGATGACTTACTTCAGCATTTTTCAGTAAGTTTTTAAAGTACTAAGTGCTAACTATAAAATCATTGTATTCAGCATTTCCTTGCTGCCTTCTGTATAAATGTCAAATGTTTTATAGATTAGAAAATTAAATTGTAAAGTCATGGATATTAGCACATTCCTGTTAATATATTTGAAGGTCAAGAAGTAGCTCATGCTATATTCTGTAATATTTCACATAAATGCATTTGTAGTGACAAAAGTTGCTCCAAAGGTATATTTGATTTTTGCTTGAGGGTTTATTACATCTTTTACCAGGTGTTTACATGGCTTACCAGGTACCAATCAATGAAAATAGTCTGGGATGGAGATGAAATCCAAAGGAAAAATTTGTTAGGAGAAGTGTCATGCTTAGTTAAATTCTGTATACAGTGATGACCATTTACTTTTAGACAAACATTTGAATAAATATTTGCCACAGGTAAATGTTTCTATTATTTTGCATATTTTCTCTTTCTAACCATTCATTAATTCATTCAGTAAATATTTTCTGAGTGTTATTTGTGCTAGAGCATTTTCATATTTCATGCATGAAATAAAGTATGTATAAAATCCCATGTGTAAAGATGGGAAAAGTGAAGCTTAAAAAAGTCAACTGAGATCATACAGGACCAAGGTGATAATACACAGTTTACTGTTAACATCCAAAATCCCTATTCCTCAAACAACTTTTTTGAGAGAAAGCATTTTCAGCCCTAACAGTGGTAAAGGAAATCTTACACAGCAAGACTTCACAGTATAGTTTCATTAGTTTGATGCCCATTAACCTTGTTTTGCCCTGGCCATTGGAGAATGCTAGCTTCTTATAAAATGTCCAGATTTGAGAGCCATCTTGGCTGTAGCCTGTTTACACTCGAGCCAGTTCTTTCACTAGTCTGACCGTTATTTTTTTTGTAAAGTGGAAGATTGTCTTTAAGAGACTTCTTTTAGGAGTAAAGAAGGTAACAGATGGAGGAGCACTGTACGTGTGCAGGGTGTTCTTCTGGAGCCCAGGTGAACGTTGATTTTTGTCCTTCAGTGTCGATTATATAACATTTGAATCTCCTTGCCAAATAGTTGGACATTTAGATCCATGGCCAGCTCTGCTGAGGTGACATTAGATAATATAAAGCAGAATTTTCATAAATTTGGCTCTGCAGAAAGTTTTCGTTAAAAAAGGAAGTTATCTTGTGAGGTAGGAAGCTGCTTTGCTCTATCCTGAGGGTTACTGGAGATGTATATGTAAATGTTAAGTTTTAACCCAGAAGTCATGCTCAATTGGCTCTCTGCCCTTATCATAAGTCGAGTCATTACAGAGTATTTATAATAACCAACTTTTACATACATACATTTTTTAAGTCTGAAATATAACACTCTGTGCATTATGGGACATGTCCAGACGTTTGGGGAAGGAGCAAAGAAAGCCAAGGCACAGGAGGCAACTTAAAGAACGAGACACTACTGTTAGTTTTGATGGTGTTTTGTAGTTTGTTTTTTGTTTTGACAGGGTGCTATCAGACAGTCTTGAGTGCTAGAAAAAACTCTGATAAGAGGTACTTGGGCAGTATAGTGTGCTTTCTTTGGGGGAAAAAAAAAAAAAATACAGAAATACATATGCCTGAGACGTTATTGAAAGTAGATTTGACAAACTTACAGGGCAGCTCTTCTTTGATATTTCATATCTCACAAAGGCTAAAGTGAAATGTATGTTTTCAGTATCCTTTCAGTCCTTAATGACTGTGAAAAGCTCATTGAGCGGCTATATCTGAAGAGATGGTTGATGGGTTTTAGTGAAGCTGTGTTGAACTGTGTCTATTTGGTTTTTTTCCTAACATTATATTTCTGAGATTTATTCATGTTATTACATGTAACAGTAGTTGGCTATTTTTATTTCTGTATAGTTTTCAGTTGTATAAATATACCACAATTTACTTTTCCGTTCTCCTATTGATAAGTATTTGGATTATTTCCATTTCATTTTTATGAACAGTGTTGCAATGAACATTATTTTAGATGTCTTTTAATATATGTATGCATTTCTGTTGATGTAGATGAAACTGTTGAGTAAACTGCATCAATTTTATTAGTTTAGATTCTCATCAGTGTTGTATGAGAGTTCCTGACTTGAACTTAAAGATGTTAAAATACATCTTTATTCTATTTATTAATCTTATTTGTTGCAAGTTAAGTAGTGGGAGTTTTATATTCTTAGTTCCTGGCTACATGCAAATTAAATTTCTCCTCTTCCTTCAGTAATATTAATAGAAATATAATACATTTAATGCCTTAAATTCCTTCTGGAGGATAGAACTACTGCCTTCTTTGGAAAGCAACCCAGTTAATACAGATTAAAATTTTTATATTGCCTTTTCTTGCTAGTAAAAGTAACGTATCTTTATTTTAAAATGGAAATAACAAAGTCTAAGAACTTAATAGTGAAAGGTGACCTCAATTGATTAGACTGTATTATATAATTGAACTTTGCTAAGAGATTAGAACTTAAATGTTCTAGCCCCCTCCTTCAACTGCCTCCCTAAAGGCTAAATCTGTGAGATACGAATGTGTTGATCAAAGGAGGAAGGGTATCTTTTCCCAGTGTTTCAAATCGTCACATTGTACACTTTAAATATCTTACAGTTTTGTCAGTTATACTTCAGTAAAACTGGAAAGAATTTAAATAATATAGGAATGAACAGAATACTGATAAAGTCTCTATAATTGGTCATATTATATGTTAAAGGATAGAGTAAGGGATGTCTATTACACAAATTAGGAGCTGCCCTGGTGGTTTGGTGGTAAAGAATTCACCTGCCTGCCAATGCAGGAGACGCGGGTTCGATCCCTGGGTCGGGAAGATCTGGATCATTCTGGAAACAGAAATGGAAACCCACTCCATTCCATGGACAGTGGAGACTGGCTGTCTGCAGTCCATGGAGTTGCAAAAGAGTCAGACATGACTTAGTGACTGAACAATAACAACAACAAATCCACAAATTATACAGGTTGCCTTTTTTTCAAGATTTATTAAGATATAATTGACATGTAACACTGTATTATTTTCAGATGTACAACATAATGATTTGATATACATATATGATTACTAAAATTAGTTAGCATCTGTCGTCGCCTCACATGAGAAAAAATTTTTTCCCAGTGATAAGAACTTTTAATATCTACTCACTTAGTAACTACCTAATTTTGAAAAGATGGTAAATGTAAACATTTTGACTCATGGGACATACTAAAATGAGTAATTCTGATATTCATTTTAATATGTGCCACGGGTTTTTTGTTGTCTCTTATTGAAATTTGATGGGGAGAGAAAAAAATGTTTAGATGGTAGTAACAAGAAATACATTTGAAACTGAGTTATTTTACCCTGAGGTAGGTAGGATAGTGTTTGACATTCCAGGTGGCTCAGTGGTAAAGAATCTGCCTACCAGTGCAGGAGACAACAGATCTGGGTTTGATCCCTGGTCAGGAAGATCCCCTACTCCAGTATTCTTGCCTGGAAAATTCCATGGACAGAGAAGCCTGGCTGGCTACAGTCCATGAGACTGCAGAGTTGGACACAATTGAGCACGCTTGCAGAAGCAAACAAAAGCAAAACCGCAGGATCGTGTTTAGCATTTGTGGGATGCACAGATGTGCCATGGAGTGTTTGTCGTCGTATAACATTTCAGGAGAGGAAGTGGAAACAGTTTATCAGATATGGATTGGGATAGAAGGGATATCATGAGATGAATAGATGATTTTTAAATTACTTACATTTGTAGGATTTTACTCTAAATTTATAATTATCAATGTGAAAGGTCAGTAATCATATTAAGGCAGTATTTGTTGTCCTCATCGTGATTTTTCTAAGTAGAATGACTGTATATAATTTATCTTCCAAACCAAGACAAATCTTAAAATTTATGTGGCATCAGCATTAATCATGGATTATCCTGGGAAAGCCAGACATGTTTTTCTAATTAAAAAGAACATCACTTTTTCTAGCTCTCATTGGAGATTATTTGTAGATCCATTTTAACAGATTTTTTCCCTTCAAATAATCATTAAACTTTTAATAGCACACAATTTGAAGAAATCATTAGTAAATGTGAGAACAAACTCTTGTGTTCTAAAATCTATTTTAGCCTGCAAACCAAGGGTCAAAATTCAAAGACCGTCGGCTACAAATATCATGGCACAAGGCCAAGGTGCCTTCTGTATCCACTGAGACTGAGGAAGAAGAAGTCAAGGAGGAGGTAAATTTAACAACTGAAAATAAAAGAGTTGAATTAGATTGTTTTCCAGTTATATGCTTTTCTTGACATTAAAGTAAATAATATAAATTTTAAAATACATAATGAGTTTTTTCATGCATGTGATTAACACTAGTCTAGAAGTTTATTAAAGAATCAGGACAGGTGCAGAAATGAAAAAGCTCTTTTGGGGATTATTTTCTTTTGTAGGAGAAACTATTCTTTTTTTAAAATTTGCATTTATTTCGGCTTTATTGGGGCTCTGGACATTTTTATTTTGGTAAATAAAGATGTGGATTAAGGGAACAGTTAAATTGTATCTGGTTGTTTTAGTTTTCACTTATTCAAGTTCCCTAAGTAATAGATTTGAGTTTCTTATTTTCTATGTATAGTTCATTAAAGTGAGAGTGTAAAGAAGTTGGACATAAGAGGAAAGAATAGCAAAACCATGGACTTAAATATATAAATATTAAATAAATACATAAATATTAAACAGCTTCTTAAAACAATGGGGATAATATTGCTTTTTTACTCCTATATTTCTAGTTAGTTTCTTAAAGTAGACACTTTAGGGAGCATTGCTTGCAAGTTGTTCCTCTTTCATTGTAATTTTGATTTTAAAAGATAGCAAGCATTTATGGCTGATCAAGAGTTTTCCTGACCAAATGGGTAATTTTACCTACAGCAGAAAATTTTACAAAAGCAGAAACTTTTCCTTTGTTAAGAACAGAAAAATCTTGGTATTTTGGGAATGTCTGTAGATACTTTGTAATGTTTGTAAGATTTTAGATTTTTATGGTAGATTTAGAATATCAGTGTCATAGGAAAGTTATATTCTTCCCTCACAAATAATTGGCTCTTAGAGGAAAAACTCTGGAGAAGGTGATGGCACCCCACTCCAGTACTCTTGCCAGGAAAATCCCATGGATGGAGGAGCCTGGTGGGCTGCAGTCCACAGGGTCGCACAGAGTCGGACACGATTGAGCGACTTCACTTTCACTTTTCACTTTCCTGTACTGGAGGAGGAAATGTCAACCCACTCCAGTGTTCTTGCCTGGAGAATCCCAGGGACAGGGGAGCCTGGTGGGCTGCCGTCTGTGGGGTCGCACAGAGTCAGACACGACTGAAGCGACTTTGCAGCAGCAGCAGCAGAGGAAAAATTCAGAAGTTCAAGTGGTTATTTATTTTTCTCACTTTTAAGATAATAGAATAAAATTAATCAAAAATGTGTCATAGATACCCCCCACTCAACATTTGTATGTTTTTTAATTTTCCTGATGATATTAGAATGGAAGTCTTCTCCTATTAAACTAACAAAATTAACAAGGGAGACAAATATATATATATATATATATATATATATTTTTTTTTTTTTTTTTAAATAACATTTTTAGTTTTTCTTGCCCCTAAAAGATACTTGGGCTTCCCTGGTGGCTCAGACGGTAAAGCATCTGCCTGCAATGTGGAAGACCCAGGTTCAATCCCTGGGTTGGGAAGGTCCCCTGGAGAAGGAAATGGCAGCCCACTCCAGTACTCTTGCCTGGAAAATCCCACGAACAGAGGAGCCTGGTAGGCTACTGTCCATGGGGTCACAAAGAGTCAGACACACTGAATGACTTTACTTACTTACTTACTAAAGATACTCTATGAGTTTATCACTTGTAAATCCAGTCTGGGCATTGTATACTAGTCTGTTTGTTCTTTGGCCTAAAAAGTATTCTACTTAGTTTTCTTGTGCCACTGAGCAGATTTTACCCTCTTTTTTTCAGGAAACAGAAACCTCGGATTTGTTTTTGCATGATGATGACGACGAAGACGAAGATGAATATGAGTCTCGTTCGTGGCGAAGATGAAATCTGATGCGACTTGTATAATTTTTAGGAATATTGTTTAGAAGAACAACTTTTTAAAATTATTTAAAGAAGTCAATGAGCCAAAAAAATTTTTTTTTAATTTTTCTTTTCAACACAGTAGGTGTAAGGACAGCAAGTTTGCTATTTAAATACATCTCATAACTGTTCATGATATTAAAGCACCAAAGGCCTAGTGACTTTTACACAGTTGTGAAGATCCACAGGAATGACACGGATAATCTCTAGAGCCTTATTTTCCACACCACCTGTTTTTGTTTCTATTGGTGTTGGATTATGATGTAAATGACAGGGTGTTCAGAAATTTTATTTTGGATTATAATCTGCTGATAAAATTTCATTAAATGTCAAATCGCCTGGAATCTCTTAACTCTCAGCTATTATGGATGGGTCGTCAGACAGTAGGAGATACTTGTAATTAAAATACCCTTTGGCTTTCAAGAGTTGTCTTGGAAGAAATGTAAATTTACTTTTTTTTATTGAGGCGGAGCCCAACTTATATTCAGTCTAAATTTGGGGGGGATTTAATATGCAGCAGTGAGTACTATTTTAGTGTTAATCATAACTGTTCTTCATGCTAGGCAGGCTCTGTGGTATTTCCATTCTGTCATCACATTAACTCTTCTGAACTTCTGCTACTGAGTTTTTAGTTTGCTTTGAAATTATCAAGCATTGGTTCAGTTGTGTTTTTTTTTTGTTTTTTTTTTGTTTTTATGTTTTCAGACTATAAAAAAGGCTTTTATCTGTTGCCCCTTTCTCATCCCCATATCCCCATTTTCTTTCTCCTGTCTTTTTATTAATAGCCTGACTTACCCATTACTGAGATAAGTGATTCTTTGGGGCCACCAAAAGTCAGTCCCCAATAAAAAGTTTAAACCAGCACCTTGATAAATAAGTGATATTTTGATGAGAATGATGGAAGGATTTGTGGGGAGAGTCACCAGCTTTTTTTTTAAGCTTCACTTCAGTTAATATTTATGCAGAAGGGTTTAAAAGTGTCTGAAATGCTTTTCCTAAATTTAAACCATGATGGTGAGGTGACTGGGGGTAGGTTGGGGGTGGGATGGGGTAGGGGGATGGGTATGCTAGAAATAAATGGGAGTCATAACTTGACTTTGATCAGATGACCTTATATTTTCATAATTTTGTAGCTTGTTGCTATCCATGAACATAAGCATCTTTCAGTAGACAGTTTCCTTCACTGTGTGCATTTTTACTGTACACTGTATAGAGTAGAGTATCTGTTAAGTAAAATATATCTGTAAATTTATGTCCTTGTGTTCTGAATGTTAGATGGAAAAGCAGAGGAGCAACACTACACTGTATTGACCCCTGGGGAAATAAAATGATTAATGTAAATAGGATATCACTTTTTCAAGGATATACACATCTATGTTTTTATAATATGTGTGGTGTGAAAATTTGAAACCTTCTGTTGGCTTCAGAAGGTTCTTGGTGATCACCATGTCAAGGATTTTGTTTCCTGAGATAAAAGACTGTTTCTCACAGTAGAAACTATTCACTAAGAAATTTAAAACCATCAGGACTCTAGATTTTTTTGGCTATGAGAAGTTAAATCCCACATGCTGATTATCTTTCCTCTTCTGTATATTTTCCTGGAATGATGTGTCAAACCAGGATCATTTTTAAGTTTTTATGTAATTTTCCCTTCATAATGGACTTCCTCTTTCTAGGTTATTACTATATTTCTGATAACACAAAGCTTATAAGAGAAGGAAAACATCACAATGGGGTACTAGAATAAGCAATCTTGCTCCTTCTTCCTCCATCATCTCTAATGAAATTTTCTTGATGTCTGTGGCTCAGTCAGTATATATTTTGAAAGATTCATTGTGGTGAATATTTTGAGTCCTGACAGTTTAAACGTGATAGAGGGAACAAAGGATTTATATATTTTTTGTACAAAGTTTTTTCTTAAACTGTATAATTTTGTAAATAATTTGTTTGGTTTTTTTTGTGTACTAAAACTACCAGCGTATAGATTTCAATAAGAATTGTTGTATTTTTGTATTTGGAAACTGAAAATTACAGTAAATTAATGGAGCTGTAAGAAAATTTTCAGTAGACTGACAGTTCAGCAGAATGAGATTCCTTTTCATATGATTTTTTTTTTAACCTAAAATTGACATCTTATTACACTCTCAGTACAGACAGAGTTAAGGATTTGTTTGATTTTTTAGTTCTTGGGGGAGATGGAGTGAAAGAGAAGGATGTTAAAGTGAAGAATAAATAGACACTTTTTCCAGTAAGTTTTTAGGCCCTTTAAAACTTAGTTTTTGTTACACCTTAAATAGGACTAAAACGCTTTCAAAATGTCGTTTCTAATGTTTGACTCTCAAAAATAATTCAAAATATGCATTGAATATTGGAAAATTTAAGGTTAGCATAAACTAGTTGAATGTATGTATTTTTTCCTTTAGGGCTGAGATCCCAAACCATTAGAATTTCTCTTAAAAGCGAGTAAACACGATTTGTTTTCTTGGCATCTTCACTTACAGAAATAACACATACCATCTGAGGCAAATTCTGTTCTTTTGAATGTATATGACATCTTTCTAAGTAGCTATTAAGCAGTAACAACCACCAACCTGGCTTGGTCAGCTTGGTTTTACTAGTGGCTTACTGCCCAGGCTTAAAAAGGTAACCCCGGGGAATGTATAATTTCCCTCAATTTCTTCATGTTGTAACATTGAGAAAACATTGTCACTAGCTAAGGTGATAAATTGGAAAACGTCTTGTTAGGGTGGAAAAGAAAGGTCCATGGTATGGATCATTATTTAAAAAAAAAAAGAAAAAAATCATGTGAAAAGGAATAGTGGTTCCTCTTGATGTATAGTATGCCTGTATTATAGTTTTTACAAAATTGTGAACTTGTGTAATAGTATAATAGGAGATATTGTTGAATTTCTAACTGTTTATACATTTAAATTCATATATGTAATGTTTGTTTTATCAATTACAATCTGAATTTCTAAGAAGCATGTTGACTTTTGCAATAAAGATGCAATATGGAATGGTTCACAATTGGGAAAAAAGAAAGAAAAAAAGATAAAAGTTACAAATTTAAAAGAATTTGCAAAATTTATGAACCATTCCAAAAATTATAACAATCACCAAAAGAGCTGTAATTCTGGCTTGTTCTGGAAAGAAAGAAAATGTGTGTGTATGCTTGCTTGAGTGAGAATGAATGAGTGATGGATATGTATGTGTGTTTTATGTTGAGTTCATGTACATGGGAGAATGTCACTCAATCTGAATTTGGGTACCAAAATCACTGGCTATTAAATATTCAGTAGAATAACTCCTTTGATAGGTAGAGTGGTCTTGGAAACAAAAGGGAAGGGCATTAAAGTGTTACAAGTAAACTTGATAGCATAGTTCTCTTTTCATGAATGGGTCTTGGTATCCCAGATAAAAGCACAAACTATTTTATAAAAGCAGTTATTTTAGTATTATCTTGAGGATATTCAAGATGCCAGCAAACAGTAGGAAGGATATTTCCCATAAGCACAATAGAGAGAAAAGAAAGAACACCTTGAATTTACAGTATAGTAATTGTGATGGCTGTTTAGTGAGGAATAACGAGAGAAGGAGTGGTCTTAATCAAGGGGACTGGGTGGTGATGGGAAAAGGAAGTATATCGCTTGGGCTCCCATTTTTTTGTTTTAAAAACTGCTTTTTGTATACAGTTCCCTCCAAATGTTTGTCCAAGAAGAGTCGTTCTTCAAATCTCAGTTTATACAGGAAAATACTAAAGAATAGGAGTAAATTTCATTTTCCTTCTTTTCAAATAAACAGTTTTATCCATATTTTATGAATTAAGTAGCAAATAAGCTGTGTTGCCATTTGTTTTGAATAGATTATAATTTATCCAGTATATGTTTGTAGTAAACATTAGTCTGAGGCTTTTGGGAGAGGGCAAGCATAATTCTGAACATAGTTATATTTGTTTAATAGTAACAAGTCAAACATTTTACTAAAATGGAGCTCTCATTAAATTACTGGCTTTATGTGAAGTTTTTACTAATTTCGATGTAAATTATTCTAAAGCCAAGGATACATTTTGAATTGCAAACCCCATTGTAGTATCTAGGCTGGGTCTAGTTATGTACCAATAAAGATGAGTGTGTATGTCAGCCCATGGGATCATTTTAAGATGCGCCAGGTTTGCTTTAAACGAACCAAAGTTTTGCAAGTCAGACCTGTCCATTTTGTATCACTTTTAGCCTCGAAGATCTATTTGAGGAGCCAACCAACACTGATTAAAAAAAAAAAAAACAACACAAAACTGTGCTTCTAATCAGTGTGTTATGAATCACCTTCATTTATGCTAAATTGATTTACTGCCAAGTGATCTCCTTTCTACAGGATCATCTACCATTTACCTGGTTCTGTAATCAACCTTAGGTTTACTAAACCATCCCATGCACTCTGAGATGGGTGACCTGATATAGGTGAAATTAAGGTCAGAATAGTGTTTGATGATTGTTTGCAGGATATTTGTGGTTTTAGTCTCCTCTTAGGCTTCTGCAAAAAATCTGCAAAGATTTTTTTTTTTTTTTTTTTTTCAAATTTTTATTTTGGGTTGTGGTAGTCAGGAGAAGGCAATGGCACCCCACTCCAGTACTCTTGCCTGGAGAATCCCAGGGACAGGGGAGCCTGGTGGGCTGCCGTCTGTGGGGTTGCAGAGTCGGACACGACTGAAGCGACTTAGCAGCAGCAGCAATCAGGAAGCATGATAAACATTGTTACTTTTTCTTTGTATTTATATTTTTCCTTTTATGAAAGAGGAGCAAAGGAAGAATGCCCTAGCCTAATAGCCTATTAGTTTGTTCTCAATAGAAGCCTGTATTACCTACAGCACTTCAGTTTTCTAATCACTTCATAGAGTTCTATTACTTTGATATGTGACCCCTTAGTTCTTAAAACAGTTGAGGTAATGGTTAGTACTTGATTGTTCAAATTTTTTGCTCTTCACTCAAACCTTTTTTGGGGAGTAGGATTATGGGAATAAGCCTTTTAGTTGCCTGGCTGCATTTCTGTTAATTTGAGTTTTCAACACTGCTTTGTGAAAACCTCATAAAAGTGAATGTCTTGTTAACAAGACTAAAGTCCTTGTGATTCTGTCTCTTCTTAGTTTGCCCCCAAACAGCTGCTTTTGTGAGATACTGATTATTTCTCTTAATTTTAAATTAAACAAGAAGGGCTAAGGTTGACCTTGCCAAGTTAATATGGTTTTTTGAGGCTGGTATAACTTCAAGGTTGAGGCTGTGCACATGTTTAATTTCAGTTCTTAGACCAAAGGCTGCTGATTTATCTGTATAAGCGACTGTTCCTGTAAACAGTCAAGTTCTAGTTCCTGAACACCCTCCATCAAAAGGCTTACTGTATTTATTTACTGTAAAACTCAAGATTTTAACATTTAAAGCCTGTAGGGGGCTCCAGAAGGCAAAATTTAGTGGGCCTTAGAGCAGTAACATAGCAATTCAAGAGTGGAAAACATTCTGCACTGCAACCCAATGTATACGTACATACATGCCAATCAAAAAGTTTACCAGGCAGTGCTTGCCCTTACGACTTTATATGCACCTGATATTTTTTTCTATTGTCAGGACCCACTATTTTGCTTTCAGAATTGCAGTTTGGAAAACACTAGCCTATTAAGTTGCAGGGTGAATTGCATTTTTAAATCCCTCTTCCTGTGACATTGTCAATACGATTTTGAGTATAAATGATAAAATATTACCTTGTGTGCTTTGTTTGGAAAAGTAGTCTGGGGTCTGAAGTTGACCTTTAGTCTAAAAATTAAAAGGAACTTCCCTGGCAGTCCAGTGGTTCTGACTCCACACTTCCACAGCAGGGGGTATGGATTGGATCCTTGTTGGGAAATAAGACCCTGCATGCCTCAAGGTGCAGCCAAAAATAAATTTTACAAAATGAAGGTGAAAATAATGTATACGTCAGTCTCTTAATTGATTACTTGGTGCTCTTGAGCATGGAATTACTTCATAGTTTTTAATTTTTGTAATAGACAACTATGAGTGACTTTTAAATTTTTCCTGTAGTTTTATATTTTTGTCATTGTTTACCCTGGGAACGAAGTAGAATACTAGAATATTGGTGCTACTTTTTTTGAAATTTAAAGCAATTTTCAAGAATTATGTTAAAAAAAAAAACACAACTGCCCATGAAGTCCATATTACTACAAATACTTAGTGTCTGTGAATCAAGAAAAGATTATTTGGCTTTGAATTTAATTTTGCACTGAGAGTTCGCCTTAGCTAAAAATCATTAAAAACAAACCAGGTTTGATAGCTCTGTGAGAAAACTGTACATATTCCAAAATTGAATTTTGGAATTGAATTTCACCCTTTTAAAACATATTCTCCTGTAGGTTCATAAGAAATAGGAAATATTGATAAACCCCTATATAAGAAAGAAGTGGGGCTTCCTTTGTGGCTCAGCAGTGAAGTTGCCTGCCACTGCAGGAAATGCAAGAGACCAGTCCTTGGGTAGGGAAGATCCCCTGGAGAAGAAAATGGCAAGCTACTCCGCTGTTGTTGCCCGGGAAGTCCCATGGACAGGGGCAGGGCAAGTAGGACACGACTTAGCGACTAAACAACAGCAACAACAAATGTCTGAGCCTTCCTAAAGCATAAAGGGAAAGATGGAGAACATGTCAGTGAGAAGTTTGCCATATTTTCAGAAATCCATAGAAGAAAACCATTATCTGCAAAGTAATGAAATCAACACAGATCATGGAAAATACCTTATTGGTACATTTCAGTATTTTTACCCTCTTGTCCCTGTGCAATCCTTTTTGGATTCCTTAAGCAATAAAACTTGACTTTCTCTGAGAAGTGGTGCCAAGTAACTATTTTCTATTAAACTGGCTGATAAACTATTCACTTTGGTGAATTCAATTCAGTAGATGTGTTGAAGGCAGACTGAACCGGATCATAGTTCAGTAGTTTGCCTGCACTCGGCTTGAAGCAGCCCTTTGAAAAAGGTGCTCCCTTGTTCCCTTGGGCCTTGAAAACTGAGTTTATAAGAGATTAAGTGGCTTCCCCGAGGTCACACAGCCTGTAGTGGTGGGACCAGGATTTGAACATGGGTCTGACTCCCATGTGCATGTGTTTAACCTCTCTGCTCTGCTGCTTCTAATAAAATGGGATATTGCAAGTCTGTGGAATGTCACTGGTCTTTTTTATTAGTGTCTGTCAAATACTGCCATTCTGGCTCCATCTAGCTCATCTGCCTTGAATTGGAACCAGGCTCCCTTGGGGAGCAATGCTGTTTTTAGGTAGTATATTGGAAACCACAGAGCATAGTGTTTATAGATGCTAATTTGTGGGGAAGCATTTTAAAGTAATAATTTTCTGTGACCTCCATAATGTACAGCCAGCCAATTTGATACATTTGACAATAATTTGGCTATATCATAACCTATGTTTATTTTATTTTCAATTTTATCTTAAATATTTTCCCTGTGGCAAACAGAATTATGATAATCTTGGAGTGTTTCTACCTTGCTTCTTTGTGTTTTTCAATATTTCTGGTGCCTTCTTGCTTTTAACCTTAGCATTAAAAAAATCATGGTGTACATAAATAAGTTTATATGCTTTAATTTAATGATGTTTTCATATAGTATACTGAACCTTCTAGACAGAAAGTGCTGAGAATAGCAGTGTTTGTTCATAGTTATGTTTATGCCATAGATTTTTTAAAAAGTATATTCTCAGTGAATAAAACTGATGTTCATGTCACTGTTCTATTGTTATTTTTTTTACATGTTCAGATTTCTTGTTTTAGTAATGTCATTCTGAATCCTGTGGATTTCTAATTTTAGCTATGTTGGCAACCATCAGGTGTTTGTTGGCTACTAATGATATGGTAGTAATTGTCATCGGCAAAAAGGAAAAGATGTTAGCACCCCTGGGAGAAAGGGAGTTTTTCATTTTTCAACAGCCCATGAGAAAAGTAGACATGTTCTAATAGATTCAACAGAAAAAACTTTTTATTCTTGACAAACTTAGCAGCTATTAGGAATATTTCCTGTATGGGAACTGTATCTGGGAAATTGCTAAGACAAAAAAAGAATGATTATAACATTCTGCAGGTTAACAGTTTTTTACAAAGGCATTTCCTCTAAATTTTGGATTAAGCCATTTAAAAAAAACATCAAATGCTAAAAAAGCATACATGTTCTTTTTAAAGCATTATGAACACATTTTGCTTTGAAATATCAAAGATGAGGAAGAATTTTATACATAGAACTTAATTTCTTAGAATTATTTATTTTCTTATTTGAAAAATTTCTACCAATTATGTTAAGGCACTTCTCTCCCTGTGATTTATTTAAATCTTAATAAATTATACATTTCTGCACTTTAGCCATTCATGTGAAAATTATTTGGAGTCATCGCAATAGAATGGTGCTGTGTTGCCTCCTGAGACCACAGTACGTCAAAGACGTTTCAGCCATTCTTAGTTTCATATCTTCCAGTGACTGTTACTGATAAATCAGATAAAGCTGGACAAAAGTCTTTAAAGATTGAAGTCAATGATTAAAATCTATGTAGCAGTTAAGGTTTTAAGTAAGGATTCTTTTTATGGCTAGCTTTTGTACTGAGCTCATAGTATTTTTGGAAAGCTATTTAAGAGTTGTAGGCACCTATCACTTTCTCAGAAAAGGCTGTGTCTAGGAAAAAGAAACTGAAGAACTCTACTAGTACACTCAAACATGTCCAGAGAGCTTTGAACATTGTCTGTAAAACAGTACACAGTGTATTTTGTCTCTCCTGCTGTATGATCCAGGAGGACTGCCTTTTTATTCATTTCAAGGTTTCTGTGATCATCACATAACTTGATACTTCATAGACTCAGAGCATAAGAACAGGTTACAGTAGAGAGTGTCACTTGTTTTCCTTCCTTTGTAACCTTCATGAGTCAGAATCCAAAGAAAATTTGTACACTTAGAAGAAAATGACAATGACTTTTGATAGTGTTCAACATTTTAGTACGGTAATCCTTGACCACCCAGCCTTGCCCAGAAACCTAATGGGTTTTTTTTCTTATTTCATAAATAAGAAATTTTTAAAAATTTGACAAGGTAAAATAGCCTGCAAGTACAAGTTCTTTTAATAACTGTTGCATAAATGACTTGAAGAACTAGGGAAGTCTCATAAAGAACAACCCTTTTCTGCCTTTTAGTTAGTGTATTTTTGTTTCATTTCACCACAGTTTAAATTATACCGAAAAGAAATTATTGTAAACTTGAAACTGAAGGCTATTTTTATTCAGTGATGTACTTCCTATAAGTCCGTTTCTTTTCAATTTCAGTCTTGGTTTCTTTAAGCATAGTACCATTTTTTGTGTTGTACTTTTATTCCACTATTCCCATTCAGAGAGGGATGGCGAGCAGAATGTTGAAGACCCACAGGTATTCCTTAGCCTCTCAGGGGTCGAGAGAGCCCCAGGCGCGGTGTCAGACTCGATTGGACACCACATCAGTGCTCATCATGTGACTCTGTGTTGTGTGTTTTCAAACATTCTCATTTACTCTACGAGGTATACTGTGATTTTCCCCTTTCCATCCAAGGGATAGCTGAGGCACAGACCGGTCATCGTCTCAAAACAAAGCCAAGATTTGAAGCCACAATACAATCTGACTTCAAGGCGCAGCTTAAAAAAAAAAAAAATATTTTGCCTGTGCTGGGTCTTTATGATTGCACAGGGGCTGTCCCTAGTTGCGGAGAGCAGGGGCTACTCTCTGGTTGTGGTTCGTGGGCTTCTCTTTGCGGTGGCTTCGTGTGGAGCAGTGGCTCAGTAGTTATGACGCCTGGGCTTAGTTGCTCCGTGGCATGTGGTGAGATGTTCCCAGAGGGATCAAACCCGTGTCCCCTGCATTGGCAGGCATATTCTTAACCATTAGACCACCAGGAAAGCCTCCAAAGCACCGCTTTTAATACTGCTTCCTTCTGTGTTAACGTCCTAGTAGTTGCGTGTGTGCATGCGTGCGTGCGTGTGTGCGTGCATGCGTACGGTGCGTGCTAAGTCCCTTCAGTCGTGTCCAGCTCTTTGAGACTCTATGGAATGTAGCCCGCCAGGCTTCTCTGTCCATGGAATTCTCCAGGCAAGAAGTGAGTCGCCATGATCTCTTCCAGGGGATCTTTCCAACCCCAGGGATCCGACCTGTGCATCTCACGTCTCCTGCATTGGCCGGTGGGTTGTTTACCTCTAGCGCCACCTGAGAAGGCCAATAGCTGTGTGAGCTGAGGTTAATTAATCTTTTGAATGCTCAGTTTACTCATAAAATGTGCTTTGTAATATCAGAACCCATTTATTGCTTGCAGGATTGCAATAAGCATTAAATGAGATAATACCTCTAAAAGTACCTCGTGAAATGCAAACTTTTATTAGCAGATTTTCAAAGCTTCATCAGATTGTCCTGGAGCTGTTCGGAGCTGAATGGAGCTGTTTTCAACTACAGTTGAATTTCCTACTTTGGTTGTTAAATCTTGTGAAATCACCTAAATATGCTTAGCAATGTTGGAGAAAAGAGAGGTGAATACTTTATATCTGAGATTGCACCTTTATATTTCTTTAACATGTCACATTAATCAAGGAGATAAAGACCACCAGACACTTATGATCTTTTGTAATCCTTACCAATTGTTAGTGAATATTATATATAGCCATGAAGTGATCAAATATAGTATGTTCTGACCATCTTCCAAGCTTCAAACTGCAATTGGGTGAAGGGGCTTGGTTTCTTGTCTAGTGTTCCACAGAAGAATGTAAGTATTTTATATGCTTATGTAATGTACCACAGAAAAGCCTACGTATTCCCCCAAAGTCTCAAGCCCTTTGAACTGACGGGAATTTGCTTAACAGTCACACTTCAGAACCACCTTTACTGGCTGTCCTGTTGTTTGCCGTTATGATCTGCCCCCACCAGAACTGTGAACCTCTTCAACAAAATGAGATTTTTCCTTGGTTGAGCAATTCCGTGAAGTGTATGTACATCATAGTCAGTAAATTATGCTTTAAGTTGTGGCCAAAGGAAAAGATTTAAAATGGAAAAATTAATGAAACTATTTTCCATACCAAATATATTTGGAGGATACTGGAATTAGCTCTTGAATAGATATATCATTAGTACAAATTATGTGAAATACCTGTACCAATTGTTCATGGCTTTTGTGTTTCAGCATAGAAGGCAGAAAATATTTAAAAGCAAGCTGTCATTTTCTCCATCTCTTTGTAAAATTATCAGTGAGGTGATAGACACTGTGAAAAGGATCAGGTTAAAACTCTTACACACTTCTTTTCTGGTTTCTATTGTAATTATTTAAACAAACATGTTGATTTATTGAACATTCTGGAAATAAAAGTGTTTTAAATACTCAGATTGAAAATAGATACATATTTTGCTCTGGAGAAGATGGGACCTTGTCTCTGCTTGCTTCCCCTCCTTACTTCAGACTTAACCACACCATTAAAGTGACCAGATGGAGGTATTCTCCTTTGAGACTCTTCACATTTCTTTTTTTTTAATTTATTTTTTGTTTTATATTGGAGAGTAGTTGATTAACAGTGTTGTGTTTCAGGTGTACAACAAATAATTCAAGTTATACATGTATCAATACATGTATCTATTCTTTTTCAAATTCTTTTCCTATTGAGGTTATTACATAACATTGAGCAGAGTTCCTTGTGCTATACAGGAAGTCCTTGTTGGTTATCCATTTTAAATACAGCAGTGTGTACATATCCATCCCAACCCAATCCTTACCCTTAGTAACCATCAGTTTGTTTTCTAGGTCTGTGAGTCTCTTTCTGTTTTATTTTACACTTCCTCAGGATATCACCTCTCTATTCAAAAAACTGCAGGAATTTGTTTTCTTTAAAAAAAAAAAAACCCATTCCCTGCAGCAAAGGATTCCCTTTTAGGAAGAAAGGAGGTTATAGCAATATGCTTCTCTCAGGGATTGCTGGGGGCACCATGCTTAATTCACTGGGAGTCCCTCTGTTTTCTGCCTTATTCTTATTGTTGGAGTGACTAACCTAGTGTGTATACCCAGAACCCAGGGGCAGAGTTGCACTTCAACTGTAAAATCAAAACAGGGGGCTAGCAGCTGTGAACTTTTTGGTACCAGTTCTATCTGCACTCGGAGAAGGCAATGGCACCCCACTCCAGTACTCTTGCCTGGAAAATCCCATGGATGGAGGAGCCTGGAAGGCTGTAGTCCATGGGGTCGCTGAGGGTCGGACATGACTGAGCGACTTCACTTTCACTTTTCACTTTCATGCATTGGAGAAGGAAATGGCAACCCACTCCTGTTCTTGCCTGGAGAATCCCAGGGACGGCGGGGCCTGGTGCGCTGCCGTCTATGGGGTCGCACAGAGTCGGACACAACTGAAGCAACTTAGCAGCAGCAGCAGCAGCTATCTGCACTAGATCTTGGACACTGGGTGAAGGGGGCTTTCCCACTGGTAATGAATATCACTTGTGGGTTCCATTCTAGTACTACGCTGTAACCCCAAAGGAAAAACAGTGCAGAATAAAAATGAGCCTCTCTTATAGCTCACACATAGTTTTTTTCAGGCAACAAGCCTAAGAATTAATGATATCATTCAAACCTTTACAATGTTATACTACTTTCCACTCTACAATAATAGATTATGAAAGAAGCTGAGGCTTCATGGAGGAAAAGATCATTTCCTATTGTCACTCTGTGCATTGGTGGTTAGTACTGAAAACAAACTTACAGAATTTTTGAAGAACTTAGTCACCCACTGCGTCAGAAACAAATGAGTGTCATTTGCCCATTTGTTTAAGGAGTATATTAATTTATAAAATAAACACAGAGGGAATATTCTTTCCACTCATACAAGCTAATTTTTGCATAACCTTAATAGCTCAGATTTTTATAAGAGTTACCTGCTTCTTTCAAGCAATTAGAGGCTGGCAACACCAGGAAGAGAAATTCTGGAATAGCTCTTTAATTTTCTTCCTTTCTCCCACTAGCTGGTTTAATTGTTATTGACATACATCCTGCAGATATGTTAGTAATGGGTGTAATTCTGGATGTTGCTTTTTAAAGTTGGTAGTATGTGTCCTAGAAAGTAAAAATGCTGAGTAGAAGCTTGTGCAAATCACTGGAGTGGAAGAGAGGTTGGAAATTGTCATGCTGAATAGCTTCATAGGTAAATTAGAAAAGTTTGCTTCAGTGTGGCACAAAACATATGAGGATTGCCAGTTTTGGTAATTAGCAATGTATTTCTCTTTTCACTCTTTCTACCTTATTTCATTTTTATGGTTTATAAAGTGTTTGTGTCAGATGTGTTCCATTGGACTCAGAGTTTATGTGTTTTTACAGCTCACATGGCAAATAAGCACAGCCTTCAGGTTAGAAGGTGGCTCAGATGGTAAGGAATCTGCCTGCAGTGCAGGAGATGCAGGTTCCATCCCTGGGTGGGAAGGGAATGGCAACCCACTCCTGTATTCTTGCCTGGAGAATTCCATGGATAGAGGAGCCTGGTGGGTTACAGTCTATGGGGTTGTAAAGAGTTGGACATGACTGAGCGACTAACACTTTCGCTTTTTCAGGTTAGAACTTAGTGGAGAGAGAAATGGAAATGTGACCAGCGTGGGTCAAAAGACTTAAGTGTACTGTTGCCGTACACCTGAGTGGCTCTTCAGATGTAGCTGGTGTGTGTACAGAAAGCAGTGCCAGTTGCACAGCCTGACAGGTCATGTTGTTTAATAAAACATAGAAGTGACACAGAAAGTTTTGTTGGCACGTGGGTTTGATTTTGTTAGTACAGCTAATGGCACATTGGCTTTTTCCAATCCCTGCATATTGTCCCCGTGCATGTGTGCTCAATCGCTTTAGTAAAGTTCCACTCTTTGCAACCCCATGGACTGTAGCCCACGAGGCTCCTCTGTCCATGCAATTCTCCAGGCAAGAGTACTGGAGTGGATTGCCATTTCCTCCTCCAGGGGATCTTCCCGACTCAGGGAATGAACCTGCAGCCCCTGTGGCTCCTGTAATGGCAAGTGGATTCTTTACCTGAGCCTCCCGCATATTCCCCACATTTGGATAAATGAGCTAATGTGCTACTTCCAGAGAGCTTGGTTTTAGGTGATAAGCTCTCCTCTCTTTGTGGTTCAGTTCAGTTTAGTTCAGTTGCTCAGTCATGTCCGACTCATTGTGATCCCATGGACTGCACAGCATGCCAGGCTTCCCTGTCCATCACCAGCTCATATCCATCAAGTCGGTAATGCCATCCAACCATCTCATCCTCTGTCATCCCCTTTTCTTCCTGCCTTCAATCTTTCCCATCATCAGGGTCTTTTCCAAGGAGTCAGATCAGGTGGCTGAAGTACTGGAGCTTCAGCTTCAGCATCAGTCCTTCCAGTGAATATTCAGGACTTATTTCCTTTAGGATTGACTGGTTTGATCTCCTTGCAGTCCAAGGGACTTTCAAGAGTCTTCTCCAACACCACAGTTCAAAAGCATCAATTCTTTGGCGCTCAGCTTTCTTTATAGGCCAACTCTCACATCCATACATGACTACTGGAAAAGCCATAGCTTTGACTAGACAGATCTTTGTTGGCAAAGTAATGTCTCTGCTTTTTATTATGCTGTCTATGCTGGTCATAGCTTTCCTTCCAAGGAGCAAGTGTCTTTTAATTTCATGACTGCAGTCACCATCTGCAGTGATTTTGGAGCCCCCCAAAATAAAGTCTGTCACTGTTTCCCCATCTATTTGCTATGAAGTGATGTTCCATAACCTGATGACTGGTCCAGGGTTCACAGTTGCTAAAGGAGTAGGTGCACGGGATGGTGGGAAGCAGTGGAAGGATAGATACTACAGGACTCTGTCATTCTTGTCTTGTTTCCTGTCTGTTTCCTCGACAGTCTTGTGTGGGTCCTTGACTGAAGCCGTCTCAGCTGAGTCGGCACAGAGGGGAAAACATATTAAGGAGAGGTTGATTATGGAGGCAGGGCGGACTCTCGCCATTGAGAGAGGTTCTTGTGTGAAAGGAGAGAGAGTCATTCTGGCCACAGGAGAAGATGCTATTTGGTCAGCTGCAGGAGAGGGCAGCGTCTGCCCTGCCCCACGTGGTGGGTAATGCATAGTCACCTGAGTAGCAGGCACTCTTGAGTGTATTGTAAGAGCGATTGAAAATAGCAGCCCACCCCTATTTTTTCTGGTAAGCAAAGCAATATTTCAACCACATTGGCTAAGGGCCCATCAACGGCACTCGCTCATTCGAGACTCCTGCGAAGATGGGACAGGATACTGGCTTATGCACCAGCTATATAACTCCCTCTTCTCTCCAAGCAACAAAACATTAGAAACCATGAGTGAGGGAGAGTGACTTCATTATGGGGGGGTGGGTAACCTCACATCCACCCTAATTTATGACGTTTCATAAACGTGGACACTCTTTAAATCACAGCAAATGATGCGAGACATGCAACTATGCTGTGACACAGGATGTTGAGAATCTCTGCCTTTGAGTTTGAGTAGTAGCTCCAACATCTGAATGCACACCAGAAGGTTCTGGGGAACTTTAAAATATGCAGGTTACTGGGCTCCAGCTACAAAGATTCTGTTTCCACAGTCCTAGAGAGGAACTTGCGTATATACACACACACATTCAATATAAATATATTTTTAAATCTCAATTTTAGGACTTCCCTGATGGTTCAATGGTAAAGAATCCACCTGCCAATGCAGAAGACATGGGTTTGATGCCTCATCTGGGGAGACCCCCACATGCCACACTGAGCAACTAAGCCCGTGCCCCACAGCTATTGAACCTGTGCTGTAGAGCCTGGGAGCTATGACTACAGAACCCATGTGCTGCAAATACTGAAGCCCAAGTGCCCTGGAGCCCATGTTCCATAACAAGAGGAGCCACTGAAGTGAGAAGCCTAGGCATCACAGCTAGAGAGTAGCCCCGCTTGCTATGACTAAAGAAAAGCTCTCGCAGCCATGAAGACCCAACACAGCCAAAAATAAATAAATAAAATTATTTAAAAATTTTTTAAAATTTTAATTTTGTTAACTTCTCCAAGTGATTCTAGCAGGCAGCGTGAGATCACTCCCTGTATTGACGGCATGTAATTCCACAAGCAGGATATCTCAAAGAGGAGTCATTCCCTGTGACTCTTTTTTTAAAGAAAAACTTACTTATTTATTTGGTTGTGTCAGGATCTTCACTGTGGCATGAGAGATCTTCTGTTCCTGTGCGTGGGCTTCTCTCTAGCTGTGGTCTGTGAGCTTAGCTGCTCCTGGGCATGTGGGGTCTTAGTTCCCTGACCAGGGATCAAACCTGCACCCCCTGCATTGGCAAGAGGATTCTTAACCACCAGACCACCAGGGAAGCCCCCCTGTGATTCTTTGGATACAAGCTCTGAGTGCTACCAATGTCTGAAAAGTTCTAATCTTTAGTCTCCAGGGTGGGCCAGAATAGGAACAGTGGAAAAAGGACATGGATAGCAGACCCATCTGCTATCAGCTCCCATTTTGGTCATATGTTGATACATCCATCTTGCAAACCTTCTGTGGAACATGTGAGGAACTGTGTTCTACTGGAAGAATGATGAGAAACATCAGCATGACTGAGACTACGAGTTAGGAGGCAAGGTGGAGCCAGTCACTATTCATTCATCGTGGAAGCTGTGCCCAGATAGAATGTGAATTCCATGTTTTCCATAGGATGTCACAGAAAAACCCAAAAGAACCTTTTGGCCAACATAATAGAAGACCCAGTCTTGTACCACCATATATTGGGCTGCCCTGAGAATTCATTTTATAACCTTTTGAGGTGGGTCATCTTATTATTCCATTTTGCCAAGGAGGAAATCGAGGTACTCAGAGGCCATCTTGCCTGATTGCAAAGCTATTTAGGTGGAAGAGCCAGGATTTAAATCCAGATATCCTAGTTCTCAGAAAAGGCCCCACTCCAACTGTGGCTCTGGGACTGTGGCTCATGGAGTCATAGGAACTGCTTCTCAACATTTTCAACTCAAAAGAGGAACCAGTAGATTTTTGTATGAAGGCAAAAAAACGAAGGCTTTGATTTCAGAATTTACAACCTTACTACTTACATAACCTTCACGAAAGAGGCTGCTTTTTGAATGTTTTCTGGCAACTGGATAGTTTTCTAAATGCTGTTTTCAAGAGTAACAGGCTCATTCTTTTCATTCTCCAGTATTAGTGTAGCCCCCTACATTCAACTCCTATTATTATTGCTTAATATAATCCTTAAATGTTGGAAAACGTGAACAGAACTCACTCTGATAGTTTTATTGTGCCTTGCAGTTTGAACACACATTGTCTCGGGGACAGTGATACATTCGCTGTTCTTGTTTCCTGTCATATATGTATTTTTTTTTTCTATTTGTGCTTCTTTTATACTCATCCTATTCTTCAAGATGTCTCTATGAAGATACATCTGTTCAGCTTTGGTGATTAGCAGAACATTAGCAGACCTACTGTTTCAGAGCATAAATAATAAATGGCTGCTCCTCATTAATTTCTTCTGAAACCGACTCTTGTTAGACTACAGTTAGATATATTTCTTGAATTAAGGGCAGATCTAAAGAACAGGGGTTCTCTGCCTATTTTGAAAACAGGCCATTTATTTTTGCAGGGAAATTATGACATGTGAGTCCATCCATGGCAAGAGAAAACAAAACAAAACCTCTTTTAATGAGATGCTAAGCATCTTCTGTTTGCTAAGGGCCTTCCATCACATGGTGTCTGTTTTGTGATCTGTTCCCTCATTTCCATGCAGATCTGCTTTTAAAAAAAATTTAATGCAAATAGTAACTATGTATTGTATTGAAATAGTTATACAATATTACAACAAACTTGCCTTTTCATCAAACCAACACAAAACCCAAAGGTCCTCTCTGTCTCTGCACTGATCCTCTTCCTTCTTTACTGTGAATCAACCACAAGTCATTACCTGCTGGGGGCTCCCTCTCGGTGAATAAACAGGTAGAACCTCAGCCCAGTTTCACCTTTATTTCCCTCCCTTGCTATTTATTCATGTACATGCACTTTAAATAATCTGTTCAAATTAGTTGGCAGATAGTAAAAATATAGGTTCTGAGGCAAATAGCCCAGTGAAAATACTTGTGAAATACTTCCCTGAGCACTTTAGCCTAATTAATAGTTAGATTTCCTCCTATGCAAAAAAAAAAATCTAATGCACATCAGGGTTTGCCTGGTTCTGACACCCAAAGTAGGTAAAGGTCCTCCTACCCCAATATCAACAAAGTACCCAGGATCTTAAGAAATTATTCAGCCCAGCTCTAAACTGGCTGAAACTAGCTCTAAACTAGCTATACTTCACCCAACCAAGGCAAACTGTGGTTGATTTAAAAACAATAAAGCTAGTAGAATAATATGGAAGTAAGTACCTCCAATGTACTGATAAAGTGTCTCTCCTGTAGGGCTGTGCTAAAATTCTAAGTAATGGCAACCACTGCAGGCAAGAAAAGCTGTGTTTGTTAGATGTTTTCTTAGCCATGTGGCCTCTGAAGATGTATCCCAAAGTAACAGTGCCAGGTACTGATGAGAAAGGTTGGTGTCAACCCGAAAGACCAGCATTATTGGTAGTTTAATTAAATAAATTATAGTTTGGCAATACAGCTTAATAGACCCCATCCATTATAAATAATGTTATCATAATAAAAACAGCTAACTTTTTGAGCACATTAAACAAGCACTAAGTGTTAAATAATAGCTTTAAAGATGTTTATAAAATATCTCATTTAGTTTTACAATCATCCTGAAGGTGCATGTTATTAGCCTCACTTTACAAATGAGAAACTAAAGTACAGAGAGATTAAGTAATTTGCCTAGGGTCACACAGTGAAGAAATGGCAGAGCTGGCCTAAGAGTCCAGGTAAGATGAAATAAAATTGTCCAAATGGATTGTTAAAGGAGAAAAAGACATCATGGAACTGATTATCTAGTAAGCTCCCATTTTAACTTTTTTTTTTAGACAGTTTTTATTTTCTTCTTTTACTATTTATCACTTTTGTAAAAAGTGCAAAAAATAGCTTTGACATTTGAGATAAACTGTGTTGGGTTATATTTCACATAAAGCATGTTGGCTCTTTATAGGACTACACTCTGTTGTTGCTGTTTAGTTGCTAAGTTGTGTCCAACTCTTTTTTGACTCGGACTGCAGCCAACCAGGATCCTCTGTCCGTGGGATTTCCCAGGCAAGAATACTGGAGTGGGTTGCCATTTCCTACTGCAGGGGATCTCTCTGACCCAGGGATTGAACCTGAGTCTCCTGCATTGGCAGGCAGGTTCTTTACCACTGAGCCACCAGGGAAGCCCTAGGACTGCACTACAGTATCTATTTAGTGTCCAAAATCACTGCAGATGGTGACTGCAGCCATGAAATTAAAAGACGCTTACTCCTTGGAAGGAAAGTTATGACCAACCTAGATAGCATATTGAAAAGCAGAGACATTACTTTGCCAACAAAGGTCCGTCTAGTCAAGGCTATGGTTTTTCCTGTGGTCATATATGGATGTGAGAGTTGGACTGTGAAGAAGGCTGAGCGCCGAAGAATTAATGCTTTTGAACTGTGGTGTTGGAGAAGACTCTTGAGAGTCCCTTGGACTGCAAGGAGATCCAACCAGTCCATTCTGAAGGAGATCAGCCCTGGGATTTCTTTGGAAGGAATGATGCTAAAGCTGAAACTCCAGTACTTTGGCCACCTCATGCGAAGAGTTGACTCATTGGAAAAGACTCTGATGCTGGGAGGGATTGGGGGCAAGAGGAGAAGGGGATGACAGAGGATGAGATGGCTGGATGGCATCACTGACTCAATGGACATGAGTCTGGGTGAACTCCGGGAGTTGGTGATGGACAGGGAGGCGTGGCGTGCTGTGATTCATGGGGTTGCGAAGAGTCAGACACAACTGAGTGACTGAACTGAACTGAATGATGTTGAGATGGCATTCCTTTTTTTTTGAGCTTGCTGTCTAAATTCAGAAAAGAGTAGGCAACTTGTTGAAAAATTCTGGGGAAAACTATAAAGATAGTTTTCTGTGAAATTTGTTTCCACTGTAATTTAGAATTGGTTCATCGTTCAGGCAACAACTCTCAGCTGTCTAACCAATTGCCATGTAGCCAGCAGGCTGTGGCTGAGAGTCCGTGTGGCAAGAGTTAGGTGAAGGTGCACGACAGGAGAAGTGCACACCAGCGCTCTCACAACTCCATTGCAATATTGGTTTCTATAATAAATGGTGCCATAAAGTTGTATTGAAGTGAATATACATTATTAGCATCGCTTACCATGTTTACGATCCACTCCACATCAAAATGACATAAAAAGCAGAGTTAGTACCAATTAATATCCAATTGCTCATCAAACTTTAATTTGTGTTTGCTTTCCCTTGATGGATACATCTTTTATAACTGAAAGGCTCCATCTCTTTATAACATATGCTATCATTCAAGGCCACTTGTTTTAATCACTCTGCAAACCAGCGTGAAATTGTCTAATAATCCACCCAGATTTTGTTGCAAGTGCTTGAAGTTACAGCCGTCTTATAGAGGAAGCAGCGGTCTTCCTCAGGACATTTGGAATTATTAAAACAGCAGGTCAGATCCATGGCTAGGAAGCAATCTTGTCCAACTGATTGATGAATAAAATGCTGATTTTTTTCAGAGGCGTGAAGTTTATTTCCTTTTGTCACCCAGAGGTTTGGAGGTTGGTAGCACAGCCGCAAAATAGAATCAATAGCTGCGAGGCTGTCAGAGTAGGTTGGGGGGGGAAGGTTGCAGTTGAGAGGTGTCACTTGTCAGCTTAGTCCTGCAACAGCAATTTTTAATAGCTGCTCATCTACACCCAGTGTTGATTTGGACTGAACATATGGTAAAAACAAACAAACAAGGAAACAAAACCAGGCATCTTCCACGGTACCTTCTATCAGGCCTTCTACAGACAGTGAGTACAGAAGCATGCAGAGGCTTCTTTTTGTCTGGTAGTTGCAACATCTTGAGGGTTCTTCCGAGCACCGGAGGGGATTGCCAGCATACAGGCGAGTGACCTATAAGACCCTGGCCTTCCACTTCCCCCAGGGCTAAGCAAGGCTTCTCAGCATTGAAGCACTGCCCTGTTTTTAAGGGCCCTACTGTATTAGAAAGTAAAAGAAGTACCAAATGAGAATATGAAGTCAGAATATTTTAAATCATCACATTAAATAATATAAATGCTTTAGCATTTAGAGAAGAGGAAGAAGAGTAGGAAGAAAGGACAGGAAGAGGGAAAAGAAAACCTGCCATAACTCTCAGTGTAAGCTTATTTGGAGAAAAATTGTGAATATCTAAAGGTCCCCTTCCCCCAAAGGATCCTCTTGGCCTGCCACGGAGTAGATGCTGAGCCTTAGTGTCAGGGGACAGACACTGGGCACAGGCCTGTGTTTGGTGGCATGGGAGCGGGTGTGGACATTATCTGGTGAAAGTGAAAAGTGAAAGTGAAGTCGCTCATGTCCAATTCTTTGCAACCCCATAGACTGTACAGCCTATAGGCTTCTCCATCCATGGGATTTTCTAGCCAAAAGTACCGGAGTGGGTTGCCATTTCCTTCTCCAGGGGATATTCCCAATCCAGGGATCGAACCCAGGTCTCCCGCATCATAGGCAGACACTTTACCTTCTGAGCCACCAGGGAATCACTTTGAACCTTTTGATTATGTATCAATAGATCAAACCAGCTTATTGTTAGAGTGAAGAAGGGCTTGAGCAGAGTTACCATCCCATGGCTACTTTAATCCTTCCTTCCTACCCGTGGCATCTGAGTGAGAGTCTCTTGAGAGGGGAAAAGCCGATGGCCTCTCCCAACTGTGGAGAAATACAGGATAGTGGTGACAAAACGAATCCTGGGATCAAAAAGGCCGGTTTTCTTTTATTTATCTATATAATTTATTTATCTTATTTATTTGGCTGTGCCAAGTCTTAGCTGTGGCACAGAGGATCTTTGATCTTCATTGAGAATGCTGAATCTTCATTGTGGATGTGGAATCAGTACTTGTGGCATGCACACTCTTAGCTGCAGCATGTGGGATCTAGTCCCATGACCAGAGATCAAATCTGGGCTCCCTGCCTTGGGAGCTCAGAGTCTTAGCCCCTGCGGGGTGTATGTGTGTTTGCTCAGTCGCTCAGTCGTGTCCGACTGTGCAACCCTATGCACTGTAGCCCACCAGGCTCCTCTGTCCTTGCTATTTCCCAGGTAAGAATACTGAAGTGGGTTGCCACTTCCTCCTCTAGCGGATATTCCTGACCCAGGGCTCAAATCTGAGTCTCTTGAGTCTCTCTGCCTTGGAAATCGGATTCTTTACCACTAGTGCTACTTGGGAGAAAGAAATGGCAACCCACTCCAGTGTTCTTGCCTGGAGAATCCCAGGGACGGGGAAGCCTGGTGGGCTGCTGTCTATGGGGTCGCACAGAGTTGAACACGACTGAAGCGACTTAGCAGCAGCAGCAGCACCGCTGCTACTTGGAAAGCCCCTTGGCCACTGGACCACCAGGGAAGTGCCTAGACAGGCCTGCTTTCAAATACTGGCTCCATATCTGCCCACATGTCACATGTTGTTCAAGTCACCAACCTTCCAGGCTATACACACAGGATAATAATGACACCCCTGAAGCCATAGTATTGTTATGAGGACTAAATGAGATCAGCCTCTCCCATCACTTGGCACAGTGCCTGGTACCGCATCCTCATTCAGTAAACACAACTAGGTGTTATTATAAAACTATGAGTTGCTGGGCTCAAGCCTCCAGAGTCAGGAGAGTGGGTGAGTGGACGGCTGCATTCTGCTGTCTACCAGGACAGCCCCATGTTACTGCCAGCAGCATTATATGTCAGGAGAACCCACAATACAGCACTCACTTTATTCTTCTTAAACCATGAAATATTTCTGACTTCCTCCAAAGTTGAGAGAAGAATCCAGCAAACACCAGAGGTACCCATCACTCAGCTTAAGAAATAAAACATGATGAACAATCAAGTGCCCCATAGCTATTAAAATGAATGAACTTGAGAGATGTGAATAAATCTCCAAAACAGAATGTTGATCCACAAGAGCAAGTGGCAGTGGGATGCATACAATATGATGCCATTTATAGGGAGTTTGTAGACTGGCACAGCGATGCTGCGGATGAGCTGTCTAGTGAGGCAGATGTAGGTGGTAAGCGTGTCAAAAGGTACAAGGGAATGAGAACCGATGCCGGCTTAGGAAAGCTTTGAAGGACGTGAGCCCTTTCATTCTCAGGTGTCCCGGCTTTGTTCTCAGCAGGGTCAAGGCCCGGAGCTGCCCTGCCTGCTGTCTTACACAGATGTCAGCCCCTGTGGAGGCAGAACTCTAGGCAAACAATGTTAAATACACTGAAAGCAAAATTCTTCCTTTGAATGTACTCGGCTCCCATTAAAGTCCAGGGGCGCTCTCTCTGCAGGGCCCCTGCACACCGTGGCATGACATATCCAGCCTGAATTCTGAAGTTTGCATGTAACATAAAAGCAGCCAACCAACAGCATAAATGTATATGAAATGAAATCAATAAAAAGTGTATTTTTTTTTTTTTTTTTGGCTCTTGAAGATGGTCCTGGGAGGGTACATCACAGAAGCTGGGACAATGCTAGGGATATGCACACAGGAAGGAGGGAGGGAGGCAGGCTGTGGGGGCAGAGGCAGGGGAGCTAAAGGGAGGAGGTTGCTTCATGTTAATATTCATTGTATGAATCAAGGTTTAGTGAGCACTGTGCTCCCTTTTCTCTCATCACCAAAAAAAAAAAAATCAATTATCAATGCTTATATGATGAAAGAGGGATTTCTGGCTTGTTCATTCTGCTTTAGCCTAAGAACTCATCATAATAAAGAATTATTTCCAAGATCAGATTGATATTGCAAAAAGTTGATATCAGATTATGAGTTTAAGGGGGAAACTGATATCAGGCAGAGAGAAAGAAGTGCTTTTATTCATAACTACATTTTTTCTGCTATAATAATAGTAAAATTTTTATATCTCATAAAAATAAAACACCAGGGCATAGCCACATGGAAAACAATGTGGAGGTTACTCAGAAAACTAAAAATAGAGTTACCATATGATCCAGCAATACCTTTCCCCTTGCATAACTGTTCTTTCCTCCCATAGCCCTGGGCTTCTGAGTCTTTCTTTTCTGTGACATAACTTTGTTCTCCTATGACCGCAGGTGATTGAACCATAGGTGGACACCTGACCCAGAGAAAAGCAGTCACTGGATTCTGCTGGCAGAATTGGCCAGACTGTCTTTTTGGGATTTGGACAAAGACAGAGAAGGATGAGGAATAATGAAATCTCCTTTCTAGACCTTGGTGTTGTCATTTAGAAATGCTTGGAGTCATCAGCTTTATCATTCCATCCTAACAACCAGCTCTTTTGATTCTCAGCCTAGAGCAGTTCGTAGGTTATGTCATCCCATCTTTGCTTCTTTTATCCCCCTCTCTCATTCAGAGCTCTTGACTTGGTGGGGTCACAAAACTTTTGCTGCTCTGTCATCATTGCTTTGGGTTATGTTTTCCAGGATTTCAATTTATTTTGCATTACTTGTAAATCAGAATATTTTTCTTTTTAGAGCAGATGGTGCTGGTGGACTATGCTTAATTTCAAAAGTGTACTATTTTCAGAGCACTGTATTATATATATACTTGTGTGTGTGTGTGTGTATATTTGTATTTATTTTATATAATTATAAAATAATAGATATTTTGTGACCACTTGTCACCAGACTCCAGGCATACATTTATCATTATCCCGTATCATCTCATGACTTTGAAGGACTCAGAAGACTGGATGTGAAAGTGGTCCATGAAAAGGGGGCTTTGTATCTCTTTGGTTCCTTGGTTGTGAGCAATAGAAACTAAATCTGGTTAACTGAAACAAAAAAAGAATTACTAGAAATATAGAGTAGCATACAGAATTGAAGGAAAGCCTGAAAATCTCGAGGAGTGGGAGACTAGGCAGTTCTGAGGTAACTGGAAGGAAAAGCCCCAACTTTGGGGTGTTGCAGCTGTTGTGAGTGAGCTCCTTAGCCCTTATCAATCCATTCAGTGTCCATGTAGAGAACACACATGCCCAGCCCTCCTGGAGTCCTGTACCAAACCATCAGCCAGAAGAGGGCAGGACTCCTGACTGACAGTCCCACCAAGATTGTATCTACTCAGGAAAGGTGAGTTCCCCAAAGCAAAGCTGAAGTGTAAAGCAACCGAAGCGGTGATGGAAGATGATCAGGTTCATAAGAGTTGGCTCTTTCTGTTCTTTCCACATTTCACTGTCTCCCTTCCCCAGCAGTCCCCTCCCAAGAGGAGTCACCATATATAGTCTTGTTATCATCTATAGTCGTAGTCATGGATCCCTGCTCTTAGCACTTAGTGTTACTTGGCACAGTAGGCTTGTACCTGGTGCACATGGATGCATGTGATGGGCCATGAGACCCCTCCAGACTTACATGGGACAGTGTGGTACTGGGGGTCGGACTGATGACTGCTGCTAATAAGGAGAGAGAATCGGCTCTATGATTGAGACTAAATTCTGCATCATCGGCAGGGAAGGAGACTCTGATCTATAAGGATATTTGGAGACAGAGTTTTCTAAGTGGTGAAACAAAAGTCAATAACTATTCCTAATCAGGTCCCTGAATATGTCTACTTTGAGTCAGGAAATGCCTTCTCCCTTTGATTTACTTGTATCTTTCCAATGAAAACAGATATTTCATATTACTCAGTTTTGGATTGTGTCCATATACATAATATGAAAGCTTCCCGGTTTATTTGCTATTTAGGTTCACAAAGATCATTGTCCTCTAAAATATTCATCACTTACTTTAAAGTAATTTTTAGTGCTCAAGTAATTTATGTGTGTTGTAGAAAAATCAGAAAATAGAGATTGGCCAAAAGGAAGAAAGTGAATATTCACAGACAACCACTTGATAATTGTGTGCATGTGCCTCTAGAGTTTTGCTCTCTGTGTTTCATGTATTTACATATATGGATGCTCGAAATTTTAAAACATAGAAATCATGCGGATCATGCCGCTTTCATCATCTTTTTCTTTCAGTAATAAGTTATCTTTCCATAATTATAAAGAGTATTTTTTCTACATTGTTTGCATACATCTAATGAGCTTCTTATTTTAATATCATTTTGCTTACTGGTTCATTGTGGCACAAAGAAAATTTGCCACATATTGTATTTTTCTTTATATATATGTGGATATATGTGTGTATGTGTATGTGTATATATATATATATAGGGTTTAAGAAAATATATTTACTTATTTATTTCGCTGCACCAATTCTTAGGTGCAGCATGTGGATCTGGTTACCTGGCCAGGGATCAAACCTGAGCCCCCTACATTGGAAGTGTGGAGTCTCAGTCACTGGACCACCAGGGAAGTTCCATACATACCTTATTTTCCATCAGTGCCTTCATTTTGACTTGCCCTCTTTATGTGACCATGAAACCTAGATTCTTTTTAAAGTGACACAACAGAAACTCTGACACAATAGTGTTTTTGAAAAATTAATTAATTGCCCTGGGCACCCAAGTTTCTTTTCTGGATGCCCACTTGTGTTAAAAGTCTTTAAACACTTGTGTGTTTTATTTCTGTGGGAGAGGCTAGCATCTCTGTCTCTATTTTACCACTAAGGAAAAGGAGACCGACAGTATTGAGACTCGGGGAGAAGTCACCAGCAGAGCCCCAAAGAGGACATGAAGTTCTAATGGCCCAGCCCTCTCATCAAACCGCAAAGCCACACTGCTTCCCCTTCCGCTGCTTCAGGGCTGGGCTGGGAAAAGAAAGTGCCTCCCGCGGAGGGCTGAATGGTGATTTACCATTCACAGTCCAGGTCACTCAGTCAAGAGAAGCACAGACGCCCCCGCTCTCAATTGCGGGTGAAAGCTTGTTATCATGTGCTGGACCCATTGATCTGTTTCAGCAATGACTCCTGAATTATATGGCCCCTAAATGTTTGCTGCCAGAGAGATCTATATTGTGGATGCGATGATGGGTACTTACTGGAAACTATTGTCTGATAGATGACTTTGGCTGTTTTGTCTCAATGAAATATCTCTGTGCACTTGGAGATCTCTCTCCTCCCAACTCTCCCTCAACTCTAATATAATGTGCTGTGCTAGAAAATAGTGCAATACAAGAAGGTTCAAAGGTCTGAACACTTAAAGCCATACTGGTTGTGTGTGGGAGTACAGAGGGACAGAAGCTTTTCAGAAGATGATTTGTCAATTCATTAAAAAAAATGATTAAAAATTGTGTGTACCCATTTACCCTGCACAGAGAAGGCAATGGCACCCCACTCCAGTACTCTTGCCAGGAAAATCCCATGGACGGAGGAGCCAGGTAGGCTGCGGTCCATGGGGTCGCTAAGAGTTGGAGATGACTGAGCAACTTCACTTTCACTTTTCACTTTCATGCATTGGAGAAGGAAATGGCAACCCACTCCAGTGTTCTTGCCTGGAGAATCCCAGGGACAGGGGAGCCTGGTGGGCTGCCGTCTATGGGGTCGCACAGAGTCGGACACGACTGAAGTGACTTAGCATTTACCCTGCAATTGTGCTTTGAGTAACTTATTCAAAGTGAATAATGGTGGAGGAGTGTGAAGAATGAATTACAAGAATCTTTTCTGTAGTGTCATTTACAGGGGTAAAAAAATTGAAGTCATTTCAGAGCTCAACAATAGGAGATGGGTTGAATGAATTATGAGTTGATTGTATAATGCTATTCTATCCGTCATTAAAAACAAGTTGTATTAGTGTTTATAATAACAAGGAAAGTTGTTTATCATATAAAACTAAATTTTAAAAAACAAGCTACAAAACAATTTGAGTTTGATACTCATTTTGTAAAAATACGACATGCGTGTGCACCCCCTGACACACACCAGTGCACGTCACACAGGGCTGTGCTCCTGTCTGTCTCTCTTACTACATTTCCTACTCTTCTTCCACTACCCCAGGCCTAATGCCCAAGAAATCTTCCTTCTCCCTTAGCTACACATCCTTCAGATCTTGGCTCAAATATCACCTCTCCCACAAATAGGGATCAGATCCCCATTCTATGTTCTCAGAGTCACCACAGATGAAAAGGACATTTTCTGCATAGTGTGATGAGGGTCATGAGTGCTGCTGACCAAATACAAGGTATTCAGAAATCTGGAGGCAAGAAAATATAAATCTCTTACAAATGATGATATCAGTAAACTGTTCATTATGATTCTTCAGTGTTTTCAGACTTTGCAGACACCCTGTACTTCTGCTCTCCCTCACCTAGGGACAAGTTTGGATCACACATCTCTTGCCTCCGTGGAATTAAATGTGACCATGTGACTTGTTTTGGCCCAAGAAATGGGAGCAGAAACATGCACCAGTTCCCTTTAAAAGCCTTTAAAAAGCAGTCTGGTTTGCTCTAAGCTCTCTTCCTTCCCATGGGCTTGGAACTGTCCAATAGTAAAGACTCAGTCAGCCTTTATTGCTGAGTGAGGTGACCCGGACAGAGACCACCTCCCATCCCCATTGGAGTAGGATGGACAGAATGTGGGAGAGAAACAATTCTTTGTTATTTGAGATGACTGAGAGGTGAGAGTTATTTGTTATTGCAGCATAACCATGCTTATCCTGACTAGTACATGCACTTATTGTAAGTGTAGTTTTACATTTGCTTGCATAGTTTTTAGTCTCATCTATGTGTATATCTCTTATTTGACAGACATAAGAACTGCCCTAGAACATAGAACCTCAGCAGTGAACGAGGTACACAAAGTCCCCTGCTCTCATGGAGTTTCATTCTGATGGGAAAGACAGATCATGAGAAAATAAAGCAGAGATCTGCATGAAAACAAGTCAAGTACACTTGTTTGAGAGCGGAGGGCTCCAGACAGATGGATGAGTGAATTTGGGGGAGAGGAGGGAGGTCCTGCTATTCCTGATGCTGGGGTGCAGGAAGCAGGGTTGAGAGTGGGAAGGGGTGGAGATGAAGATTGTAGGGGCGGTGGGGGAAGGGAGAAGATCATATAGGTTCTGTAGGTCCCTGGATAAGTCTTGGGATTTTATTCTGAGTGTGATGGAAAGATTTTGAGCAAAGGTATGATATGATGATGCTATTTTTTCTCCAGGGAACTTTCCAACCTAGGGATCAAACCCAGGTCTCCCGCATTGCAGGTGGATTCTTTACCATCTGAGCCACCAGGGAAGCCGAAGAATACTGGAGTGAGTAGCCTATCCCTTCTCCAGGATTAAAAGGATCACTCTGGTTATTGTTTGGAGAATTAACTAGAAAGACAGGGAGATAAAGGCAGAAGTCAGCAGGTCAGTTAGAAGGCAAGGGTAGGTGGTGGTCTAGACATAATGACCTTGGAAGTAGATGTGTTTAGAAAGTGGGAAATGAGATTGATCCATGGATTGAACACCCCATGGAGGTGGGGTGTTCAAGAGAGGAATCAAACGTCATTCCAAGATATTGTTCTGAGCAACTAGACAGATGATGGTACTATTTTGGGCACAGGCAGAATTGAGTGAGAGGAGAACTTAGGGGAAAGGTGGTAGAAATGAACTGTTGTATGAATGAACATGACTGTCTAGAAGATAAAAAAGGGCAGGATGACATATACTAAAATGTTAAAAAGAGTATTTGTGGGTTGTGAATTGCTTTTATTGCCTCTGCTTCTCTATATTGTTAATGGTTCTATAATGTGCACACAACGAGAAAACATTTTTTTAGAGATAAGTTACATTTTTTTCCATCTATAACTAGGGGATTGTGGAAGTCCAGCAAAGTTCTCTGATAGCCCTCACCAATTCTGTAACATTTTAAAATTTGTAATTTTCTCATTCAGCAGTACTCACTCACTGTGAAATATTCCCAGGTCAGTGATCACTATGGCATGAGAAGGAAGAAATTGAAGGGAGCAAGTATTATTTATAGAAATAATATTTTCCATAGTAAAAATGAATTTTTAACTACAAAACCGCATAAGCCTAGCACATGCTTGAGCCCGCCAGTTATGCATGAATTTATCTCTGCCTGTTCTTAATGGCTTTCCTCATTGCTGGATGCAGTATCCTCAGGAGGGCAGCTTCTGAAGTCACTCAGCCCAGGTTCAAGTCCAGGTTCTGACACTTCCTCTCTCCATTACCATAGTTACTTAACAATATGTGCCTCTATTTTCACTCTGGCAAGTGAGGAGAGAAATAATACCAGCTGCCTAGGCTTGCTGTAGGGATCAAATTCAATAGTGCCGTAAATGCTGAGCATGATGCCTGCCCTTTATAAATGCTAGTAAATGCTGGCTACCCTTACAGTTGCTGTTGTTATCCCATGTGAGTTTTGGGAGGGACTTGGCCACCTGATGCAAAGAGCTGACTCATCTGAAAAGACCCTGATGCTGGGAAAGATTGAGGGCAGGAGGAGAAGGGGACGACAGAGGATGAGATGGTTGGATGGCATCACTAACTCAGTGGACGTAAGTTTGAGTGAACTCCGGGAGTTGGTGATGGACAAGGAGGCCTGGCGTGCTGTGGTTCACGGGGTCGCAAAGAGTTGGACACAACTGAGCAACTGAACTGAACTGAACAGATAGATCAAAGGGCTTCCCTGGTGGCTCAGCAAAAAAGAATCCACCTGGCAATGCAGGAGATGTGGGTTCGATCCCTGAGTCAGGAAGATCCCCTGGAAAAGGAAATGGCAACCCACTCCAGTATTCTTGCCTGGGAATCCCAAGGGCAGGGGAGCCTGGCGGGCTACAGTCCATGGGGTCACCAAGTGTTGGACATGACTTAGCGACTGGACAACAAGAACAACAAGGGAAGATAGCTTTCTCATACGGGGACTTGCTTATTTTTTGGTACTTGTAATGAGCACTCACACTGACCCTGGAAGGTAGGTACTAATAGTATCCTTATTTTACAAATGAGGAAACTAAAGCCCAGAGTGATTAATTAACTTGTCCCAGGTCACACGGCTGAGAAGAGGCAAAACGAGGAGTCCAGCTCCTGTCCCTCTGTCTGTAACGCTGGTGTTCTTAAGCCATTATTGCACACAGACTCCTGGCTGATCTAATGCACACTGTCTTTTGCTTGCATCTTCTGGGTCCCTGTTTAGGAAAGTGCATTCCTTGTTACCTGCTGCCATTCTGATTGTTGCAAACATGTGCTGATGGAACACTTCCCAACCTCAGATCATGGCCAGAGCCTGACTCGCTGTCTTAACTGCACCTCACCTTTCCAGCACTGGCCATTACTGTGGGCTAAGCAGGGGCAGATTCAGGAGTGTTTCATCCAAACATTTTGTTTTCCAAGTCTGTGGATTTAAAGACTTTTTGGAGGTTACTATCATGCCACAAGTTCTTAATGGGAATTGGATACATCAATTCTCTCTCATCCAGTTCTGTTGTATGGGACAGACTCAAGGCACTTGTTCTACTGCTACCACGCATGGCTGCCACTTCACAACACAGAGGGAGCTAAACCACTCTCACTGCTTCCCCACTGGGGATCGAATCCATACCTCATGCAGTGGAAGGAAGTACAGAGTCAACCACTGGACCACCAGGGAAGTCCAAAAAGTGTATGTGATGTATTTTTTCCATTTTAATCATTTGAAAATCTTTTAATTAATGAATTTTTGTCTGCGCTGGGTCTTTGTTCTGTTCTAGGGCTTCCTCTAGTTGCAGCGAGCAGGGGCCACTTGTCACAGTGGAGGAACTCTAGGGCGGGGCCTCAGTGATTGTGGAGCAGGGGCTTAGTTGCTCCTGGCATGCGTGATCCTGCTGGACCACATGGAACCGGTGCCCTCAGGGTTGGCAGGTGGCTTCTTAACCACTGGACCATCAAGGAATATTTTAAATACGTGTGTTTACACATTTAAAATACATAAGACACTTTATAGCACAAATATAGATCAATATCTTGTGATAAACCATGATGGAAAATAATGTGAAAAAGAACATATATGTATGTGTGTGTATGTATGTATATACTTGTTCGCATGTGAATGTGGGATTCTTAGGCAGTGCACTTGCCCATTGCAGTGTAATAGAAGGAGACACTGTCTGGAACATCATGCTTATGTAACTGCTGGGCTGAAATTCGTACTCAGATTCTTAATGACATTTAACTAGATGAAATAACCTGAATGTTTGCAATCTGAATACTGTTAAACATCACAAAGAATAAACACATGGAATTTTCTTGAAATAGAGGGGTGCCATCTAGATACCTCTAAAATGTATGTGCTAGGTCTCTCTAGAATGCTTAATTAGTAGTGATATGGGAAAATTAATTTGTCTATTATTTAAAGATCAGCTAGGTGAGACTTTCTTCAACAACTCTAATATAGCACTTATCTACAAATGTGTGTTTAATAAGGACTTTCAATATCTAATTAGTAGCAGGGACAAGTAATTGAAAGTAACAGTACTATATTCTGAATGCAGATGAATTACTCTCGACAAGTAATCAGTTCAGTTCAGTCACTCAGTCGTGTCCGACTCTTTGCGACCCCATGAATCGCAGCACGCCACGCCTCCTTGTCCATCACCAACTCCTGGAGTTCACTCAGACTCACGTCCATCGAGTCAGTGATGCCATCCAGCCATCTCATCCTCTGTCATCCCCTTCTCCTCTTGCCCCCAATCCCTCCCAGCATCAGAGTCTTTTCCAATGAGTCAACTCTTCGCATGAGGTGGCCAAAGTACTGGAGTTTCAGCTTGAGCATTATTCCTTCCAAAGAAATCCCAGGGCTGATCTCCTTCAGAATGGACTGGTTGGATCTCTTTGCAGTCCAAGGGACTCTAAACAGTCTTCTTCAACACCACAGTTCAAAACCATCAATTCTTCGGCGCTCAGCTTTCTTCACAGTCCAACTCTCACATCCATACATGACCACAGGAAAAACCATAGCCTTGACTAGACGGACCTTTGTTGGCAAAGTAATTTCTCTGCTTTTGAATATGCTATCTAGGTTGGTCATAGCTTTCCTTCCAAGGAGTAAGCATCTTTTAATTTCATGGCTGCAGTCACCATCTGCAGTGATTTTGGAGCCCCCAAAAATAAAGTCTGACACTGTTTCCCCATCTATTTCCCATGAAGTGGTGGGACCGGATGCCGTGATCTTCGTTTTCTGAATGTTGAGCTTTAAGCCAACTTTTTCACTCTCCTCTTTCACTTTCATCAAGAGGCTTTTTAGTCCCTCTTCACTTTCTGCCATTGGGTGGTGTCATCTACATATCTGAGGTGATTGATATTTCTCCCAGCAATCTTGATTCCAGCTTGTGTTTCTTCCAGTCCAGCGTTTCTCATGATGTACTCTGCATGTAAGTTAAATAAGCAGGGTGACAATATACAGCCCTGATGTACTCCTTTTCCTATTTGGAACCAGTCTGTTGTTCCATGTCCAGTTCTAACTGTTGCTTCCTGACCTGCATACAGGTTTCTCAAGAGGCAGATCAGGTGGTCTGGTATTCCCATCTCTTTCAGAATTTTCCAGTTTATTGTGATCCACACAGTCAAAGGCTTTGGCATAGTCAATAAAGCAGAAATAGATGTTTTTCTGGAACTCTCTTGCTTTTTCCATGATCCAGCGGATGTTGGCAATTTGATCTCTGGTTCCTTTGCCTTTTCTAAAACCAGCTTGAACATCAGGAAGTTCACGGTTCACGTATTGCTGAAGCCTGGCTTAGAGAATTTTGAGCATTACTTTACTAGCGTGTGAGATGAGTGCAATTGTGCGGTAGTTTGAGCATTCTTTGGCATTGCCTTTCTTTGGGATTGGAATGAAAACTGACCTTTTCCAGTCCTGTGGCCACTGCTGAGTTTTCCAAATTTGCTGGCATACTTAGTGCAGCACTTTCACAGCATCATCTTTCAGGATTTGAAATAGCTCAACTGGAATTCCATCACCTCCACTAGCTTTGTTCGTAGCGATGCTTTCTAACACCCACTTGACTTCACATTCCAGGATGTCTGGCTCTAGATGAGTGATCACACCATTGTAGTTATCTGGGTCATTAAGATCATTTTTGTACAGTTCTTCTGTGTATTCTTGCCACCTCTTCTTAATATCTTCTGCTTCTGTTAGGTCCATACCATTTCCGTCCTTTATCGAGCCCATCTTTGCATGAAATGTCCCCTTGGTATCTCTAATTTTCTTCAAGAGATCTCTAGTCTTTCCCATTCTGTTGTTTTCCTCTATTTCTTTGCATTGATCGCTGAAGAAGGCTTTCTTATCTCTTCTTGCTATTCTTTGGAACTCTGAATTCAGATGTTTATATCTTTCCTTTTCTCCTTTGCTTTTCACTTCTCTTCTTTTCACAGCTATTTGTAAGGCCTCCCCAGACAGCCATTTTGCTTTTTTGCATTTCTTTTCCATGGGGATGGTCTTGATCCCTGTCTCCTGTACAATGTCACGAACCTCATTCCATAGTTCATCAGGCACTCTATCTATCAGATCTAGGCCCTTAAATCTATTTCTCACTTCCACTGTATAATCATAAGGGATTTGAGGCCAGGGTCGGTGGCCAGGAGGAGCAACCCCACTTCCAAGGAGCGGTGGCTGCGTGGGTGCAGGAGGGCCTAGAGAAGCTATCCTTCGCTGAAGGTCAGGAAGGGTGGTGGTGAGGAGATACCCCTCGTCCAAGGTAAGGAGCAGTGGCTGTGCTTTTCTGGAGCAGCCGTGAAGAGATACCCCACGCCCAAGGTAAGAGAAACCCAAGTAAATGGTAGGTGTTGCAAGAGGGCATCAGAGGGCAGACACACTAAAACCATACTCACAGAAAACTAGTCAATCTAATCACACTAGGACCACAGCCTTGTCTAACTCAATGAAACTAAGCCATGCCTGTGGGGCCACCCAAGACGGGTGGGTCATGGTGGAGAGGTTTGAGAGAATGTGGTCCACTGGAGAAGGGAATGGCAAACCACTTCAGTATTCTTTCCTTGAGAACCCAATGAACAGTATGAAAAGGCAAAATGATAGGATGCTGAAAGAGGAACTCCCCAGGTCAGTAGGTGCCCAGTATGCTACTGGAGATCCGTGGAGAAATAACTCCAGAAAGAATGAAGGGATGGAGCCAAAGCAAAAAGAAGACCCAGCTGTGGATGTGACTGGCGATAGAAGCAAGGTGCGATGCTGTAAAGAGCAATATTGCATAGGAAGCTGGAATGTCAGGTCCATTAATCAAGGTAAATTGGAAGTGGTCAAAGAAGAGATGGCAAGAGTGAATGTCAACATTCTAGGAATTAGCAAACTAAAATGGACTGGAATGGGTAAATTTAACTCAGATGACCATTATATCTATTACTGTGGGCAGGAATCCCTCAGAAGAAATGGAGTAGCCATCATGGTCAACAAAAGAGTCCGAAATGCAGTACTTGGATGCAATCTCAAAAACGACAGAATGATCTCTGTTCATTTCCAAGGCAAACCATTCAATATCACAGTAATCTAAGTCTATGACCCAACCAGTAACGCTGAAGAAGCTGAAATTGAATGGTTCTATGAAGATCTACAAGACCTGTTAGAACTAACACCCAAAAAAGATGTCCTTTTCATTATAGGGGACTGGAATGCAAAAGTAGGAAGTCAAGAAACACCTGGAGTAACAGGCAAATTTGGCCTTGGAATATGGAATGAAGCAGGGCAAAGACTAATAGAGTTTTGCCAAGAAAATGCACTGGTCATAGCAAACACCCTCTTCCAACAACACAAGAGAAGACTCTATACATGGACATCACCAGATGGTCAACACCGAAATCAAATTGATTATATTCTTTGCAGCCAAAGATGGAGAAGCTCTATACAGTCAACAAAAACAAGACCAGGAGCTCTGACTGTGGCTCAGATCATGAACTCCTTATTGCCAAATTCAGACAAATTGAAGAAAGTAGGGAAAACCACTAGACCATTCAGGTATGACCTGCAAGTAGTAATCTTCAAAAATGTTTTTGTTACTAACTATAAGAAGTTCACCCACTCCAGTACTCTTGCCTGGAGAACCCCATGATGGAGGAGCCTGGTAGGCTGCAGTCCATGGGGTCGCTAAGAGTTGGACACGACTGAGTGACTTCACTTTCACTTTTCACTTTCATGTATTGGAGAAGGAAATGGAAACCCACTCCAGTATTCTTGCCTGGAGAATCCCAGGGACGGAGAAACCTGGTGGGCTGCCGTCTGTGGGGTCACACAGAGTCAGACACAACTGAAGCGACTTAGCAGCAGCAGCAGCAGCAGCATAAGAAGTTCAGAAAATACAGAAATTGAGAAGATACAGATGAATAAATCAATCACAAAACATTCTTAGAATGGAATACTATACAGTCATGAAAAGGACTAAGACAGAGCTTTATGTACTGAAGTGCGAAGACAGACATGATAACCACCATCACCACCATAACAAGGGCTCCAGGTGTTGATGTTAATGAGGACCTACATGTTTTAGACCATGAGCACTTTGTACACGTGGATTGATTTTTCCTCTTAAAACAACCTTATGATTGTTATATTGATAAATACCATATTCTGAATGCAGATAAATTACTCTCTGTAGCTTTCCTACCCAAGGGTAGGATTTTCTAGCTCCTAAGCTTGAGCTGGATTTGAGACTGAATAGCTGAGTGCCATCTGGCCATGCTCCCCACCCATAAGTCCCTGTAACCACTTGGTGAGCAAAATAGACACAATTTAAGATGTGAAGTTTCCACAAGATATTTTGAAATCAGTGAATAGGATGGGGCTGTCAATTCAACAAACTTCACCCCATGTTCTATGACAGAGTAATTCCTCTTGGTGGTCTAGACAGGCCCAAGCATTTGCACTATATATAGATTTTAGCTAGTTCTTAAGAAGCATATGATGGGAACTTCTTAAAATTAATGTTATTTACCTGCTAGGATGTAAATGCTAAAAGGATGTGGTCTACATTATGGACAAGGGCTCTGTAAAACATGATATTAGAAAATGGAAATTTTACGAGTTCTGGGAACAGAAACAGGTGATGTGAGTGAAATGGGAGAAAATTCTAATTTTTGCTGCCTTGCTAGAACTTAATCCAAAGTACTTTATTAAAAAATCATGAATACTAGAACTACAACATCCCTGGGTTAATTGTGCTCACCTTGACTTGCTCAAGTTGCCTATTCCTGAGAAATAACCCTTCTGCTTAAAGTGATGGTCCTTTCCACAGGTGTTCCTGGGTTTAGAATCACAGAAATCCCAGTTTAATGAGGCACTCGGGGCTGTTAGTCCATCTTCTAGCCTGGGGTATGAACTCCTGTTTGTTGGGGGTTATGTCATCTGCCTTGGAGACTTCCAGAACAGGTGGCAATAGAATGCAGTGAGTGAGACCTCAACAGATTTTGCTTTCAGATGGCGCTCGCTAACATTGTTGTGATGGGTGTTACTTAGCCTTCTAAGATTTTGTTCAACTCTTTTCTAAAATGAGAGTGCTTTTAAGACTTCCTTGGTGGTCCCGTGCTTAAGAATCCACCTTGCAATGCAGGGGATACAGGTCTGATTTCTGGTCAGGGAACTAAGACCGCACATCTGTGGAGCAGCTAAGTCCACAAGCCACAACTACTGAGCCCCAGTACCACAGCTAGGGATAAGCCTGCGTGCCAAAACTATGACCTGACACAGCCACATAAGTAAATAAATAAATAAAATGAGAATACTTCATGGAACAATTGGAAGGAAGTTTGTGCTTAAGTGCCTGACACAGCATCACTTGCTATCTTTATCCTTCTCCTCATTATCATCACCAGCATCATGAAAAGGAGTAACCATGAGAGAGTGGTCATGATGTGGGGGTTCAGACACCTGTTGCTGAAAGGCCTTAGGGTGTGTTTGATCATAAACCAACTCCCTTGTCTTGAACTAGGGACCAGTCTCCAGGAGCATGGTCCTTGTAAGAACTTTATTCCCTCCTTGTAAGGAATTCTGTGGTTCAGTTCAGTTCAGTCACTCAGTCATGTCCAACTCTTTGCAACCCCATGGACTACAGGACGACAGGCCTCCCTGTCCATAACCAACTCCCTGAGTTTGCTCAAATTCATAGTCTTAGAGTCGGTGATGCCATCCAACCCATGTCATCCTCTGTCATCCCCTTCTCTTCCTGCCTTCAGTCTTTGCCAGCATCAGGGTCTTTTCCAATGAGTCAGTTCTTCACATCAGGTGGCCAAAGTATTGGAGCTTCATCTTCAGCATCAGCCTTTCCAATGAATATTCAGGACTGATTTCCTTTAGGATCGACTGGTTTGATCTCCTTGCAGTCCAAGCGACTCTCAAGAGTTTCCTCCAACAGCACAATTCAAAAGCATCAATTCTTTGGTGCTCAGCTTTCTTTATGGTTCAATTCTCACATCCATACATGACTACTGGAAAAATCATAGCTTTGACTATACAGACCTTTGTCAGCAAAGTAATATCTCTGCTTTTTAATATGCTGTCTAGGTTCGGCATAGTTTTTCTTTCAAGGAGCAAATGTCTTTTAATTTCATGGCTGCAGTCACCATCTGCAGTGATTTTGGAGCCCCCCAAAATAAAATCCATCACTGTTTCCATTGTTTCCCCATCTGTTTGCCATGAAGTGATATGACCGGATGCCATGAACTTTGTTTTCTGAATGTTGAGCTTTAAGCCAACTTTTTCACTCTCCTCTTTCACCTTCATCAAGAGGCTCTTTAGTTCCTCTTTGCTTTCTGCCATAAGGGAGGGGTCATCTGCATATCTGAGGTTAGTGATATTTCTCTCAGCAATCTTTTCTAGCTTGTGCTTCATCCAGCCTGGCATTTCCCATGATGTACTCTGCGTATAAGTTAAATAAGCAGGGTGACAATGTACAGCCTTCATGTACTCCTTTCCCAATTTGGAACTAGTCCATTGTTCCATGTCCAGTTCTAACTGTTGCTTCTTGACCTGCATACAGATTTCTCAGGAGGCAGGTCAGGTGGTCTGATATCCCCATCTCTTTAAGAATTTTCCAGAGTTTGTTTTGATCCACACAGTCAAAGGCTTTGGCATAGTCAATAAAGCAGAAGTAGATGTTCTTCTGGAACTCTCTTGCTTTATCAATGATCCAGCAGATGTTGGCAATTCGATCTCTGGTTCCTCTGCCTTTTCTAAATCCAGCTTGAACATCTGGAAGTTCAACGTGCTGTTGAAGCCTCACTTGCAAAATTTTGAGAATTACTCTGCTGGCATGTGGGATGAGTGCAATTGTGTGGTAGTTTGAACATTCTTTGACATTGCCTTTCTTTGGGATTGGAATGAAAACTGACATTTTCCAGTCCTGTGGCCACTGCTGAGTTTTCCAAATTTGCTGGCATCTTGAGTGCAGCGTTTTCATGGCATCATCTTTTAGGATTTGAAATAGCTCAGCTGGAATTCCATAGCCTCCACTAGTTTTGTAGTGATGCTTCCTAAGGCCCACCTGACTTTGGACTCCAGGATGTCTGGCTGTAGATGAGTGATCACACCATTGTAGTTATCTGGGTCATTAAGATCATTTTTGTACAGTTCTTCTGTGTACTCTTGCCACGTCTTCTTAATATCTTCTGCTTCTGTTAGGTCCATACCATTTCTGTCCTTTATTGTGCCCATCTTTGCATGAAATGTCCCCTTGGTATCTCTAATTTTCTTGAAGAGATCTCTAGTCTTTCCCATTCTATGGTTTTCCTCTATTTCTTTGCATTGATCACTGAGGAAGGTTTTCTAATCTCTCCTTGCTATTCTTTGGAACTCTGCATTCAAATGGGTATATCTTTCCATGTCTCCTTTGCCTTTTGCTTCTCTTCTTTTCTCAGCTATTTGTAAGGCCTCCTCAGACAACCATTTTGCCTTTTTGCATTTGTTTTCCTTGGGGATGGTCTTGATCACTGCCTCCTGTACAATGTCACGAACATCTGTCCATAGTTCTTCAGGTACTCTGTCAGATCTAATCTCTTGAATTTGTTTGTGACTTCCACTGTATAATCGTAAGGGATTTGATTTAGGCCATACCTGAAGGATCTAGTGGTTTTCCCTACTTTCTTCAATTTAGGTCTGAATTTGGCAACAAGGAGTTCATGATCTGAGCCACAGTCAGCTCCTGATCTTGTTTTTGCTGACTCTATAGAGCTTCTCCTTCTTTGGCTGCAAAGAATATGATCAGTCTGATTTTGGTGTTGACCATCTGGTGATGTCCATGTCTGTTGTGTTTTTGAAAGAGGGTGTTTTCTATGATCAGTGTGTTCTTTTGGCAAAACTGTTAGTCTTTGCCCTGCTTCATTTTGTACTCCAAGGCCAAACTTGCCTGTTACTCCAGGTATTTCTTGACTTCCTACTTTTACATTCTGCTACTGCTAAGTCACTTCAGTCGTGTCCGACTCTGTGCGACCCCATAGACGGCAGCCCACCAGGCTCCCCCGTCCCTGGGATTCTCCAGGCAAGAACACTGGAGTGGGTTGCCATTTCCTTCTCCAATGCATGAAAGTGAAAAGTGAAAGTGAAATCACTCAGTCGTGTCCAACCCTCAGCGACCCATGGACTGCAGCCTTCCAGGCTCCTCCATCCATGGGATTTTCCAGGCAAGAGTACTGGAGTGGGGTGCCATTGCCTTCTCCATTTACATTCTAGTCCCCTACAATGAAATGGACCTTTTTTTTTGGTGTTAGTTCTAGAAGGTATTGTAGGTCTTCATAGAACCGTTCAACTTCAACTTCTTTGGCATTAGTGGTTGTGGCATAGACTTGGATTACAATTGTTTGCCTTGGAAACGGAAAGAGACCATTTTAGCATTTTTGAGATTGCACCCAAGTACTGCATTTCAGACTCTTTTGTTGACTATGAGGGCTATTCCATTTCTTCTAAGGGATTCTTGCCCACAGTAGTAGATAAAATGGTCATCTGAATTCTCTGGTGCTCTTCTTCTACTTTGAAGGTTACTTGACATCAAAAAGACCAGCCTATTGCAAGGGCTTTCCTTAGTATGGACAGAACAGAAAACCAAAATTAAATCTATAAAAATAGGAAATATTCTGCCTGCTTCCCTTCTATCCTCCCCAATTAAAGCCTAATTATTTGTGTACAGTATTAACCTACAATGTAATTATAAATATATGGTGATAAATACTTTCTCATTTTTTTTTTTCATTCAATTCCTACTAGCAAACCTGAGAGGAAGGTAGAGCAGAGCATACATCACCATCCTATTCAGTGGTCCCCAATCTTTTTGGCACCAGGGACTGGTCTCATGGATGACAATTTTTCCATGGACCACAGAGGAGGGGGATGGTTTCCAGATGATTCAAGCACATTACATCTATTATGCATTTTATTTCTGTTATTATTACATCAGCTCAGATTATCTGGCATTAGATCCTGCAAGTTGGGGACCCCTGCTATAGATAATCTATAGTTCTATAGATTAGGAGAACAGAGAGAAAGCAACTAACTTGCCTAAGATACACAGTTGTTTTTAGAAATAAAATCAGAGTTTCTACCTAGAGTCTTCTAGTGCTTTTTCACTGTGAAAATGTGCACCAGAGAAGCAAACATGTGCAGCTGCTGTCTCACTTGTCACTTGTCACAGACGTCACTAATCAACCATCAGATTCTCTCCAACCAGCTGAGTGTGTGCTCAGAGTCATTCTCATCACAGTGCTCCAGACAAGCATCACCAGCTGAGTATAAATGACACAGGAATATAGCAAACTTATTGGCCATTCCTGGGACAGACTATCTGGCTTTCATCGTTCATCTCATTAGCTAATTCACTTGGCATATCGAAACTGGAAGGAAGATCTTTCCTTAGAAATCTTAGGCCAGGACTTATTTCCAGTGGGTATGTGGTCAACATTGATCGTGTGCTCTTCTGGGCCAAAATCCTGAGCATTTTCATATCCCATAACCTGAAATGGAACCTGACGCAGATAAACATTGAGCCATGCTTTGATGGATGGACAGATGGATTTAACAATTGAGTAGGCCCATAGAAACAGGTCCAGGGTGGGAAAGAGCCTCTACTGCTGATGGTTTTATAGACTTTTACTTCGGATGATGGCTTGATGCCTTTGTGTCTCCTAGGATTGGGCTGTCAATCTGGAAAGCACTGTCCACCTTCCAAACACTATTTATCTCCATTTATCAGAGGTTATTATTAGACACTGTGATGCTGAGGTAGCAAATTAGTTAGGGCTTTTAGTTCTGGGTCCGTGATGAGGATTTGGGGGAAATGCGCTCGGCCAGGGGAGGGCAGAACCGCGGTCTCTCTATCACTCTGGCCTGATGACACAGCTGCAGCACCCTGCTGAGTGATCGGTGACCGGCCGCAGCCCAGTTACTCCTCCATGGCTACTTTAAGGACTGTCACAGACACCCACCTCGGACTCAGAAGGCAATGTTCTGATCAAGGAAGTTCATTGTTCCTCCTATTCCAGCATTGACCTCGGTCTCAGAGCCCAGAGATGTGTGCAAGTTGAGGGGTCCCTTCCAAGGGGTACCCCTGAAAGCCGTTTACAATGGGAGTGAGGTTGGGCCATTCCCATGCACTTAGTCATTGATCAGGGTGCTGTCCTCTGGCGCCTTGGCTCTGCTATTGTTGATGAGAACTTGAGGTTCCAGTTACTTCTGCCTTCCCTGGATTGCTTTCCTTTCTAGTTGCCTCCTTCCCAAATAAAGATAAAGGAAATTCTCAGGAGGTCCAGACAGTCACCAAAGAATCTTAGTTTACAAGAACAGTTGCTTTTCCAAGGACTGGTTTTCTAAAACTTGCCTTTCTTTTCTTTACTTACATTGTGTTTTATATAGAGGATCTCTGGGAAGAACTTATAGGACCCAGGAAATTTTTTGACCTAATAACCATTTTTATGGGCTTAGAGTTTATTTACTCTGTAATATGTGCTAGAATTGATATCACATATGTATTTCCATTTCCTGTACTCTCTTGGAGAATAGACGTTACCATCTCCTCTGTGGTAATGAGAACTAATAAAAAATACTTTGTGCAGACTTCAGTTAACTTTATGTTTTTAAACTGAAATAGTTCAAAAATATGAAAAGGCATAGAGAATAAAATTAACCCATGTATCTATCTTAGAAATAAAATATCATAAATACACTTAGAAATAAAATATCATAAATACACTTCAATCTCCCCAGTGATAGTCTTTACTCCAACCTTCACCCCTCTCCCCAAGGGATTCACTACACTGATTCCGGTGTTTTTCATTCCCATGCATGCCATTATGCTATATGTTTGTATCAATAGACAATAATATTTTGTATGCTTTATAAATGGCATCAAACCAAATGTTTCTTTCTGGGAATGGATTTACTGAACTTGTCAACATATATGTGAGACTTTTTTCCCCCATTCGTACACAAAATTAAAGTTAATTTTTGACGTAAAGGGATGGATTTTTTAGGACTGATTTGAAAGTCAAGGAAGACTTCTCTAATCCCCAGACCAGAGCAGCTCTCCCTGTTATAGACTCTCATCACACTGCTTTTCTCTGTAATGTTTCATTGCAATGCCTTTCATTTTTTTTAAATTTTATTTTATTTTTAAACTTTACATAATTGTATTAGTTTTGCCAAATATCAAAATGAATCCACCACAGGTATACATGTGTTCCCCATCCTGAACCCTCCTCCCTCCTCCCTCCCCATTCCATCCCTCTGGGTCGTCCCAGTGCACCAGCCCCAAGCATCCAGTATCGTGCATCGAACCTGGGCTGGCAACTCGTTTCATACATGATATTATACATGTTTCAATGCCATTCTCCCAAATCTTCCCACCCTCTCCCTCTCCCACAGAGTCCATAGGACTGTTCTATACATCAGTGTCTCTTTTGCTGTCTCGTACACAGGGTTATTGTTACCATCTTTCTAAATTCCATATATATGCATTAGTATACTGTATTGGTGTTTTTCTTTCTGGCTTACTTCACTCTGTATAATAGGCTCCAGTTTCATCCTCCTCATTAGAACTGATTCAAATGTATTCTTTTTAATGGCTGAGTAATACTCCATTGTGTATATGTACCATAGCTTTCTTATCCATTCATCTGCTGATGGACATCTAGGTTGCTTCCATGTCCTGGCTATTATAAACAGTGCTGCGATGAACATTGGGGTACACGTGTCTCTTTCCCTTCTGGTTTTCTCAGTGTGTATGCCCAGCAGTGGGATTGCTGGATCATAAGGCAGTTCTATTTCCAGTTTTTTAAGGAATCTCCACACTGTTCTCTATAGTGGCTGTACTAGTTTGCATTCCCACCAACAGTGTAAGAGGGTTCCCTTTTCTCCACACCCTCTCCAGCATTTATTACTTGTAGACTTTTGGATCGCAGCCATTCTGACTGGTGTGAAATGGTACCTCATAGTGGTTTTGATTTGCATTTCTCTGATAATGAGTGATGTTGATTATTTTTGTTTAATGATTAAACATAAGTCGTTATGGACTGCTGTCATGTCTGTCTTCCCTGCTAGAAGGTAAGCTCCCTGAGGTTAGGGACCATGTATCTCTTGCTCACAGCCACACCCAATGAGTGAATGAAACGGCCACATTGGTTGGTTCAGAATGAACCTCAGCCATCAAACTCTTGTAACAGCTCCACTTTGCATGAAAAATTCACATCAACCCAAATCAGGGCCTTCTCAGGTGCTCACAGCTGTGAGAAGAAAGGAATTCCATTGAACCTTGTGACCAAGTGATACTCACATGCAGAGGGAAAGTGGTTTGCCCTGTTGTGGAGTCTGTTTGCGTGCCTTCACGCAAACACTTAGCATCAGGCCTGGAAGGGCCCACTCCATTGTCACTGCTTCTCATTAACATTTCCACAGCATTAAAGGTAGTTATTTCCAAAGGAGTGATCAGTATGAGCCAGGCAAGTCTCCCTTAATCCTCATTTGGCCCCCATTATTACCTCTGAGAAAATGGAGGCTCCTTGAGACCTTACAGCTGATAAAGGTGAAGTCTGGCCTCACCAGAGTCTGTCTCACTCTGAAGCCTGAGCAACCTGCAACCCAGGGCCCGCTTCACGGGTGTGTAACCTGAGCGGTTGTCCAAGGCCCTTGTTTGGAAAGGCCCTGTGCTTGGTTTAATGCTCTGCAATGGCCATCTTGAAATTATTCATATTTTTAGAACAAGAGGATCCACATTTTTGGTTTACACTGGTCCCCAAAAATTATGTAATTGGTCCTGTCTACACCACATGAGGCCCTGGAACAATGCAGTGGATAGGGGGAGCATCCTAATTTTTTGATAATCCTACGTCAACCCCTATATGAGCTAAAGCCAGAATCACAAGCTCCTTTCCTTACAATCCTGGTATTCAAATCTGATTTTGTTTTTCTTCTGCACTGTGCAGCTTTCCCAATCAGGGATTGAACCCAGGCCCTCAGCAGTGGGAGCCTGGCATCCTAACCACTGGACTGCCAGGGAATTCCCCATAAGTCCTTTTTTAATTTTTCTTTCTGATTACAAAAGTTACACAGAAAGATACTGGAAGTAGCAGTTGAGAGGATTATATTTTTATCTATAGTAGAACAACTTTTTATAGGGAGAAAGTTAATTATGTTGCATGTATAAAGCCATGATCTCTATATAAACTTTTGTATCCTCTTTATACATTTCCCTGTCCTTAACAATGATTTTTAGACCCAGTCTCGTATGGATGCCTGAAGAGGAAAAAATCCAAGACTTTGTAGCACCCAGGGGATTTTTTTAAAATTATGCTCATAGTCTATTCTTGCTCAATTATATTTGAAATAAGCATCTTTGACTTTTAACTAAAATATTAACAATGTGTATTGTGAAATATTCTTACTCTTCCTGGTAAATATCACTCTCATTTGGAAAAAGGTAACTTTGCTTCATCTTTAAAAACTTTTTTTTAATTGAAATATAGTTGATTTACAATATCGTGTTAGTTTCAGATGTACAGCAAAGTGTTTCAATTATACATATATATATATTCTTCTTAAATAGTCTCTTCCATTATAGACTATTACAAAATTATGAGTATAGTTCCCTGTGCTATACAGTAGGTCCTTGATGCTTATCTATTTTATATATAGTAGTGTGTATACTTTAATTCCCAAACTCCTAATTTATCCTTCCCTCCCTTTCCCCTTCGGTAGCTGTAGGTTTGTTTTCTATGTCTGTGAGTCTATTTATGTTTTCTCAGCCGTAACAAAGAATGAAATAATACCATTTGCAGCAACATGGATGGACCTAGAGATTATCATACTAAGTGAAGTTAGCCAGACAGAGAAAGTCAAATATGATATGATATAGCTTACATGTGGAATCTAAAAAAATGATGCAAATGAACTTAGCTTCTGTCTTGTACATTGTTTCTGCTGTCTCTAAATCCAGCCCATCTACCCTCAGCCCCCATCCTGTTTCTGAAGCTGAAACTAGTCCCAGTGGCGTTTACCACTTGATCTCTTGTTCTGGTGATCCCTGGGCACTTTCTTGCCATGAAAAGACTCATATTGTGGAGGTTGCAGTGTTGTGAGCTGGTCAGGTAACTTCTGTTACTTAGCAACTTTCTCCTGCTTTGTTAAGTTGGGCTGTTCAATCTCCTTAATGAATAAGAGCATCAGGCCAGGTAATTGATGCCTGGACGTTTAGCTCATGAATAATTGACTGTCTGGGTAATCCTAGATACATTTCCTCGATCAGATTGTACAATGGAACAGTCATGTCATAGCCAGTGTTGAGTTTTTTTGTTTTTTTGTCCTAATCGGTTTTATGATGTCAGAAATCTGCTTTCTTGACCCAAAGGCTCAGGTGAACAATGGAAGCAGTGATCCTCCCAAGGCTGGGACCTGCTTCCTCCTTCCTGGGCAAGAGCCCGGCATTTCCCCTGGAGTTTGGGCTGAGAATAGTTTCAGGTCCTCTTGTTTATCTTTTCAGGTATCTTTTCCCACATACATTGGGGAGGCAATGTGGTCTAAAGGGGAGGAGGGAATGGGAATTGGATTTCCTAGGCAATGCCAATCACTTACTCCTCACCTCTAGGCCAAGCCTAGCTTGTTTGACTTATTTATTCATTTATGTACTCATCCAACACACATTTTGAGCACCTCCCATGCGTCAGGCACTGGACAGTCCATGAAAAACAAAGCTGACCTTGTCTGCTTTCACTAAGCTTACATTGCAGTAAAAGTACATGAGTGATAAACAGGTAAACAAATAAGAGAGCGAGTCATTTTCAGATAATTGGAGAGCTAGGTTGAAAAGTACAAATGTAAAGGCATAAAAACGTGACCAGTAAAGGGAAGAAGATAGAGGGAAATAATTGTGATTGGGTGGTCAGGGAAAATCAGGGAAGTTCTCTCTGAGGAGGGGACATCTGAGCTAAGAACTGAATGACAAGGAGGAACTAGCCAAGTAAAGAAATGGGGAAAGAGGGGCTTCCCTGTTGGCTCATTGGTAAAAAAAAAAAAGAAAACCCGCCTGCCAATGTAGGAGACGCAGATTTAATCCCTGATCCGGGAAGATTCCACATGCCATGGAGCAACTAAGCCCATGCACCAAAACTATTGAGCCTGTGCCCTAGAACCCGTGATCGGCGACAAGGGAAGCCACTGCAGTGAGAAGCTTGTGCACTGTGCCTATTAATAGAGAGCAGCCCCTACTCTCCGCAACTAGAGAAAAGCCTGTGCGGCATCAAAGACCCAACACAGCCAAAAATAAGTAAATAATTATATTTAAAAAAGAAAGAAATGGGGGAAGATAATTCTAGATAGAGGATCATGAAGGCAGAGGTTTAGAGATGGGAATGGGTTTAGCATGTCTGAGGGACACAAAGAAAGGCTATGGGGCTAGAGCAGAATGGTGGAGAGCAAAGTATAAGGTGAGGTTGATGCCCCCCACCTTTGATATCTTTCAAGATCACAAAAAACTGTGTGGCCTTCCCTTAGATATGAGAGCCTGAATGAGGGATATGGATGAAGCTAACTTTTTCAAAATACATACCTTACTGGTGGTGCAGATTGAGTCATCTTCATCTATATAATCAGGTGCCATCAAAACTCACGTCAGGTTAATTCATTTATTCTGCATATATCCACTGAGCATGTGTTTGTGACACTAGGTGTAGAGAAGGGACTAAAGCCACATCCCTGCCCTCATCAAGCATATTCTACTTGAAAAATTGACAATAAAATAATAAGAAGTAATTTCATATCTTATGTAAAATATAGAGGATAATGAACTCTATGTGCTGTGTTGTGCTGTGCTTAGTCGCTCAGTTGCATCCGACTCTTCGCAACCCCGCAGACTGTAACCCACCAGGTTCCTCTGTCCATGGGGATTCTCCAGGCAAGAATACTGGCATGGGTTGCCATGCCCTCCTCCAGAGGATCTTCCCAACCCAGGGACTGAACCCAGGTCACCCACATTGCAGGTGGATTCTTTACCATCTGAGCCACCAGGGAAGCCCAAGAATACTAGAGTGGGTAGCCTATCCCTTCTCCAGAGGAACTTCCTGACCCAGAAATTGAACAGGGGTCTCCTGCATTGCAGGTGGATTCTTTACCAGCTGAGCTACCCGATGAGTGCTACGGAGGGAAGCCTGATGAGTGCTACGGAGACAAATAAAGCCAGGAGGGGCAGAGGAAATGAGGGGGGAACAAGATGGTCAAAATGTTAAGTAGATACATCAGGGAAGGCTTCACTGAGTAGAGGACAGTTGAGCTGCCTCCTGAAGGGAGTGTGAGCCTTGTGACTGTCCAAAGAGGAGCATGCCAGACAGAGGAGGCAGCAAGAGTACCCCCCCTTTTTCTGGACAACCTCCCTGCCTCCAGCCTCCCTCTACCCTGGGTTGTGTCCCCTTTTATAAGACATTTATCAATATGTATCACTCTCCTCCTTCAAACCTTCCACTGTACTTGGAGAAAAGCACACATTTCTAAGCACGGTTTACAACATCCTATTTAACCCCTTTACTTATCCAAACTCCTCTCCCTTTCCTCCCTCTCATTCATTGGCTCCGGCCACAGTAGCCTCCTTCCTGGTCTTTGGACGTGCACACTCGTCCCCAGCTTACTGCTCTCTCTGCCTAGAAACTCTCCCCAGCGCTTTTCATATGACTGGTTCCTTCTTTTCATTAAGGTCTTAGCAACTCAGAAAAGGCTTCCATGACTCCCCAAATCCTCTGCCCATTCCCTATCACACGGCCACTTCCCACTCATAGTCGTTATCAAAGTCTCAACTATCCGGAAGACCTACCGCTTATTCACAAAGGATGTAGTCATTTCCTACTGCACTGAATCTGGCCAATTATGTATAATATGCTCTTTGGAGAATAAGCAGGTTATAAATGTGAAATGAAATGTAACAGAGGACCCACCTACTCTATCGTGAGACTTACAGCCCTTTAGAATATGACATTCACTTTCAGATCCTTCTATTTACCACCAGACCTGCTTTTAAATTTTAAAAGACTCCATTTGCATGCAAAAATCTCTACGCTGCTCAGGAAGTAGGACACAAGAGCAGAAGAAATGGATGAACTGCCATTTTCAGAGGGAAAAAAAACCTCTGAAAAAAACAGTAGAAAAGAGCTTCCAGGTTACCTGTATTTCTTTGTGTGTGTGTGTGTGTGTGTGTGTGTGTGTGTGTGTGTGTGCACGCATGCCCAGTCATGTCCTACTCTTTGCAACCCCATGGGCTGTAGCCCATCAGCCTCCTCTGTGCATGGAATTTTCCAGGCAAGAATAATGGAGTGAGTTGCCTTTTCCTACTCCAGGGGATCTTCCGAACCCAGGGACTGAACCCTTAACTCTGGCATCTCTTGCGTCTACTGCAGCTCCTGCAGCTCCTGCATTGCAGGCAGATTCTTTACCCGCTGACCCACCAGTGATATTTCTAACCTACTAGAACTTGGATGTTAAACCGATTCATAAGGTCAGACCTTCATTGTTTTATTATATTGAAAAACTAAGAAATACAATGTTATAGATAAATATATACAGGAAGAAGTGGAAGGGGATAGTATTTGCTTATAGTGTTTTGTATTGTTTGTAAAATGATGCATTTTAGCAAAGAGAAAGCAGCCATCTGTAAAACCCTTCTGGACTAATATATTAAAATATGTCAATGGCAAGATCAAATTATGTTGAAAGCTGAGATAACCTTTGACCCCAGTTCAGAAGACATGGGCCTTGGAAGACAAGGTCTCCACCACCACCACCACCTCTAGCATCAACATCACTCCCCTTCTAAATCTCATAGGTGAATCTACTTGGTGAAGATACTCTCGATGCCCTAGGATGGCAACCCTTTCAATTGTGCTGTGTTTAGAACCACAGGGCAAGCAAAAAAAAAAAAAAAAATTCACAGACACATATTTATCCTCCAGCTTAAATTTAATGGTGGAGTAAATAGATGGCTGTGTGAGTTTCTTTTAAGTCCACCTTTGGGGGGTACATTATCAGAGCATGGGACATTAGAGAGATTTCAAAAGGGAGTCAGACAGTTTCTCCTCAGTAAAGAAGGCCACCCTTGGTCTCACAAGGAAAAGAAAAGAGTGTGTTAGATGGAGAAGGTTCTATCTGTCCCACCTTTGGACAGAAAGCTGTTCAACATGGCGCTACTGGAAGGAACCCAAATGGAGGAAGAGGGCACAGGGGCTGTTCTTGGTTCCCCAGGCTGTCCACTCTCAGCCGCTAGGTAAGCACGCCTTCCCCAGTCCTGAAGATTCAACCTTGAGTGAGTCATCACTGTTGTTTCCACTTTGGTGGATTTTTCTTTTCGAATTCAGGAGATCCATCAATTATTTAGGGCTCCAGGCTAAACTAGGGTGGTGACACCCCTGTACGTTTTGTATGGCGTTTCTGAAGGGAAACCATCTGGCTCTCCTTAACTTGTTCATCCCTGGGCTTCTCTCCCGGCTTGTAAGGTGTGGCAGCCACAGAGAGAGCCAAAACCATCAATATTTCAGGGCCTTAATTAAAGTAAGTCGAGAGCCTCGGGCCTCTTGCAACTGGCTTCCTTTTCCAAAACAAGTGCCTGGTGTCCTTGAGCTGGGGGGCACACACAGGGAAATGGGAGTCTGGCTAAAGCTGGGGATGGGGAGCGAGGGACCCCAAGATTTCATTCGCCAGGACCTTCCGGACTTATAAGCCCTCCAGAGAGGTGCATTCTATCCTCTGGTGCTGGCCCCAGGGCAGGAAAGAGGGAAGGGGGCTGAACCTTTGAGCTCTTTTTGGACAGTCCTGAAAAGAGATTAGACATCAGGTGGCCAGGAACTGTAGCCCAACTTGAGGTTGTATTTGCCAGTCTAAAATGAAATAGCTCCTGGTCCCAGTGAAGGTCTCTGAAAACAGGGGGTGTGGCCGGGGGCTGTTATTTGGAGCACGTCTCTTTACAGTTGCCTCCTTGCCCCCTCCCACTCAGTCCCCAAGTGCCAAGGCCTGAGTCGCCATCCAGCCCTGAAGGCAGGAGAGCGGGGAGCCCTGCGATTTATACATCTATTAATTACCTCCAGCATGGAAGAACTGCCTATAAATACAGTGGCACTTTAGATAAAACTTTCATGCAGCTATTTAGATCCTTTAAAATATAAATGATTTCCTCTAAATTTTTTATCATAAATCAGGGCATGGAGCTAGGCGACAAGACGCCGATTTCCCCCCTGATGAGAGCAAAGCCTTCACTTATTTTCCCTCTTTTTCTTTTCTACCTTTCTTTTCCTTCTCTCTTTTTTTTTTTCTTTTTTAATTTACAGAGGCTGGTTAATGGCTCCATTTCTCTTTGCTGTATCCAGGGCTTAAAGTGAACAAGTGACAGAAAGTGTCAACCCATTTTCTTGGAGAGTCTAGTGTGCGCAGGAAAGCTTGTGGTTTCTGGGCAGCAGACCTGAGTTCAAATCCTATTCCTGTCCTGCCACTTATTTCTGTGTGACCTCGAGGAACACACTTAACTTCTCTGACTGAGCCTCAGGGTTCCCCTCTGAGAAAGAGAGGTAAAATTAGTACCTGCTTCTTAAAGAGGGTGGCTGTGGGGACTAAGTGACATAATGCACAGAACCAGGCTGAGTAAGAAACACTGAGCTGTGCACTGATAGACAAGTTACTTCATCTCTCTGAGCCAGTTTCCCTACAGAGAAAGAAAAGGGAGAGGGATGATGCTCTTTTCTAGGGAGTATTTTGAAGACTGAGTAAGATAACAGCAGATGCCAAGCTACTTGAAGCAGTGACTGTGTATCCCTTGTTTTTCATCATATCTCCAGGCCTGGCACGTGCTAGGCACAGCTGGTAGGTGCTCAGCAAGCATGTGGTGGATACAGAAAGCAATGGAGGCCCCTGCTTTGCTTACAGAGCACGTGGAGAACCATCAGAATGTGGTTTCTATTCATGGCGATGGATTTAGCCTCTACATTTTCTCCAAGATCTACACTTACAATCTTGACACATCTACACTGAAAAGGCCTAACTTTTCAGCCCCAGTACTCTTGCCTAGAAAATTCCATGGATGGAGGAGCCTGGTGGGTTACAGTCCATGGGGTCACAAAGAGTTGGACATGACTGAGCAACTTCACTTGATCACTTGTTTCAGCCCTGACTCTCTTGTAGTGAGAAGGCCCAGAGTCCTAGAGTGACTTGTCCAGGGTCATGCAGCAGGTTAGTTATATATTCACGTTTGAATACACATCTCCTGTACCCTGTCCACCACCCCTTGCTGCCTCTTCACAGCCAAGCTGGTTGGGTAAGAGAAATGGCCTAATCCTTTGGCACTGGAAGAGATGACAACCAACCAGGCCATGGGGAAATTGACTTTATGACTTTGAATTCTGAGTTACCTATGAACTGGAAAAGAGGAAGGCAGATCCAGTCCTCATGTGCAAGGACCATGTGTTTACTTTTTATTTATATATTTTTTGCTGTGCTAGGTCTTCATTGCTGCATGTAGACGTTCTCTAGTTGCAGTGAGCCGGGGCCACTCTCTAGTTGTGGTGTGTGGGCTTCTCACTGTAGTGGCTTCTTTTGTTGCAAAGCACAGGCTTTAGGTGTGTGGGCTTCAGTCGTTGTGGCACACAGACTTAGTTGCCCCATGGCATGTGGGGTCTTCCTGGACCAGGGTTGAACCTGTGTCCTCTGCACTGGCAGGCACTTAACCACTGGACCACCAGGAAAGTCCCCATGTGTTTACTGAGTCCAGGTTCCTAAGGACAAACAGAGCTGGCCATGCTGCTCACAACGCATGTGACAGTGTCTGGAGCTCAAAAAAGAAGACAAAGGGAAACTACACTGGGTATGGGGTGGGGGGGAGTGGTAGAGATTTCCCTAGGGAATGGCACCTCAGATGCAAACCATTGACCCAGATTCCCCATAAAGCCACGGATTAAACCTAGAAAACTTGGGGTCTCTTTCCTCCACTCTGGATCACTGCACCCAATTCCTAAACAACCAGAAGTAGACCTCAAATCCTATCACTGTCCTGCTTCAATGCTCGGGTGGCTCCCCACTCTCCCTGGAGCAAAACCCAACCTCGCTGCAAAATCCAGCAGCTGCTCTTTGTTTCTGCCATCCTCCATGTCCCTCCTCAGTTTTCCACCCCACCCCCCACCAGCCTTCCTGCTCTTCCCTGAATGCCCCAAACTTGCTCCCACTTCAGGACCTTCACATATGCTGTTCCCTATTATCTTCTATTTTCTCCTTCAGGTCTTGATTCAAAGGCTACTCCTCCCCTTTCTGTCCTTGTGTTTTCTGTTCCATCACCCTGGTTTATTTTCTCTGTAGCAGCTCTCACTACTGGAGGCTTTCTTTATTTATTGCTCATCTTCTGCTGAAGCATCAGCTGGTGGCGGGTAGGAGTGGTAGGGGTCGTAAGTGAAAGCTGGGGACTGTTTCCTTTGCAGCTGAATTCTTGTCTCCTAACGTAGTGGCTGCCACATAGTAGGCACTCAATAAATGTATCCAATGAAAGAATGCATGATGGAGAAGGGCTCTTGGGGATCCCTTGGCTTGGTCCACTCATTTTTCAGATAAGGAAACTGAGGCCCTGCCTGGAGTCTAACAGCCAGCGCTTTGGCTGCAGCGCGGACCCCAGGGGCAAGGGAGGGCTCCAGGCGCGTGCCGGTCCCTCAAGGAGGGGATGCTTGGCCCCAGGCTCCTGAGTCCCTCTGGGCATCTCGGATCATCCGAGTCCGCGCAGACAATGCGAGGCGAGCGGCCGACAGGCGAGTCGCAGCAGCTGCGCAGGCGGTGGGTACATGTGAGAACTTTGTGAAAGGAGATGAGAGAAAGAGAGAGGCAGGCGAGGCCGGCGGCTGCGAACACCTGGCCAGGCAGCCCCGCCAGCTGCCTCCCAGCGACGGCATCTTGAGTTCGGGCCACCCTCTCGGGGCGTCTCCCATTCCATCCCTTTTGTCTCTCCCCAACTCTGGAGGGTAGAGCTTGGCCAGAGATGGAGGTGGGAGCGGGTAGCTGCTGTCTTTTCTCTTCTGCCTCAGCGGAAGCATGCCTGGAGCAGGGCCAGACTCTGAGCCTCTGGAAGCAAGGCCTTCTGAGAAAGAAGTGAAGGCCAGCTCACCCCACTCCCTCAACCCCTGGGCTGGGGTGGTGCCCGCCCAGTATGTTAGTCAACTTTCAGCGTGGGCTTGGGAGTCAGACACCTGAGTTCCTGTCCCTACTCTGCCATGCTTAACTGGCTTTAGGCAACTCAGTCGCTCTGAGCTTCAGTTTTCTCATCTGTAATATAGAGATAATGACATCAGCCTCACAGGCTTGATGTGGGGATTCAGTGTACAATACTTCTAAAGCACTTAGCCAACAGTCTGGCACACAAGGAACCTCTTGTGTGGTTCCTCTTGTCACCATCATAACAGGCCAGAGGCCTAGAGAGGATGTTATCCATGCATTCATTCATTCAACACAAATCATTATATTAAGATCCTGCATGGTGCCTGTACCTGTAAACACAGTGACAAATAAGACTTATCTTCAAAGAAGTCCCAGGGTCCTTCAAGAAGCAGAGACCATAAAACATCAGGTTCTTCCCAAGATATAATAGAAGAAGATGCAAAAGACTGAAAGAAGGAACACTCTCTGTTGGAGTCGTGGTGAAACTTAATTATGTCAGGACTTTAACACCATCCTCATCAGATAACAAGTGTCCAGAGCAAGTTTTTTGAGTTGACGGTCCCAGAACATCTGTATGCAAATCATGAATGTCTATTAAAAAGCACCTTAGTCCTTGTAGTCAAATCTCTGTGTGTGGTCTTAGGATGCTGTATTTTAAGAGGTCGCAGATGATTCCTACTCACAGTAAAGCTGAAAACAAGTGACCAGCAGGGAAAATGCCTCCCTTGCCCTTCCCAGCATTCCTCTCACGCTAGTCCTTCCAGAGAACATAGTGCTTTGTGTCCTGACTTAGAGTTACATGTAGCAGTTCTACTGCCCCACTGACTCTAAGCCCCCCAGCAGTGCGCTCTATACCTGCAAAACCTATCACAAGGCCCAGCTGTCAGCAGATATTATTATTATTTTTAACTTTATTATTGGCATATAATTGCTTTACAGTGTTGTGTTAGTTTCTGCCATATAACAATGTGATTCAGCTATTAATATATGTATACATATATTCCCTTCCTCTTGAGCCTCCCTTCCCCACACTGAGTTGAGTTCCCTGTGCTATTTAGCAGCTTCCCACTATCTATGCATTTACACATGGCTGTGTATATATGTCATTGCTACTCTCCCCATTCATCCCACCTTCCCCATCCTTGGCCCTCGCCCCCACTGTGTCCACGTGTCCCTTCTCTACATCTGCATCTCTATTCCTGCCTTGTAAATAGGTTCATCTGTACCCTTTTTCTAGATTCAATATGTATTCAGCAAGTATTTGGAAATGATTGTACAATGAAGGAATGCCCCCATTTATGCCCCCCATTTGTGTAAATGGCCATGTGGTCCTTCCTTGGCCCTCAGACAGGTTTTGTTTAGTCCATACATGATGTTTGCATGTGTGAGTACTTTAATTGTAATTTAACACCATGAGGGTGAGGGTGGGGACATGTGCTCCCCAGTTTACCATAGTCCCAATCCTCCCTTTTATACACTCAGCTAATAAATTTTATCAGACTTGCCCCTGACAATTTAAGTTTGCAAATTCTGTACAGTATAGATGATGTTATTGACTGTGTTCTGGGGCTCTCCTTCCAGTTGCTTTCTAAATGGTCTCTTCCTTCTTCTTGAGTCTGTTGTCTCCAGAGCCTTCTCAGTAAGACTGGTCCCTGAGGATGGGTGTCATCTTACTGCTGGCCGCCTAGAGCTGCTGGTAGACCCTCCTGAAGAGCAGAGTGGGAAAAACCCAGGGAACACAGGTTGCCTGATGCAAGCGTGGCTTTTGATTTGTGATTCTAATGCCTCAGGATGTTGGAGTGGGGGTTGGTGAGCCAAAGATCTGCACTGGAGGCCTAAGAGGGCTAGTTAGCTTTACTCTTTCTCTGACCTCTGCTTGACCTCGACCCTGGCCAGCATGTCCCAGGCCCTTGGGAAACAAAACAGGGAAGAATGGATGTAGATGGGCTTTTCCCTCCATTTCTGGGGGGGGGGGGGGGGTTCCGCTTCACAGACAGCTAGGGTCTCAGGGCACCATGCTGCTGCTGCTGCTAAGTTGCTTCAGTCGTGTCTGACTCTGTGCGACCCCATAGACGGCAGCCCACCAGGCTCCGCCGTCCCTGGGATTCTCCAGGCAAGAATACTGGAGTGGGTTGCCATTTCCTTCTCCATAAGGCCAGGCAAATTATATATTCTTTTCCCTGGAGGATCCAGTATCCCCAGGTTCCCACTCCCCTTTTCCTTTTGGCTTCTAGTATTGTGCAGAAAACAAGAACAAGTGGTCCTAAATGCTGGTGAGTGATCAAATAATGCTACATTTAGCTACTAAGGAGTTGAGAATTCCTGGAGAGAAGCTCCTGACTTGCTCACAATGTGTTGCATTTAAATTAACCAGAACAGTAGTCTTTTGCTTCAGCTAGAAGAGCTTAGCAATGGTCTGGTCCAGCCCTCTCTCCTGGGTAAACTGAGGCCCAGCCAGGGTCACATCCATCCAGTGTTTGAATACTATCCTACGCCTGGTCTTCCCGAGGCCCATGGTTTTTATGTGTACTCTATACTTCAAGAATCCCATCAGCCTTGCTCTCTGTGGCTGAGACAGTCAATTTCTTGTGCATGAGACAGACTATTTCCTGAAGTGGATTTTAGACTGGTGCTTTTGTGAGGGCAGAGATGGTGTCTGATTCGCATCTGTGTCCCAGCCCTCACTATGGAGTGTGGTGCAAAGCAGATGAACAGAGGACAGCAAGGAACCAGTTTGCTCCTGCAGACAAACCATTTTCCACAGAGAACCTAGGCCACTCCTGCTCCCAACAGATTTCTAAGTTGAGGGAGAAAGAAGAAAGGAACAAGCATTCAGTCCATGATTTCAGTGTGCCAAGCATGGTACCAAATGCTTATCTGTGCATTCTCCACAACTATCAGAGGAGGAGAGTAACAGATAATAGTGCCATATGCAGACTCGAAGGTGGCTCTTGGACTCTCCGTCAGCAAGATCCGAGGTTAGAGCCTGCGCCCCAAAGCATCAGGCTGTCAGGAAGTTGACTGAGTGCTTTACGTTCTACTCCAGGTGGAAGCGTCTTCACCAGAACCCAGGAAGGCAAACAAACAGCAGGGCAACTCCCATTTTAGAGCTCGGCAAACGGAGGCCCAGAAAGGGTTAGTAAAAGGGCGGCACGTGGCTTCTGGGGTTGGAGGACGGGATCCAGGCCAGGAGACAGGCTCCGATTCGGAGATGGCGGATTGGCAGGACCGGAGGTGGGGGAGGCCGGACCTGGCAGCGTTTCCTCTTAGGCTTGGGGGTGGCCCCTTCACCCCACCGCCACCCCCACCCCCACTCCGTTAACCTTCTGGGAACCCCGACTCACACCCTCAGGCGCGGCTGCCAGCATCACTGAAACCCGAAGGCCGCCCCGCGGTGGAGGCGGCGGCGAGGTGGGCTCAGCTGGGCCCACAGGGCTTCTCTCCCAACCCGGAGGGCGGCGCGGGCGGCCGCGGACCTAGGATTCCCCATGCATTATTCACGCTGTTTACTAGCGCGGGGAAAGGCGAGGAGAGACGGGGAGAAACTAGGGAAGAAGCCGGGAGCAGAGGGGAGGGGGCGGGGCCACACTAACCCCGGGGCGCAGGGGAAGGAAACTTCGGTAAGGAAGACGAAGTACCAAGCGGTTAGGAGCCTGGGACGTCAGACGTGGCGCCTGGCACATAGGACGCTGTCAGTAAATACATGTGGAAAACGGATAACGAGCACGGAACGAGTGAGTGAATGGCTCAGCTCCCAACCAGTTGTGTTGCCTTGGGCACAAACCCCACCGACACGCGTGTTCCTCGTCTGTAAAATGGCATCACAGCCCAGCCCAGCAGGGTGTGAAGACACCAGGGGCTAACACACTAAACTGCCCAGCACATAGTAGGAGCTTAAAAGTGAAAGCTACTGTTTGGGGAATAGGGCTTATAAGCGTCATCGGCCCAAGAAAAGTCTGTTCACCCACTCCCAAGGCCGGTGGGCAGTCCTGAACGGTGACCACTCTAAAAAATACAGCTGTCCTTAGGTCGGCTGGTTGGGGAGACGGAGCTGGGGGGGCAAATTGTCCTTTCAAGCGAAGGCAAGAAAGCTAAGTGCGGGGAGGAGACCTCAGGCCTCCTGGCCTGGGCAGGCAGTTACATTCCCCACATCCACCGGCGCGGCCGACTGGGAGGTGGAGGTCGAGGTCACTGGGGGCTCCTCCTGGTTGTTTCTCATCCTCCCCGGAGCCCGTCTGGGCGCTTGGAGGCGCCTCTTCGCTGCGCGGCTGGGCCGGACTCTAGTGTACCGCTCGGGCGTGTGGCCAGGAGCGCCCTGGAAATGGGCAGTTTGGCGGCAGCCGGGCCGACAAAGTGAGTGAGTGTGTCTGTGTGTGTGCGCGCGCCCGTGCGCGCGGTGGGTTGGGGTAGGGTCAGCTTCCTGGCCCACGGCTGCCCTTCTGTCTGGCTTGTGCGAGTTGGGACAGGATGGAAAGGTTGGGACTTTGGGGAGAAGAAGTCCGCAAAGAAGTAAGATTCCGGAAGGTCTGCTGGCTGGAGCCGGGCGGGGCGGGGCGGACGCGGGGAGGCCCGGCCAGGCAGGGGTATAAATGCTGGGGCGGGGGCGGCGGGGGCCCGTGCCGAGAGGCGCGCGGAGAGCTGCCGCCTGGCCTCGCCTCCCGGGCCGCCCCTGCGAGTCTCGGGCGCGTGAGCACGCCTGCGCGCGCCCGGGCCCTTCCTGGCAGGCTGCTTGTAAGATGAGTGAAGAAGCAGGTGGGGGAGAGGGGAGGCAGCGAGCGAGAGGGCGAGGGGAGCGCGGGCGCTGAGCGGCGCTCACTTGGAGCGCGGCGAGCCAGCGAGAAGAGCCTGATCCATGTCCCTCGCTGCCTCCCTGCCCGGCGCGCGAAGATGATGGCCATGAACGCCAAACAACCTTTCGGCATGCACCCGGTGCTTCAAGAACCCAAATTCTCCAGCCTGCACTCCGGCTCCGAGGCCATGCGCCGAGTCTGTCTCCCAGCCCCGCAGGTACGTAGTGGAGCATAATTACCGCTCTAAGGCACATTTTTTGACAGGCACTTGCTTCATGTTTTTTTCATGTCGCCCAGAACAATCGCCGCTGTCTGAACCCCTCTCCTTGTCTCCCCCGCGCTCTCTCCTGGCGCGCTCTCTCTCTCATTCATGTCTCTGATCCACACGTCTGTTCCAGCAGAGCCTCTGTCTCCGTATTAATTTTTATGACCTGGGCTTTGAGGAGAGGCATCTCGGTTGCTTGAAAATGTGTTTTAATCCTGAGTTGACAGTATTCCCCACTGACCGTGCTGTGCGCCTTCTCGCTTGCAGCTGCAGGGTAATATATTTGGAAGCTTTGATGAGAGCCTGCTGGCACGCGCCGAAGCTCTGGCGGCGGTGGATATCGTCTCCCACGGCAAGAACCATCCGTTCAAGCCCGACGCCACCTACCATACCATGAGCAGCGTGCCCTGCACGTCCACTTCGTCCACCGTGCCCATCTCCCACCCAGCCGCGCTCACCTCGCACCCGCACCACGCCGTGCACCAGGGCCTCGAGGGCGACTTACTAGAGCACATCTCGCCCACGCTGAGCGTGAGCGGCTTGGGCGCCCCCGAGCACTCGGTTATGCCGGCCCAGATCCACCCGCACCACCTGGGCGCCATGGGCCACCTGCATCAGGCCATGGGCATGAGCCACCCACATGCCGTGGCGCCTCATAGCGCTATGCCTGCCTGCCTCAGCGACGTGGAGTCGGACCCGCGAGAGCTCGAGGCCTTCGCTGAGCGCTTCAAGCAGCGGCGCATCAAGCTAGGGGTGACCCAGGCGGACGTGGGTGCGGCCCTGGCCAACCTCAAGATCCCCGGCGTCGGCTCGCTCAGCCAGAGCACCATCTGCAGGTTCGAGTCTCTCACTCTCTCGCACAACAACATGATTGCGCTCAAGCCGGTACTCCAGGCCTGGCTGGAGGAAGCCGAGGCCGCCTATCGAGAGAAAAATAGCAAGCCGGAGCTTTTCAATGGCAGTGAGCGGAAGCGCAAACGCACGTCCATCGCGGCGCCGGAGAAGCGCTCGCTGGAGGCCTACTTTGCGATCCAGCCGCGGCCCTCATCCGAAAAGATCGCGGCCATCGCCGAGAAACTGGACCTTAAAAAGAACGTGGTGAGGGTCTGGTTCTGCAACCAGAGACAGAAACAGAAACGAATGAAGTACTCGGCTGTCCACTGACTGCGACGGGGCACGGCGTCCGGGGCCGGGAGAGCTGAGTGTATGTCCCCCTGGAGTTGGGGGGAACGGTTATGGGGGCTCCAAGACGTTTCCTGGCAGGTCAGGCTCTCACCCCCGAAGTCACAGACTTTCCCCTTTATCCTAATTAATTGCCTCCCGGCATTCCCTTTCCCTTCCTTCCTTTCTGTTCCCACCAGAAAACTTTGGGCGCTAAGAAAAAAATTCAGGAAAGCCAGGCCTGGAGGGACTTGTGCTCTCCGTGGTGCTGAAAATCTCCTTCGCGCCCAGGACTGCGCGACCTCAGGGCAGGAGCCCAAAAGTAAGGGATAGTCAATTAGCCCGACTGCAAGACTCTGGCTTGAAGGCATCAGTTTGCTTAGCGTGATTAGACAAGGGGTGAAGGGATGGGAAGGAAGTGATAAGTAATAATACAAAGTCTAAGTGGGGTACAAACATGTACTGGAGATTTATTTAGAGTATATAAAATACACGTATGTTTCCAAAGGATAGCCTTATATTCCCTTCTCCACCTAAATTCTATCCATCTCATCCTTTGGTTTGCTGTACGTTCTCTAAGGTAGCATGAATTAGGTTCAGGGAAAATGTGCAGAGAGTTGCCTGCTCCGAGCTGTTCTCCGCCATAGGGTGGGCTCCGGAAAAAGTGGGCCCTTTTGAGCGACTGAAAATGCTGGAATCCTGTAGCTGGGTTGCAAGCAGCCGCCAGCCCCTGCTGTGGCCCATCTTCCACGATCTGCTGGCCGTTCGAGGGGTAAAGACTGCCTGAAGGAAGGCGGGGGATTGGTAGCTTTCCGGTCGGACTGAGGACTCTCTGACCCTTGCTCACTGTTCCAGCCAGACTCTCAGAGCATCGTAGAGGTGGCTGCCCGAACGAAAAGTAACTGTAACTCTCCGGAGCATATGCAAGTCCTTCTAACAAGGCTCACCTCGTTACGCTTTTATTACTGTTCGCATCATTGTTTACTATTATTTATTTACCGCCACTTTTTTCCATCCCCCAACCTCTTGGTGGAGGTTCACTCATAGTTTTGAGCTGATTGTGGGGCCAAACCACTGGCCTGAGTCCTTTTCACCCCAGTGCCTCTGGCCCCGTCACATTTTATCTTTCGTTGCTTCATGTAATTTGTGTGTTGCTGTGTGACCTTTGGTTTTGTTGTCTGAATAGATGCAAATAAAATATTGTTTCCTTCTCTCTTTACCCCTTGAATTAACTTCTAAAATAAATGCTTTATTTTTCAACCCGAATCGCGGTGCTTTACTTTCTCGGAGGTTAAGGAGTACTAGTCTCGGAAAGCATTTAGAAGTGAGAACCCAGAAGGGCTGAACTATCATTTCTAGCAGGCCAATCTCCTGCAATTATTTCTCCTTGCTCCTTTTCCCTGGGTGCCTTATCTTCTCACCCAGACCCTCCCTAGACCTCAGAGTTTCCAGATCCTTCCTGTACACTTCCCCAAGTGCAAATCTGTCAGCTTCTATTTGTTCAACTTGACTCAGACCAAAAACTTTTAGGCCTGACTAATGATGGGCTGTCGTCTCTGGGTCGCACAGAGTCGGACACAACTGAAGCGACTTAGCAGCAGCAGCAGCAGCAGCAATGGGAGTAGGAGCCCCCAGTACCTCCACTCATTGGCTGAATGATCCTGAATCCAGTTTCTTAAACTTCTCTGAGTCTCCGTTGATTGTCTGCAGCATGAAGATGCTAATACTTATCACAAGGTTATTGTCAGGATTGAGTAAGATTGTTTATTTAAGCCGTCTGGTGGTGCTTGGCTCTTAGTAGGAAACATTATTTTAAAAGATTCAACCGGCTAGATGGGAGGTGAACAGAGAGATGCAAAGAGAGAGGAAGGTGTTCTTTGCTGGGACAGAGTCGTTAGGATTTCTTTGGGATTACTTCAGAAATTCATTTGAAATTATCGTCCAGGAGGTTATTCCAGCGTCTATCTTGGTTTCTGTGTGTGGGGGGGTGGGGGGGTGGGGAGGTGTATGGGGGTGGCGGTGGTAAAAAGATACCTTCTGCAAAGATCCTATCTTAGTGCTTGTTCACAATAGGTGCTTAACAGATGCCGGTTTCCTTCTCACTCTTTCTTCGACACACTCTAAAAGGGGGAGGAAATCTTATTTGTGAGCCGCAGAAACACCTTCATGATTTAAAAATGAATGTTCCAAGCCCAGAAGTCTTCTGTACATTTCCCCACCGTGTCTTCAAAGAACTCTGGGTCATCGCGTCCAGCCTGAAATTCGAAGCAGAGCAGGTCTCCCCTCCGCGCAGCACGCCCCCCCCCCTACTGCAAAAGCAAACCTGGGGATCGCCCCCAATCCCTGGACCTCAGCTCGTCGCCGCCGCCTTGCGCAACAGCCCCAGCAATTCCTCCACCTCCCCTCCATCGGGTGTCCTTTAATAATAAATGCCCTTATGCCATTACATTATATTGTGGGTTTTGAAAATTTAAAATACGGCTGATGCAATATTAATTGCCTATAGTGGTATAAAACACAGGGCCGGAGCCCAGCCGGGCTGCAGAGCAGGCGGCCGTGAAAGTCCCGCGCCGATGCGAAGCGTTCCAGACAGACGCGCCTTTGCGGGCTGCGAGGTTTCCTGCACAGGTAAGAGCCTTCGGCTTTTTTGGACCGGGGAAGAACTCGATATCCGCCTCCATCTCCTTTTTCGAAAAGTTCCCTGCTGTTTTTTATTTGCTTATTTATTTGTTTGTTGTATTAATAACATCAAAAGTTTGGGAGACTTTTTTTGAAGAGGGCGCGATGAGTCGCCTGAATGCAAGGTCTGTGTCACTCTTGGCTCGGCGGGGTGTTGAGTGGGACCCGCGCCTCTGTGCGTCAGCGGCTTCAGACGTCCTGGACGGTATGCGCACCGTACTTTTGACAAGTTTCTACCTGCGGGCGGGAGCTGCGGCCCGGTCCACGCCGCGCCCCACCCTCTCCCACCCCTCGAGTGCGCCCGGCCGGCGCCGCTGCCTCTCTCTTTGGGCTTATTCAGGAAGCATTGGGAGCTGCGGTTTCTCCGGAATTGTTCAGTCGCCTCTGTTATTCGTCCGGTGGAGAAACAGACCTCTTGAGGGGTGGAGTGTGTGTGTGGCCGGGAGCAGGACGCGGTGGGGGTAGGAGGTGGTCCGGGTACCAGCCGGTTTGGGGTTCAAGCAGGCCCGATTTGCATCCTGGTGGATCATTTCCTAACCGTATGACTTTGCGCAAGTCACATCACCTCTCTAAGCCTCTGCTGATGGCTGTAAAACCGCACAAAATTTTTTTTGAAGAGTAGTTGAAAAGCACTGTGGAGCAAATTTGCTTTTCCCAAGTCCCATCAACTTGGAGGCCTTCACTGCCCAAAGGCCCAGCTAGGGGTTTCTTTAGCCTGTGCCAAGAGAAGGGGAGGCCAGTTCTCAGGGCTTTTTGTATGGAAAGCTGCATTTGGCCTCTCCTGGTGGGACTTTGAGAGTCATCTGTGGACCAGAGTAAGGCTTCTAGGCCCCTGCCTGGCTGGAACCAGGGCCTGACCTGCAATGAGCCAGACATACGCAAGTCAGCATGGCTGAAGCCCTGACAGCCAGAATGTGGAGGTAGGAACTCTGGGCTCCTGGGTCCAGGCTGTGTGATCTCTGGTCAGGAACTTCCTCTGGCCTCAGGTAGTGTGAGTTTTGTCTGTTACAAGCTCAATGCCAGCTCAGGATCTGGCCCAGAGTGGCAGACAATTGATATCTGTTGAATAACTGAATGAATGAAGTTTTGTAAATGAAAGGACCTCTCTAGCACAATCCTCTCTGGATTCTGGGGACTATGAGGAGAAACAGAGACCATCAAGAATAGACAAGTCAGGAGTAGGGCCAGGGCCAAGGTGGTGGTCTACATATCAAGCTTCCATTCAAAGACAATGTTTCCTTCCTGTTTAAATTAGAAGAGGCTTTGCCTCCCTCTGTTTTGATCATGAGTAGAGATGGGGTCCTCTGTGACATGGACCCTGGGAACCTTGAAGAGGAATCTCCAGGATGGGGGGCGGTGACCCCTGCCCTGTTGAGTGTGCCTGACCTTCTCTTGGCCCTACTTTGTGCCTGGATTATTTTACTTTCCTGCTAAGATATAAACTGCTCCAGTTCTGGAGTGGACAGACCTAGGGTGGAATATCTCCTCCATCCCTTACTTGGCTAAGTGACTTGACCCCTCTGAGCCTCAGTGCCTTCATCTGTCAAATTGGAAAAAAAAAAAAAAAAAAAAAGACTGTCTTTCAGGATTGCTTTGATGAGTAAATGAAATCACATAAGCCCAGGGCCTGACACATAGTAGGCATTAATGGATACTCTCTTTAAAGTACTACTTTTACTCAGAAAAATGAGAGGCTATGTTGCAGGGGCAAATTGCCAGATTTGGAGTCAGGTGGGATCAACAGTTTCCCTCTGTAAGCCACCATCTGATCGTGTACAAAATGAGAGTAGTGAGAGCTGTGTCTGTCCGAGGCAAGCTAGAAAGCATAAAAAAAACCTCTTTGCACTCTGTGCATCCTAGCTAGGAAGGAAGGAGGAATTCGCTTTTCAGAAGTCCATGGTGCCAATGTATATATAGTTCCCACTAACAGGCTTGACCCTCTGACAGCTCCTTGGACCCAAGCCTTGCTCCTCTGTAGACTCTTGGCAAACATCAACTGTCAGTGACAAAGACTCGGTGCAGTCTTCACCCGAAGGGGTGGGGCTCCAGCGGGCAGAGGAGGAGCCGGGTATGGGGTCCCCGGCTTGTTCTCTCCGCCCTCCAGCCACTGTCGGCCCGGGGTGAGACTGCTTCAGCATGGATGAGGAGCGCAGAGCCCAGAGACTGAGGCCCAGAGAAGGGAGGAGGGCTTTAGCCGACTCTATCTTAAATCGTTCTTTCCTTTATCAGACTACCTTGTAGAATTTCTGTCTTAGTCTTACCACTCCTTGATAGCACCCTGTTTATTTATTCAGCAATAAAACACTTGGGGCGAGCAAGTACCAGTAGACCCAGTTCCCTCCTGCCTCCCTCAATCAAGCGCAGGGCCACACGCAGAGTGAGCGCTCTACAAGTGTTCGTTGGATAAATGAATAATGATGGTATCTTACATGTATTGAGGTCTTCCTATATGTGAGGTTTTGTTCCAAGCACTTCACGTGCGTTAATTTATTAATCCTTCAACAACACCATGAGCAGGTATCCTTTTTAAGCCCATTTTACAGATGAGAACTTGGAAGCATTGAGTGTTTCTGTAACTTTCCCAGGGCGGATCGTGAACTTAGCAGTTTGGTGAAGAGAGCTGGCAAAAACTGGCTTCTTCGCCTCACCCTTGGCGAGGGCCAGGGAAGGGGAGCCTCCAGGAATGGGGGCGGAGCAGTCGTGTCATATTAGGCTGGAGTCGCCGGACGATCTGGGGAGGTGGTGGAAGGCGAGGATGCCCGCTGTCCTCGCCGGGTTGCAGGTCTTCCCATCTCCGTTCCGCGCCTCTCACATCTCTGTTCCTTTTTCTGTTACCGGTCTCTCACACAACCCTCTCTCAGCTTCCCTCTGACCTCTCAGGCGCGAAAGTCTGGCCCCAAAGTGCAGGGGCGAGCGGGCCGCGTCCCCAGGGCGCGCACAGAGCCCTCTCCCCATCTTTCTGCTCTTTTCTGGAGCGGCGGGAGCCCCCGCGTAACCCGCCTGGCGGGCAGACGGAGCCAGTGAAGACCCCAGCGGACAAATTAGCCTCTCCTTCGATCGCTCTTTTCCGATCAGGTCAGGTTTCCCTCCGCCCTGTGACGGCGCTTCCGCACCCGCCCGGCTCGACGGGTTCCCCCGCGGGGTCAAGGTTCGCCCGGCTCCGCCTGGCGCCTCCGGAGGGGCTTCCCCTCCGCTGCGTTCCAGCCCGGGAGCCCGCCCCACCCCCTCGGAGAGAGGGTTACGCGCCGGTCCCTGGCTCCTCCAGGGAGTCCTTCCCACTGTTGCTTCCGGTCCTCAACGCGTGGAGACTTGTCTCTAAAAAACATCAGTTCTCTGCTCCATCAGTCCTCTGCGCCATCCTAGGCCCAATCCGACCCAGTCCGACGCGGGAGGTAAACTGGTAACGAAATAGTACTCCCTCTCTTTTGAGTTTGTTTCAGAATTTCACACACACACAAATCCTACTGCTCATCTTGGGAAAATCAGAATTTCATTGGACTTCTTTATACATAGTTAGGATTTAATATTGATTCTACTTTGAATTACATCGGGAATGGGGACCACCATAATTTCAAGAGCCCTCTGCCCGAATCCCATTCCTGAAGCCACTATCTCTTTCCTATATTCACAACCCCCCTGCCCCCATCAACCCAGCTCCGACCCAACATCCCCGCCCACCTCAGTGGCCCCCAATGCCTGAGGCTTTGCTAAGCAGCTCACCTCTTGGCAGATATAGTTAATGCCCAGCCCTCATAAATCAAGACCATAAAAAGCTTGCTTTCATATGCACTCAATTTCTACCAAACCTAAACTAATTGCATAAATTCCTTTAGGCCACTCAGAGCTGCTCTCTGGGTTGGGATCTGATCAATTAGTCATTAGGCACTCCATTAGCTGGGGTTTAAGCTGCCTCATATAAATGTCTCCTGTCAATTTGCTTGTAATTGAATGAATAAAAAAGGGTACAATTATTAGCACAGAGGATCAGAATGAGGAGAGGTCAATTTTATTCAAATATTCTAAAAATGTCTTAATTTAAGAATAATTAAAAGAATGCAAAAGTAGACACCAGCTACTCCAAGAGTCTGTTCATGTTAAGGAAAGGTCCAGCCTGAGATACAGCAACCTGAGTGGTTATCCCAGCTCCACCACCCTGGGAAACTGGTCTCTCCCACCCCTGTGGCTTTACATATAAGACAAGTTGGTTGGGATGATTTTTGTTTCTTTTTTAATTAGTTTTACATTTTGTCAAAGTAATTTATGCACATTGTTTAAAAAGTTGAATACAGAAGGGCCACATGACCAAGGCTTTCCTTTAGCCACTTTAAGTTGTGTTTTTTTTGGAAGTAAATTATATCAAAATATATGCTGGCACTATTTCTCAATGCAAGGCTTATTTGAATATTAAGATTGTTAAGAAGTTTAAGAAATGTTAAGATTTTAATTAAATAATACATGATTCAAATTGAAAAGAATTAGAAGATTTGCAGTGGAAAATCTTTCTCTCACCTTTGACCCAAGTTACGCAGTTCCCTTTCTTCAAGGCAAATAACATTAATTTCTTGTATATACTCCAGAGATGTTTTATTAGCCACTGTTTCTTGATTTGTCCTTCATAGTCACTGTGCATTAACTTCTTGCTATGATATCAGAGAACTAGAGATACAATAATCCTGAATAATCTCCCCACACCAAGTATGCTAAGAAGTTTTGTATAAAATCAATAATTAAAAATATGAACTGTGTATGCAGCTGAAAATTCTTATTCTTTTTCTTTTTTGTGAGCAAAAACTAATTTGGAGGTGTGGACATCACAAATACATAAGAACTGCCTGCGAGGATGAAGCATGCATATAGGTGGATTTGAGTTCTAGCCTTCCAAATAGAATTTAAAGCAGTCTATCTGGGGATGATGTGGATGACAGCATTTAATAATCTACCTAAGGTTAGGGATTGAGCATCAGACTGCAGAAACTCCAGCTGAGCACCCACATGAGAGGGAGCCTAGTGCCTTGGGATACAAACTTGATCTCTGCCAGAAGTTCTAGGTGGTGATCCTGCTTGGCTGCTGGGAGAGGTACTGGGAACCATTGTTCCAGGGCAGGGTGGGTTTGTATCGAGTCCTGCATATTGTCTCAATGAATTCCTCTTGTAGGAAGAAGCTTGTACTGGAAGAGAGTTAACTGGGAGAATGGGAATCATCTCTGGTCAGCAGGCAGAGCACAGGTCACATGATTCCTGGAGAGTACACAAAAAGGTCTGAATTCCAGGCCTTATTCTGTTCTACATGGTGCTGGTAACTCTATTCATTTCTCAGTTTCCGCAACTCTAACTTGAAGACATTGACCTAGATAATAGTTCAGTTTTAGTGAGGGTTCACGGTCTTCCTTGAGAATCTGAGGAAAATTGTTCTCCTAACCCAGAAAAATGCACATCTGTGCTCTCACAAGTTCTGCTAACTTTACTTAGAGTTCAACCCTGGAATCCCTGGGTTCAACCCAGGAGGCTTTGGGTCCAAGGTTAAGACCTCTTGGACTAGATGATCTAAAGATTTTTCCTTATGTGACTATATATCTGAATTTATAGTCAAATACCCATAAACACTGAAACCAGTTTAGGAAACTGGAAAGAACTTTAGTGAAGGCAAAAATAAAGTGTTAATTAGACCATGAGCCAATTGTCAATAAAGATTCCAAATGGCTTTAGCAAAATTATTTTTCAGATCAATAGTAAGTCTCCCAAGAGGTAATGTGATGGAGTGAAAAAAAGCACTACATTAGGGGTCAAAATCTAGGCCTTTTTTTTTAAACCAACCTTTTAACACTTAGAATTGAGATTTTGAGCTGGGAGTTTCCCTTCTCTGGCCCCCTCTTTCCTTCTCAGTAAAATGAGAGGATTGGACCACATGACTTCTGAAGCTGCCACTGCTCACTTTATGTGAGCTTATGTGTAAAGACACTGGCATGTCTTATATTCGGTATTTGTTTCAGCTTATTTTATCTTTCTATTTTGTTTTCAAAAGGGTAGTTGTAAAAAAGTGGTGCTGGACAAAAGGTTAGTTCCAAGTTTCTGGGTTCCCAAGCACTGAGGCTTCTAAAACCATGTGGCGGAAACACAACTTCTACTTCTTAATGGAAAAATAAAAACAACAACAGTTTGTAAGTTTAAAATTTAAAGGCAGGATGGGAGTAGGAGGCTGGATGAAATTAAAACGTTTTGTTAGACTAATAGTTCTGGAAGGCCTGGGGAGACTCAGCCCAGTGGGGAGCAGAAGGCGGTTGTTGTGGGCTAGGCAGGGCACCGAAGCCTATCACAGCTCTGGCCCGAATCCACAAATAAGAGAATGATGATCAGCTCCTGTTCTCTGCTCTTGGATCTTCACTTTTTTCTGCCTTCTGACTTGAATTAATGTTTGCAGCTGTGAGCTCACTCAGCTTTTGAGGGTCTGCGTTACTGGTCACATGCTCAAGTGAAATGATAGAAATATTATTTCAATTTCAACTCTTCCATTTCCAACTTAACCAGAATTTCTCCAGTTGATTTTATAGTGCTCCCCGCTTCCCAGTGTCACTGGGATTCAATTAGCATATTACATTGTGTAAGTTTAGAGTGTACAGCATAACAATTTGATGTTTGTATATATTGCAAAATGATTACCACACTAAGATTAGTTAACATCTATTACCTTACATAGTTCCAATATTTTTTCCTTGTGGTAAGAACTTTTAGCATCTGCCATCTCAGCAACTTTCAAATCTAGAATAATACACAATAGTGTTTAGTCATCATGCCGTACATTATATCCCAGGACTTATTTATCTTATAACTGCAAGTTTGAATCTTCTGACCACCTTCCCCTAATTCCAAGCTTTTACTTCTTGAGTTTTTCACTGTCAGTTCTTTACTGTAACTTAGGGCATTGTGTAGTATGGCTCTGATCTTCTACTAATTCTAGTAGGTCATTGAGGGGAAGGTTTGTATTTCTTGACTGTCGCAGTAGGGTTTTTTTCCATCACAAAGAAAGAGTGTTAATAATATTTACTCAAATGCTTTATATTGTCACTGTCACCCGTGGAATCCTAGAATGTGAGCCAAGATGAGTTCTTAGAGATTCACTGGCTGAAGAATATGGTGTTGTCATTCTAGGGGCCCAGGAATCTATGTTCTTCACCATCTCTCCATGTGTCTCTGATTATTTGCTCAGATTTAGAAAGATGTTTCTTACAGTATTTTTTTTTTCTACCCAAAATGCCCCCACCCTGGAATTTGAGAATATAGCCTGAAACACAAAATTCAATTCTTATTTCATTAAAGGTGGTATAAATGTTGTGTTCCATTCGCAATACAGCTGTTACTGTTTTGCCCTCCCGACCATTGCTGTGGGAGTTTACTTATCACAGAGTAAACTGTTGCAACACCCAGAACCTTTGGCTACAACCACTCACTCCCTGCAGACTGACAGGCAGCCTAATTTGAAAATAAATCTCATGCAACCTCTTTATTGTAGGGCAAAAATGAGACCTAAAAGAAATTTAGTGTGTAAAATGTATTTAGTATACAACAATACAAAGCAATATCTCTACTGATCACTTTAGAATAATAGGGATTTAGCAAACATTTGACACTGAGTGCATGAATGAGCCATTCTTACTTATTATTCTCCTGACCACATCCCTTCACTTAAAAGGTGACTGAAGGCAAGGATGAAATTCTTTTTTTTTTTTGCTTCACTGCATGGCATGTGGGATCTTAGTTCCCCAATCAGGGATTGAACCCATGTCCCTTGCAGTGGAAGCTCTGAGTCTCAAACACTGTACCACCAGGGAAATCCCAAGGATGAAATTTTAAGGTATGGAATATTCCTACATTCAATGCACTGCCCCTTCTAAAATGGTCTACAAACCCAGTTTAACCCATATTTTATGAATGTCCAAGGTCACACGACTAATAAGTGATAGGACTTAGCATTAGGCCCAGAATTGTCTTCCTCTAGAACTGAACTCTATGCACTATACCATGCTTACTCCTGCAGAAGATGATGGACTTATGTTTTTCAGGTAAAATCTGTAGGACTCCTATGTGAAAGAAGCCTTATTCTTGTTCTGTAGGGCACAAAGGGTACAATTAGTAGAAAGTCACAGAGAGGAAATTTTTCATTTTCATAGGAAAAAGAAAACTCTGGCCGTCACCATGGTCCAAGGAGGGGGCTGTACTATGAGTTCTTGAGTGGAGGATCTGAACAGAGATTTTAGTGAATGACACTGAGAGTAGATTTCAGTTCAGACATGTGGTTGCAAAGAGGTGACATCTTCTGACCCGAGAGCCAGTTCCTCTCTAGATGGTTGTTCATTCCTGGATCCCTCCACTGAAAAATATAAAGGAACTATCTCATTAAAAAAAAAAAATGCACAACTCCCTTAAGGAGCATGGGAAGCAAATATTGTTTAAAAATATTTGTCCTTTGCATTTGCCTTTTGGAAGGCCAAGATAATGTACTTGAAACTAACAAAAATTAAAATGTTGAGCTCTGCTCCTTTATCAACTTACTATGTTAGAAGAATCTAACAACAGATGACTCACTGAGTGTGAGCAGAGGGAGTCACTAGAGACTTCAGGGAAGAATGGGAGCATCCCTGAGGAGCTGTTATTTAAAAATGGATTTCTAGCCTAGGGACTGGATTGGGGGCCCTGCCTGCCTTTTGCCTACAGGCTTTGTGTTCTCTCCCATCTTTTCTTCCTTAAGAAAAAGCTTCTTTTCTTTTGATCCTTCAGTTTTTTCCCTCCCTGTCTTCCTTTCCCTGATCATGGATGGCGTCAAAGTGCTTGTGAGGACTGGCTACTGGTTTTAAGTTTTTCATTTGGATCCTTGAATGCTCCAGAAGCAACAGGCTAAAGAGAACCCTCTGAGCCAGGGTTCAGTTACCAGAAGGCAGTCTAAACATGTGCTATGCATACTTGCAAAGGAAAGAAACCCCAACATAACAAAGGGTGTTTTGGAAGACCTCAGTATTTGGTATTTTAAAAAGTATAGTAGTCATGAAGTTCAAAATGGTACTGAACTTCCTCCCATGTCTTTTATGAGGTAGTGTTTTAAATTTCATATGGAAGGACAGGTAACATAAAATACTCAGTGTTTCAAACCTCTAAAGATCTTCATTTGACCCAACATTTATAATACAATTATAAAAGTGTTTATGAATTCTGTACTATGTCTAGCACAAGTACACTAAAGAATGAAGAAGAATGAGGTCTCTTCTGGCTTCCATGTAGATGTTTGATTTCATCAGGAATAGCTGAGGTCTAATGGAGAATAGACTGGGGTGGCCAAGGAGGGGCGGTTAGGGAAGGGATGGAGTGGGACCCTGGGGTTAGCAAATGTAAGAGTTTATGTATAGGACAGATAAACAACAGGTCCTACTGTGTAGCACAGAGGACTGTATTCAGTATCCTGTGATAAACCATAATGGAAAAGACTATAAAACAGAGAATGCATATATATATTAATATGTATAAGTGAATCACTTTGCCATACAGCCGTAATTAACACAACATTGTAAAATCAACTATACTTCAATAAAAAGGAAATAACTGAGGTCTAGAAATATGTTAGTTGAACAAATATTTGTTATGTTATTACTCTGTGACAGGCCCTACTCAAGACGCTGGGGATTCAGCAAAGAACTCAGGACTCAGGCCCCTCCCGCAAAGAGCTTCCACTCAGACTGGGGACTAGGATATCTCATTTCTGGGACTCAGGACCAATTTCTTTGTGAGCAGTTGGCCAGGTTCATCTGACCTTTACCTGTCTGTAGTGCGGGAGAACTAGTCCTAATGTTTCTGAATATCTCTGTTAGCAGACTATTTAACCTTATTAATACTGCTCTCTACTCCCCCCTACCCTTGCCCTCCTCTGCAGGGAGAAATGGGAGACTGAAGAGAGAGAAAATAACCTCTGAAGCCTGGTGAGTGTGCATCACATTGGTTGGTCGCAAATTGTGGAGCTTGACTATGATATTTTGAAAAAATGGTAAGAGGAAGAAACAGTCAAGTGGAGCGGAAGGTGTGTGTTCCTGGCAGCCACAGGGGATCACGACATTGATGGTGCCCCCCTGTGGGCCCCTGTTGCATGAATCCAGCTTTTAGGTGGCCCTTTTCTTTGTACATGCTGTGCTGAGATGGATGCCTCTTCCCCAGAGTAAACCAACTGCTGACCTGTATGTAATGTAGCTGGACTCCTCAGAGTTTAAACCCAGTTCAAATGGTTTTCTAAATTGGGAACAGTGTGAGAAGAGGTGCTTCTTTTTGAATGAAGGATGAAAGGTTTGATACTAACAGGGAACAGAGGTTGTGTTCTAGCATTGAGATTAGTTAGGAGCTAGGTGATGCTTCCCTGGTGGCTCAGATGTTAAAGAAACTGCCTGCAATGCAGGAGACCCAGGTTCGATACCTGGGTTGAGAAGATTCCTTGGAGAAGGGAATGGCTACCCACTTCAGTATTCTTGCATGGATAAATCTATGGCTAGGTAAGCTTGGCGGGCTACAGTCCACAAAGTCGCAAAGAGTCAGAAATGACTCAGTGACTAACACTTTTACGTTTTTTTTTTTTTTGGTGATGCTTATGTTTTTCCCAAGACTCAAAGCAAGATTTATTTTCTTTTTATTTTTTTTAAGAAATAAAAGTTCCATAGTTCCAAGACTCAAATAGTTTAGCAAGGCTTGGTTTGATAAAGAGCTGTCCCCCAAGTCTCCTCCCCAATGCCCTGATTCCCCAGGGCAATCACTTTCAACCCTTGAAACTGGTTCTTTTGCTATTTACTTCACTATCTTTAAATATCATGTCTATATTGTTCTCTTTTTATTGTTTAGTTCCCTGTAGTGAGATGAAGATTAAGCTGTCTCTCATTCCCTACTCTAATTCCCATTCTGCCACCATTCCAATATAGTTAAATCTCAAATTTGAGTAGATCAAAATTCATTTGTTTTACTCTCAAAATCCTTTGCTGCTGAGCCATGTGAGATACTATAGTTACTTTTCCTTTCCTGCATAATATTTAATTTGGGGGGATGTTAATAACCATTGCATTTTAAAATTTTGTTTTCTGTGTTTATTATTCAGGTGAGTTCAGTTCAGTCGCTCAGTTGTGTCTTTGCAACTCCATGGACTGCAGCACGCCAGGCCTCCCTGTCCATCACCAACTCACAGAGTTTACTCAAACTCATGTCCATTGAGTCGGTGATGCCATCCAACCATCTCATCCTCTGTCATCCCCTTCTCCTCCTGCCTTCAATCTTTCCCAGCATCAGGGTCTTTTCAAACGAGTCAGCTCTTCGAATCAGGTGGCCAAAGTATTGGAGTTTCGGCGTCAGCATCAGTCCTTCCAATAAACATTCAGGACTGATTTCTTTTAGGATGGACTGGTTAGATCTCCTTGCAGTCCGAGGGACTCTCAAGAGTCTTCTCCAACACCACAGTTCAAAAGCACCAAATCTTCGGCACTCAGCTTTCTTTATAGTCTAACTCTCACATCCATACATGACTACTGGAAAAACCATGGCCTTGACTAGACGGATCTTTGTCGGCAAAGTAATGTCTCTGCTTTTGAATATGCTGTCTAGGTTGGTCATAAGTTTCCTTCCAAGGAGTATGTGTCTTTTAATTTCATGGCTACAGTCAAAATCTGCAGTGATTTTGGAGCTCCAAAAAATAAAGTCTGACACTGTTTCCACTGTTTCTCCATCTATTTGCCACGAAGTGATGGGACCAGATGCCATAATCTTCATTTTCTGAATGTTGAGCTTTAAGCCAACTTTTTCACTCTCCTCTTTCACTTTTATCAAGAGGCTCTTTAGTTTCTCTTCACTTTCTTCCACTTTAGAAATAAGGGTGGTGTCATCTGCATATCTGAGGTTATTGATATTTCTCCCAGTAATCTTGATTCCAGCTTGTGCTTCTTCCAGCCCAGCATTTCTCATAATGTACAATAATATAAATTAAATAAGCAGGGTGACAATATACAGTCTTGACATACTCCTTTTCTTATTTGGAGCCAGTCTGTTGTTCCATGTCCAGTTCTAACTGTTGCTTCTTGACCTACCTATAGGTTTCTCAAGAGGCAGGTCAGGTGGTCTGGTATTCCCATCTGTTTCAGAAATGCACCCCAAATGTTCCCCATTTATACAAACCTCTGTTCAAAACTTTCAAACACCTAAAGTGTTTTATTAGTGTATTCTCCTCAAAGAAACCTCTCTTGGAGTCTTCTGACCTGCCTCAGGATGAGCTAGCTGTTCTCCAGGTCTGCTGACAGTCAGGTGTCATCCTGGGATCCCCCTTCACCATGATCTTCAGTTCAGTCACATAGTCGTGTCCGACTCTTTGCTACCCCGTGGACTGCAGCATTCCAGGCCTCCCTTTCCATCATACTCCTGAGCTTGCTCAAACTCATGTCCATCAAGTCAGTGATACCATCAAACTATCTCATCCTCTGTTGTCCCCTTCTCCTCCTGCCTTCAATCTTTCCCAGCATCATGGTCTTTTCTAAGGAGCCAGTTCTTGGCATCAGGTGGCCAATGTATTGGAGCCTCAGCTTTAGCATCAGTCCTTCCAATCAATATTCAGGACTGATTTCCTTTAGGATTGACTAGTTTTATCTTCCTGCAGTCCAAGGGACTCTCAAGAGTCTTCTTCAACACCACAGTTCAAAAGCATCAATTCTTTGTCACTCAGCTTTCTTTGGAGAAGGCAATGGCAGCCCACTCCAGTATGCTTGCCTGGAAAATCCCATGGATGGAGGAGCCTGGTAGGCTGCAGTCCATGAGGTTGCACAGAGTTGGACACGACTGAGCAACTTCACTTTCACTTTTCATTTTCATGCATTGGAGAAGGAAATGGCAACCCACTCCAGTGTTCTTGCCTGGAGAATCCCAGGGACGGGGGAGCCTTGTGGACTGCCGTCTATGGGGTCGCACAGAGTCGGACACGACTGAAGCAACTTAGCAACAGCAGCAGCAGCTTTCTTTATAGTCCAACTCTCACATCCATACATGACTACTGGAAAAACCATAGCTTTGACTAGATGGACCTGTATAGAATCCTCTGTTTCCCAGAAGTCTCTATCTTCTCTTTAGGTTTATGCTCCATTTAGGCGGTACACATGTTCTCTGAGAAAAAGTGCAATGGAGACAGTATTTTTGAAAGCCATCAAAGACTGTCTTTATTCTGTTATTACACTTGAATGGTTATCTGACCAGGGACAGAATTCTAGGTTAGAATTAACTTTCCGTATATGCCAAAGCCTTTGACTGTGTGGATCACAACAAACTGGAAAATTCTGAAAGAGATGGGAATAGCAGACCACCTGACCTGCCTCTTGAGAAACCTGTATGCTGGTCAGGAAGCAACAGTTAGAACTGGACATGAAACAACAGACTGGTTCCAAATAGGAAAAGGAGTATGTCAAGGCTGTATATTGTCACCCTGCTTATTTAACTTTTATGCAGAGTGCATCATGAGAAACGCTGGGCTGGAAAAAGCACAAGTTTCTTCAAGATTGCAGGGAGAAATATCAATAACCTCAGATATGCAGATGATACCACCCTTATGGCAGAAAGTGAAGAGGAACTAAAAAGCCTCTTGATAAAAGTGAAAGACGAGAGTGAAAAAGTTGGCTTAAAGCTCAACATTCAGAAAACGAAGATCATGGCATCTGGTCCCATCACTTCATGGGAAATAGATGGGGAAACAGTGGAAACAGTGTCAGACTTTATTTTTTTGGGCTCCAAAATCACTGCAGATGGTGACTGTAGCCATGAAATTAAAAGACACATACTCCTTGGAAGAAAAGTTATGACCAACCTAGACAACATATTCAAAAGCAGAGACATTACTTTGCCAACAAAGGTCTGTCTAGTCAAGGCTATGGTTTTTCCAGTGTTCATGTATGGATGTGAGAGTTGGACTGTGAAGAAAGCTGAGCACCGAAGAATTGATGGTTTTGAACTGTGGTATTGGAGAAGACTCTTGAGAGTCCCTTGGACTGCAAGGAGATCCAACCAGTCCATTCTGAAGGAGATCAGCCCTGGGTGTTCTTTGGAAGGAATGATGCTCAAGCTGAAACTCCAGTACTTTGGCCACCTCATGCGAAGAGTTGACTCATTGGAAAAGACTCTGATGCTGGGAGGGATTGGGGGCAGGAGGAGAAGGGGATGACAGAGGATGAGATGGCTGGATGGCATCACTGACTCGATGGACATGAGTCTGAGTGAACTCCGGGAGTTGGTGATAGACAGGGAGGCCTGGCGTGCTGCAATTCATGGGGTCGCAAATAGTTGGACAAGACTGAGCGACTGAACTGAACTGAACTGAACCATTTTAGAGAGATTACTCCATTGCCTTCTAGCATTAGGTGTTACAATAGAAAATTCAAGACCATTCACATTCTTGATTTTTGTAAGAAACCTATTTTATCTCTCTGGAAACTTACATAGAGCATATTCATTTTGTTTATTCTGCTGAGCAATTTTAATCTTGATATTCACAATATTTATTCTGGGAGATTCTTTTGCATTATTTCTTTGAAGTTTTCTGGGTTTTTTTCACATTTTTTTTCATATTTCTGAATGCTTATTGTTTTGATATTGAACCATCTGAATTGGTTCCCTGATTTATCATTTCTCTACTGTTTTTCTCTTTGTCTTTTTGTTCTTTTGTGTGATGTTTTCTTAAATTTTTTATTTCAACCCTTCTATTGAGTTTTAAATTTATCCTGTCATTAAAAACAAATCTAATAGGTCTTTTTCTTTTAAGGAAAAAAAATCTTTTTTTTTAAATTTTATGAATGCTATCTTTTTAGTTGGAGCTCTGAGTTCTATTCAGTTATATCTCTAATATTGGTAATAGTTTCTCTTTAATTTCTTCTTCCCTCAAAATCTATTTCCTCCAAAGTGCTTTTGTTTTCAGTAATAACTACCCTGGTTTTTGTACTTTGTATTAGATATTGTTCGTTAATTAGGTAAAAAGTTGATTGCAAGCTCTGCACATTTGAGATGGACTTGTTCATTTTGGTTCTATCTATAGTAACATGGCTGGGCTGTTTCCTTGGGATCCTGGGATTGTCTAATGGCAGATTTTTTTCTTTTATTTTGGAATGGCTGATCTCTCAGTTTCCTATTTGGAGGATACACCTCAGGCAGCTGATGTTCAAGGTGCTCAGTGAGGGAACAGGAATGGGGTTTTTAATATTTAGAATGTAAAATTGTACTTAATTTCTCTGTTTTCAGTATGGTTTCCAACCCTTAAGTATGGCTGGTATCTCAAATACAATGACTTCAAAACAAAACAAAACATTTTTTTCTAGTGAATAAATAACCAGTATTCTTCCAGGTTCAGTGAGACAGTTGCCTACCTGTGCCAAGTGGGTAAGGTGAACTGAGAGTCTAAATGCTTCTGAAATAAACTCTCAACCAAACCATCCACTTGCATCTTCGTCTTAAGTCCAGAGACGTGTGCTACCGGGAACCTTTCGCTGGAGCACAGCGACTTTCCGGTGGCGGAACGAGGGCTGCGGAGTGCGCATGCTCAGCAGTTGAGGCGCTCCGGCTTAGTTGCTCCCCGGGAGTGTCGGCTCTCAGTTCCCCCAATCAGGTGTTGAACCCACGTCCCTTAAACATTGCAAGGCAGATTCTTAACCACTGGACTACCAGGCAAGTCCCTACTCATCATTTTAAGGTTAGATTCTGAGAGAGAATGGAGCTGTGTGCTGTGTGCAGTCTCCTACTTTGACTGGAAGTCTCCAGTACCGGGATTTGGAACTAAGGTCTCCGGGCTCTTCCAAGAATCAGGGATAGGTTTTCCTGAAGAGAATCTTGTACCCCATGAAACTGCACTATATGCAAAATTATGTGTTTTTATGTGTATATTTCCACCCTTGTTGTTGCTGCTGCTGTTGTTTAGTCGCTAAGTCGTGTCTGACTCTTTGCCACCCCACGGACTGTAGCCGGCCAGGCTCCTCAGTCCACGGGGATTCTCCAGGCAAAAATAATGAATTGAGCTGCCATTTCCTACTCCAAGGGATCCTCCCAATCCAGGGATCGAATCTGACTCTCCTGCGTTAGCAGGCAGATTCTTTACCACTGAGCCACCAGGGAAGACCACTGAGTCTATATATAGCTTTTATCAAATTTTCAAGGTGATCTGTGACCTCAAAATCTAAGTATTATTTCTCTAGAAGCCAAGAATATGTTACATTGGGTGAAAATGGCATAGGCTTGGAGATATTCATATTCAGGAGAATATTCAGATCAGATCAGTCACTCAGTTGTGTCCGACTCTTTGCTACCCCATGAATCGCAGCACGCCAGGCCTCCCTGTCCATCACCAACTCCCGGAGTTCACTCAGACTCATGTCCATCGAGTCAGTGAGGCCATCCAGCCATCTCATCCTCTGTCGTCCCTTTCTCCTCCTGCCCCCAACCCCTCCCAGCATCAGAGTCTTTTCCAATGAGTCAACTCTTCGCACGAGGTGGCCAAAGTACTGGAGTTTCAGCTTTAGCATTATTCCTTCCAAAGAAATCCCAGGGCTGATCTCCTTTAGAATGGACTGGTTGGATCTCCTTGCAGTCCAAGGGACTCTCAAGAGTCTTCTCCAACACCACAGTTCAAAACCATCAATTCTTTGGCGCTCAGCTTTCTTCACAGTCCAGCTCTCACATCCATACATGACCACAGGAAAAACCATAGCCTTGACTAGACAGACCTTTGTTGGCAAAGTAATGTCTCTGCTTTACAATATGCTATCTAGGTTGGTCATAAGTTTCCTTCCAAGGAGTATGTGTCTTTTAATTTCATGGCTGCAGTCACCATCTGCAGTGATTTTGGAGCCCAGAAAAATAAAGGCTGACACTGTTTCCACTGTTTCCCCATCTATTTCCCATGAAGTGATGGGACCAGATGCCACGATCTTCGTTTTCTGAATGTTGAGATTTAAGCCAACTTTTTCACTCTCCACTTTCACCTCCATCAAGAGGCTTTTTAGTTCCTTTTCACTTTCTGCCATAAGGGTGGTGTCATCTGCATATCTGAGGTGATTGAGATTTCTCCCGGCAATCTTGATTCCAGCTTGTGTTTCTTCCAGTCCAGCGTTTCTCATGATGTACTCTGCATATAAGTTAAATACACAGGGTGACAATATACAGCCTTGACGTACTCCTTTTCCTATTTGGAACCAGTCTGTTGTTCCATGTCCAGTTCTAACTGTTGCTTCCTGACCTGCATACAAATTTCTCAAGAGGCAGATCAGGTGGTCTGGTATTCCCATCTCTTTCAGAATTTCCCACAGTTTATTGTGATCCACACAGTCAAAGGCTTTGGCATAGTCAATAAAGCAGAAATAGATGTTTTTCTGGTACTCTCTTGCTTTTTCCATGATCCAGCGGATGTTGGCAATTTGATCTCTGGTTCCTTTGCCTTTTCTAAAACCAGCTTGAACATCAGGAAGTTCACGGTTCACATATTGCTGGAGCCTGGCTTGGAGAATTTTAAGCATTACTTTACTAGTGTGTGAGATGAGTGCAATTGTGTGGTAGTTTGAGCATTCTTTGGCATTGCCTTTCTTTGGGATTGGAATGAAAACTGACCTTTTCCAGTCCTGTGGCCACTGCTGAGTTTTCCAAATTTGCTGGCATACTGAGTGCAGCACTTTCACAGCATCATCTTTCAGGATTTGGAATAGCTCAACTGGAATTCTATCACCTCCACTAGCTTTGTTCGTAGTGATACTTTCTAAGGCCCACTTGACTTCACATTCTAGGATGTCTGGCTCTAGGTGAGTGATCACACCATCGTGATTATCTTGGTTGTGAAGATCTTTTTTGTACTGTTCTTCTGTGTATTCTTGCCATCTCTTCTTAATATCTTCTGCTTCTGTTAGGTGCATACCATTTCTGTCCTTTATTGAGCCCATCTTTGCATGAAATGTTCCTTTGGTAGCTCTGATTTTCTTGAAGAGATCTCTAGTCTTTCCCATTCTATGGTTTTCCTCTATTTCTTTGCATTGATCGCTGAAGAAGGCTTTCTTATCTCTTCTTGCTATTCTTTGGAACTCTGCATTCAGATGCTTATATCTTTCCTTTTCTCCTTTGCTTTTCGCTTCTCTTCTTTTCACAGCTATTTGTAAGGCCTCCCCAGACAGCTGTTTTGCTTTTTTGCATTTCTTTTCCATGGGGATGGTCTTGATCCCTGTGTCCTGTACAATGTCACGAAACTCCGTCCATAGCTCATCAGGCACTCTATCTATCAGATCTAGGCCCTTAAATCTATTTCTCACTTCCACTGTATAATCATAAGGGATTTGATTTAGGTCATACCTGAATGGTCTAGTGGTTTTCCCTACTTTCTTCCATTTAAGACTAGCCCAAAACTTGTCGATGTTGCTAGTAGATGAAGTTTCCACAGACTGGGCATTTCTTGAAAACCAGTTCATTCCTACTCATTACACCATTTGTCCTAGCTCTCTAAAGAACCATTGCACTATCCCTGAGGAGAGAACACCCACATGTTTGAAATCATAGTGGAAAGTAACTGATGAAACCTTTGAAATGATCCTTTCAGAGTAACAGACTCAAATGCCAGAAGGCCATGGAGATGAGAACAATGAACCCCACACAAGGTGGCAGAGAATGTGGAAACTGTGGTGAACTGGAGGGCAGGTTCACCACTAAAGGGGGCAGAAGTTATTCAGCATCAGCCAGTGACTGCCATGTGGGAAGTGAGCCATGTAAGGTGAGCAAATCTGATTTTCCAAGAGAAGCTGGAATGCTAGACTTTTTTTGAAATTGTTTTTGTCTGTGGTAGGTCTTTGTTGCTGCATGGGCTTTGACTAGTTTTGGGAAGCAGGGGTACTCGCTAGTTGTGGTAGGAGGGCTTCTCATTATGGTGGCTTCTCTTATTGCAGAGCACAGGCTTTAGGCAAAAGGGCTCAGTAGTTGCTGCGTGCAGGGTTAGTTGTCTGGCAGCATGTGCCATCTTCCCAGACCAGGGATGGAACCCCCGTCCCCTGCATTGGCAGGTGGATTCTTAACCCCTGGGCCACCAGGGAAGTCCTTGGAATGCTAGATTTCTAAAATGTGATATCTCCTTGTCGTTCCTTCTTTAAAGTAAAGGTGAAAAAAGAAAATCAAGTAAACCAAACACACATACAACCAGATTTAGCTCACAGAGCGCCAGTTTGTGATATCTGATCTACTACAATCTTCTTTTGCATGTTAGGATCCAGCTGCCCAGAATGATGAAGCTCCCATGTCATTATTACCCAGGAGGATGTTCTAGACTGGTCCTTGGATCTCTGTGGGCAGCCCTAGGTCTTTTGAATGTAGACCAAAGGGTGGGAGCTGATGGCATTGGAATGTGTGTATGTGTGAGAGGGAGAGGTAGAGTATGAGGGGAGAGAGGAAAGGACTCTGGTGAGGCAATAAGATGAACAGAGAGTGTTGACTTTGACCCCCATAAGTCTACTTCTCAGAGTTTGCTGGGAGAGTTATATAAAATTGGGCGGGAGTGGGGATTGCAAAGGAGGAAACAATGACTAAATCATTTTAAAAAATTCTTGAAAGGTCCAGTGCTGGCCAATAAAATTTTCCGTGATTATGGAAATGTTCTCTATCTATACTGTCCAATGTGCCATTAGCCATGTGTGGTTACTGAGTACTTGGAATGTGGCTAATTTGACTGAAGGGCTAAATTTAAAGTTAGAAGTTAACTATGGCTAGTGAATTAGGCAATGTGAGATAGACCAATATATCTTAAAGTATGTTTTGTCTTCCTTTGTGGGTGACATGTGGATAATTAAGACTGAAAACAAGTCTGCATTTGTAGTGACACACACCCCACAAGCCCATGGTTTCATGGATACTGTTTCCTGACTGAGATCAAGTTTAAAAAGGAAATTAGTTAAAGAGAAATGTTACTAAAATTTGTGTTTAATAAATAGTATATGGTTGGTATATACAAAGGACAAATTTCATAAAGGTCATGCAAATGACTGAAATGTGAATAACAAGGAACTATATGGATTTTTATCAAGTTGTGGTCTTACATACCACTGATAATTCATAAAATACTATTTCAATATAAAAAGTATCACATCAGAAAGTAAAATAAGTTTGGGAAATTTTCAAGCACTGCAGAACTTTTTGAAATCGCACTTTCACTTTTCACTTTCATGCATTGGAGAAGGAAATGGCAACCCACTCCAGTGTTCTTGCCTGGAGAATCCCAGGGACGGGGGAGCCTGGTGGGCTGCGGTCTATGGGGTCACACAGAGTCGGACACGACTAAAGCAACTTAGCAGCAGTTTTCTTTATAACCCAGTTTGCAAAATAGCGTGGAAGGCAATGGCACCCCACTCCGGTACTCTTGCCTGGAAAATCCCATGGACGGAGGAGCCTGGTAGGCTGCAGTCCATGGGGTCGCTGAGGGTCGGACATGACTGAGCGACTTCCCTTTCACTTTTCACTTTCATGCACTGGAGAAGGAAATGGCAACCCACTCCAGTGTTCTTGCCTGGAGAATCCCAGGGACGGGGGAGCCTGGTGGGCTGCCATCTATGGGGTCGCACAGAGTCGGACACGACTGAAGTGACTTAGCAGCAGCAGCAGTAGCCTCTGTGCAGTCTTTGTTGCAACTACTTAACTCTGCCATTGTAATGCAGAGGCAGCCATAGGTAAAACAGAAACAAATGGCTGTGTTTCTGCAACACTTTACTTACAAAAGCAAGCAGTGGGCTGGATGTTGCCTGCAGGCCATTGTTTGCTGACCCTTGGCCTAAGGTTTCTTCCAGGGTCTCCTGGACTTTTTCTGGGTCTTTTCTAAAAAATCTTTCCCAATATTTGGCAATTCTTAGATCTTCTAGAGGCTTCCTGAATGGTTTGCTTGCTACCCTTTGAATCATACATACATCCTTGAGTGATCTTTGGGAGACACCTTGGTTTTGGAAATCCTAAAGTGTTTTCACTTTAAAAAAGCTCTGCGGCTCACAGAGCATCTCCCCAGCAAATCTTGAGCCTTTTGCTTTTAAAAAGTCCTTTCAAAAAGAGAATATCTTGTTCATCTAGAAAAGAAGTGGGGCAGAATCTTATCAAACAAAACTTTGTGTTGAATGAGAAATTCTATGTTGTTGTTGTCAACTTAAAAAAAAATGCACAATGGGAGAGTTGCGAGTTAAGTTTTATTTGGGGCAGTGTGAGGACTGCAGCCCTGGAGAAAGCACCTCAGATAGCTCTACAAGACTGCTCCAAAGAGGCAGGGGGGAAAGACAGTATATGTGTGATTTTGGTGAAGGGGGAGTATACGCAATCAAGAACGTATTTTTTTGTAGAAAGTTTCTGCTGGTCTCATGAAGCTTCTGTTAGTTACAAGAAACAGTCATCACTATGAAGGATTTTAGTGCTGTTCTGGATATGAGGAAATACAAGAATTGGGCTCATAAAATCAGCTCCTGAGAATATTTAACTATCTAAAGACCTATCCTGCCAGTCTGCTGGAGCACAGAGTGCCTCATTTCTGCTCTCCACCCTGAACTCCTTCAGGGGGTGGTGGAGGTCAGCAGCTGCAGCAGCACATGATTTAATCCTTGTAGAGATAGATGGCAAGCACCCATGGTGAGTGCCAATTTGTGGTTGACCCTGTCAACCTAAAAAAAAAAAAAAAAAGCACAATGTGTGAGTTAAGTTTTATTTGGGGCAAAATCAGGATGATAGCCTGGGAGACAGCATTTCAGATAGCTCTGAGAAACTGCTCCAAAGGGGGAAGATCAGGATATATGTGATTTTGGTGAAGGGGTGTACATGCAATTAAGCACATATTTTTTTGTAGGTTTCTGCTAGTCTCGTGAAGGTTATTACTAGTCACCAGGAGCATACATTGCCATGAAGGGTTTTATTGCTTTTCTAGGTATGAGAAGACACAAGAATTGGGCTCATAAAATCTTTTCCTGAAAATATCTAAGTATCTAAAGACCTGTTCTGCCAGTTTTTTTCCCCCCTCAGAGCACAGAGTGCCTCATTCCTGGTCTCCACCCTAAACTCCTTTCAGGGTGTATTGATGGTCAGCTGTAGTGGCTTATAATTTGATCCTCGTGAAGGTAGATGGCAAGTGCCAATTTGCAGGTGATATAGCTCAGGCTTTTGGAGAAATGAAGGATAATGCCAAGTTTTACAAAAATCCATTCCTAATCTCTGAGAGACTAAGCCTGGAGCAGAGCCATTGAAACTTCTGTGCCCATCGTCATGTGCAGAGCTGTCGCTCTGACAACACTGTACCCTCCCGACACCTGTCCTGAGCCCAGTGTGGAGGGTGGATGGGCTAACTCTGGGGCAGCTGGTTTTCCAGCTTCAGGATGCGGGAGAGTGGAGGAGGACATTCTCTGGAGGATTGATGACTCAGAAGCACCTATTAAGAAATGTAGCCCCAGATGTTGGCCACTGCTAAACTGTAGGCAAGGTGGAAGAGGGGAGAGGATGCAGCAGGGAGAACAGTGCCTTAGGAGACACCTTGTCGGTTTCCAGTTTAACCAACCATTAACCTGAATTTGACCTCATGCACAACTTGAAAGTGGAGAGAGTGGAAAGATCACAGGCTTTGCAGTCTGAAAGAGGTGGATATGAATGCCAGCTGTACCACTTACTGGTTATGTGACCTTGGGCAGGACTCATAGCTTAGCCTTTCTGTACTTATGTGGAAAATGAGAAAGGTGATAATAGTAACTAACATTCATTGAGTCTCCACTATGTGCTGTGTGGTCACTCAACTAGTACAGACAAGGTGCTCACCCTGAATGAGCCTATGTTTTAACTGGAGCATAGGAAGAGACAGGCAGCACACAAATTATGTAGAGACTTGCGAAGTGTGATATGCATACAATGGAAAATAACTGACAGGGTTGAAAGTGCCCACTTTCATTGGGGTAAAAAGGGATGGGTTCCTTGTATAACTGACATTTAAGCTGAGGATGATTTTATTGTGTCCTTACCATGAAACAGATACCTACACTTAAATGCAGGACCTCACTGGAAGTAAGCACTGGCCTTATCATTTTATAAGTGAGAAAACTCTGGCACAGAGGGGTTAAATATCTTACCCAAGGGCATATAGCCTAGGAAAGGGCAAAGTAGGGACTTTAACTTGGACTTTCTGATGCCAAATGCTCTGCTGTTTTTTTTCATTCTGCTTATCTCACAAGGTGTGCTGAAGCTCAAAAAAGAATATATGTGAACTGCTTGGCCTGCTTATTAAATATCAGTCCTGTCCTAATACCACTCCTCCACGGTTAATCTTTTGGGATGACTTTCCTGGGGTCCTGAGGTTAAGCCACTAGGGAGCAGGCCCCCAGGCCTTGATCCTGGAGGAGTTCTACATTGAAATAAATCTAAATGAAATGGAAGAGGTTCTGCAGCTGGGACCCCACCCTTTTCTAGACTTCAGTCCAGGAAACAGGAAAGGGAAGGAGGGATCTGATCAGGGCAAGAAGACATTAATTCTTACTTAGACTCCAGGTGAGCTCAACAGAGTGTGTTGATCCAGGGACCAAAGGAGTAGGTCTCTTAAAGCGGGTTTCAGAACTCTGCCCCGTCCCCCACCTCCCTTTCCTATCTTGGCATGCTCCCTCATATTCTGCTCTGCCTCTCCGGAGAACTGGTGCCTCAGAGATGAAAGCCAAGAAAATGCAACGAGCCATCGGCGGCGCTCACTCAATTGATTTTTACACAAAATTTGCCTTCATGCACGAAGGATGGAAAAATGATCCCATAAATAATGGATAACAAAAACAAATGCAGGGAGGAAATCAATAGTCACACACTTGATACCGCAGGGAGATAGGAGAGGAAAATATGGAGCCCGGTCCAGCTAAACGGCACCCCAGGGAACCGCTTCCTGTTGGAGAGGGAGGGGCACATGTTCCCCTAGCAGACCCCAGGGGACGGTGAGCTGGGAGAGTTTGTCTGGGTTTCTCCTGGTGTGTCAGAGTCAGTCTCAGGACAAAGGAACCATCTGTTCCTCAAGGTTTCCAGCCCACAGACCCAGGTTCCTGCTCTGGTTCTTCTCCTGAGCCTCTGGAGCACCATCTTCCAGAGCTGCCTAAAGGTTTTCATGCTCTATCTGAGGTTTCTCCCTTTCTTTGTTCACAGCACGTTGCCTCTAGATCTGATCACCTGCTCTTCTGCTACCGAAGCCTCCTGAGCGGCATGGGGGTAGGGGTTTGAATCCTGGTTCTAGCATTTCCTCTGCCTGTGTGACTTTTGGTAAGTCATGCATCCTCTCTGAACTTTAGGTTCTTCATCTGTAAAATGGGGCTGGTAAAATCTTTTATGGTGGTATGTGTGTGCTCAGTCGTTAAGCTGTGTCTGACTCTTTGTGACCCCGTGGACTGTAGCCCTCCAGGCGCCTCTGTCCATGAGATTCTCCAGGCAAGAATACTGTAGTGGGTTGCCATTCCCTCCTCCAGGGTATCTTCCTGACCCAGGGATCAAACCCACTTCTCCTGTGTCTCCTGCGTTGGCAGGCAGATTCTTTATCACTGTGCCTTGCTGGTAGGAAGGATGAAATGATTCACTGTGTATAAAGTGCCTGGCGTCAGTAAATGCACAAAATAGGACAGGTAAAATCACATTCACCTGAGCCCTCCCTCCAAGCTCACCTCCACGACTTCACTGCTTCATGTGTACGTGGGTCAGTAGCCTCATAATTTTTTTTTCTTTTATTGGTCATACCACGTGGCATGTGGGATATTACTTTCCTGACGAGGGATTAAACCTGCACCCCCTGCAGCAGAAGCATGGAGTCTTAACTACTGGACCACCAAGAAAGTCCTGTTCTTTTTTTTTTTTCAGTTTTAATCATATTCAATTTGTTGGACTCGGTGGTACATTCAGTACATTTACATGGTTCAAAATTGAAGAGATGCAAAATGGAATACAGTTAAAAATCCCTTCTACTCTTCTTCCTATCCATCCAGAGCTACTGTCAATTTCTTATTAGAAATTATTTCCTCTTATTAGAGGAAGTTGACTAATTCTAAGAATATATATTGGCTTATTTACATGTGCATATGTATAAATACATATTTATGAATAGGTGTTTTCCTGTGTTTTTTCCAAGATAGTAATAAACTGTGTATACTGTTTTATGCTTTTCTTATTATACTTACATCATGGAGCTTATTCCCTGTTAGTGTATAAGGAGTTCATTCTCTCTCTTTCTTTCTTTTACAGCTTCCTATTGTACTCCATTCTAGGGATCTATCATAATTTATTCAACCAACCCCCATTGATGGAATTGAAGGTTTTTTCCCAGTCTTCTGCTTTTATGAGCAATGCTATGATTGGTAACCTTGTACCTATGTGACGTCACCATTTATCTCTTTGGGACGATTACTAGATGTGTCATTGCTGGGTTGGAGGGGCTATGCATTTGTACTTTTGATAGATATTGTCAATTTGTTCTTCACAAAGCATGTGCCTTGAATGCACCCGACAGCATTGTGAGAGAATGCCTCTGTCTCCCACTCTGGCTGGCGTTCCCAGGACATCTTCAGCATGTTGCACAAGTCCCTCTACGCATCTGTTAGCCTCCACTCCACGTGCTCAGACTCTGCATGGATTCTCTGCTTCAGACATTCAGAAGTATCCCTTTTCCTCATTGGGTCATACTTTTCTGCTGCTGTAACTTTCACATGCTGTTCCCTCTCCCTGGCATAATTCCATCCACCCTTCAAGTCTTTACTTTAAGGCCATCTCCTCTGTGATGCTTCCCTGTCTTCCTGAGCTGAGTCAGCTGGGAGCTCCTTCCTCTGGCCTCCCACACGACTTGCCATTTGTATAGCACTCATCACAGGTATCATGTTTGTTTATGTACTTACTCTCCATGTCTTACTCATCTGTGTGTCCTCAGTAAGAACTGTAAGCACTGAGTTAATATTTACTGGAGGGACATGCAAGGTGCTGTACTAAACTTCACTGGGGATACAGTGAGAAAAAAGGCAGGATCCCTGCTCTTGAGGAATTACAGAGCTTATCAGAACTCTCTCATCTTAGATAAGTGGATAGCTGTTCATTTTAATCATTTCCATAACCATCACAGAATTCATGTCAACCTTGCAGTGAACTGTACACAGAAGTTAGGGGATGTATGTGCGCCCTAGAGATAAAAGAATAGGCACATAAGCAAGCCCATCCTCATCTGAAATAAGTTTTCTCTTTTTTTTCCTTTTTCCCCTCCTTCCCTCCATCACTCCTTCCCTCCCTCCCTTGTTCTCTCTTTTTTTCCCTCCTTTCCTTTTTCCTTCCTTTTTCCTCCCTCCCTCCCTCTTTCCTTTTCATCTTTCCTTCCTTTCTGTCTCTCTCCATCTTTCTCTTTTTCTGGAACAGGTGAGGAAAAAAACAACTTTGCCAAAGTATGTAGGAATCTTTGAAATGTCAGGTGCATGACAGAACACATTGTCCTGCTTTCTGCTTCTAATGTATGTATTTCACTTTAAGACCAAATCAGATGGCTCCCAGGAAGAAGTGGTAGCAAATACAGTTCATACTTCAAGAAGTCACAGTAAGATACAGGAAGAGTTATAGGAAAGAGAAAACACTGACATGAGAAAGAATCCTGAGAAGTGAAGCCTGAGCCTGCTGGCACCAATCACTTTACAGAACTGGAAGAGAATTTTGAGCTTCTCATTCTCTTGGCTTCCCGAGTCGAAACCCCAAACCTAAGAGTGGAGCTTGATCCTTAGTGTGGATTATTATTTTATAAATTATTAAGAAGAGCAATATCTCTCCATTTACTGAATGTCATAACAAAAGAAATAGGAGGGAAACCAAGACATTGTCTACCCAAAGAGCCCCGCATTTGGACAGTGTAAAGTCACTAAATAATTCAGCAGCTATTTGAAAGTATAGTGTTTTGTAATTTCGACAGAACCATCTTAGTCTGGCTCTCTGTAGCACAGAATTTTAAAAAGATGCTTGCCTTCCTGAAGATCTATTTCTAGGAGAAATGGGAATCGGGTAGAAATGCTGGGCAGGAGAAAGAGGGCTATCTAATTAGAGAGCCTCGTGTTTACTCTGATTTTTAAACTTTCATGAGCCTGCCGAGGGTCTAACCATTTTCTAGTAATATCTTTGATTTCTCTCTCTGTGCCAACACATTTGTGCTCTGACTATCCAGATCTGTGCCCTGTATGCTTATGGAAAGGGAAACCATCGTGTCTGAGATGGCTGTAACATATTGACAGAGAGAAGGATGGAGAAAACAAATGTAACCCCACAATCTATTGCAGTGAGGTTGATCATGTGCAGTTTGACTTGTTCAGAGCAGTTAGAGACTCCAGACCAGTGGCGTCTGGGAGAGGCTGCATCCTGAGGGGGCTGGGGTGGGACAAGCGTGAGGGCTGATCCCAAGGGAAGCCATCACTCATGATTCGTTTGTTTGTTTGTTCATTCCTGACCTTCCTACAGAGAGGATCTCATGCCATTTACACACAAAATTAAAGCACTCTCAGTATGACTGGAAGGCAGCGTAGCATGATAAATAGGAGGGTGCTTGAACTGGTATTTAGGCTCTGCCACCCTCTGGCTACCTGACCTTGGGTGAGTGACTTGAGCTCCGTGCATCTCAGCATCCTGATCTTTAGACTGCAGGTCATCATCACGCTGACCTCCCAGGGCTGTTGTAAGGATTATACCAGAAAATAATGTAAAATAGCGGAATAGTACCTGGCACACAGGAAGTGCCTACTACGTGTCAGCTACTATCATTCCTTTGCCCTTAGTTCCTCTGAACCCCAAGAATTAGAGTAGGCAAGTAGCTAGTTGCAGAGGACTGAGCTTTGTGTTTTATGTGGCTATGATTGAGTGAGAGCCTCTGCAAGTACTTATTGGCAAGACAGACTCCTGTAGATGAGTTATGTAAGTGGCATCCCAGAGGTCCCGGCATGGATGCAAACCAATTAAGTTAAGCGCTTACCGCAATCACAAGTGCAACTCATAGCTTTAAAAGTGGGAAGAGAGGATATGTGAACTTGGCTTTGCATTACTCGGTTTTGTCAAATCTATAAGAAATATAGCCCGTGAATGCCTTACTCTTGTTCTTCTAAATTCTGAAATACTTTCTGTTGAATGATGTATAGAATTCGAGATCCATGTATTCTTAGCTGTGCAATTTTGAACATCTATTTACATTCCCTTAAGACAGTTTCCTCATCCATAAAAAAAGGTTCAGTGCAGGAAACAGAAATCACCCTAAGAATTTTGAAGCACTGAGTTTTATTACTGGGAATGAAGTACTTATGGAATTGGTGAGAGGGCTGAATGCTTAGGCTGTAGATTGGACATGTAGGGATGACTCTCAGAATATTAGGGGAGCTATAATCTTTGTCACAATCTTGGCAGTGAGTAATCGGCAGCTCACCACTGGAACAACTGGGGCCCAGAACACAGCATCTTGGCTGCTGTCCAGGATTCAGGAAAGCCTCCATTGCCAGTGCAACGTCTGATCTGGACACTGGGTCACTGAAACCAGCTGCCACTACCACCACAGCTGCCTTTGGAAGCTTGAGATGAGATGTTAGCATCTCCATACTTTTTCTCGCCAGCTGAAAACAGTACAATAGTAGGAAATGACACTTCACTTTATTTCTGCCTTCCAAATCTTGCCTGAGTGCACCTACATAATGAAATCTATCTCACATCTAGAACCCTAGCTGCAAGGGAGTCTGGAAATGAATTACTAGCTTTCTAGCCTCTCCAAAACAGGAAGCTACCTTAAGAAGATGGAAATTGATACTGAGTAACTGGCCATATCTAGACCAGAAAATAGTAATGATAATAACTGTGTCATAGACTTATTGTGGGGATTAAATGAGATAATGAAATAATTTGAGCACCAGCAAGAAGCAGACAAACAATAAATTAATTATATCTAACACTACTCCTTCAGTGCGATACAATGCTTCATCTTCTAAAGATAAGGGAAAGATTCTTTCTTGAGGTGCTGGACTGAATTTCCTGCAAGGACAGGAGAATTCTCTACCAGCTCAGTGGCCTCAGTGCCACCAGTGGCTCCTTCTCTACCTGAGGTCATGGCACAGGTGCCTGTAACAGCCCTCCTTATCTATATACCAGTGCTCCATGGAACCTTTCCAGGCCATTCTACCTGTTCTCGGTTCAACTTCTCCTCTCTGTTCTGAACTCTTCAGTTCCCATCCTGTTGCTTTCAGGCCAAATTCCTAAGTCTCTTTTTGCCCCTGTCATAGTGAGACCTGAATTGAATGAACTGTCTGCTTCATCTTGGTTTTATCTCTGGTTAGTACTGTTCCTATTTCACACCCAGCCCAGGCCTTTGAACCCTGTATTTAGCGTGGAGCCAAAGACCCCATTTGTCATCAAAGAAACCATGTAAGTACTGAGAATTCCAAGACAAAGCTCTAACAAAATAGGATGGCCTAAGGCAAACACAGAGAAAATTTATCTTCAGTGTCTTCCAATCCCCATTTTGTTTTTAAGTATTTTCCACATACATGTTGAACTGGAGAGTTGCCTTTTTACTTGAGATCATAAAAGAATAGACATTCTCAACAAATCTTACTTGTTCTACATTTTTTCATGGTTTTATAAAGTAGCCAGTTGGCTCAGGGATTCTCATGCCTGTGCCTCAGTTCAGCTCAGTTGAATCAGAATCTCTACTAGGGGAACAAGTGAGGTCTGGGCTGCAGTGTATTTTAAAGCTCTCTCAAGATAATAATTATAATGTGTAGCCAGAGTTGAGAACCACATGGCCAGCTAGTTGACAATCTAACTTGGATTCCAATCTAACATGCCAATCTAACATGCCAAATCTAACATGCAAATGTTTTCATATACTGGTCCAACCAGGGCAGTTCTGGTTCTCCTTTAGAACTGGTCTGCAGGCAATGCCATAACTCAAAAAGTAAGTTCATGATGGGATCCTCATCAAGATGAGACCTTGCCATCTCTTTGGCAAGATAAAGTGATAGGTAAAGTTCTGGTGTCAGGATAATATTTTAATAATCCTTCAGGTTATACCATTTAATCATGTAACTTTTATCCCTATTAATAAAACCAGTTCTAGCTGTTAACATTTGATTCTTGGTGAAAAATTTTTATTCTATAACATTAAATTATATTTTAAATTATTCTTCTGTGTAACCCCAGGCAATTAGATTTTGTTTAATCTCTACCCCCCATTTCTTCATTTATTCAATAGGGATAGTAATAACAGCTACCTCAGAGAGTAATACTGTGACAGTTATATGTGATTGATGACATATATAAAGTATCTGGCATATTAGAGATGAAAAATGAATTTGATCTACTATTACTATTATTGAATTGTCATTTATTCATTGGCATAGTGTTTATAAAGCTAAGTGATGTCAGCAGGTAAATAAATTGGACATTCTCAGGTCTGTGATCAGTGGAAGAAATTGAAATGTGTCTTCTCAGAGAATCTGTGGAGTACTACTTAACATGGAATAACCCTAATGGAAATTTCCAATAGGGATGGCAAGTTTAGGGTTACCTTCTTGGTTTGTTTATCCAAGTTGAACTGCTCCTTCTTTTGGGCTGCAGAATCAATGAAATAGGTAACATGTTGCGAGCTGTTCGCTCCACTGCTTTTCACATGAAGTGGATTACCAAAGTTCATTATATGAATGAGGCTGATATAAATGCAGGGAGAGAATGGGTGGTGGAAAACCCAAGATGTTCTAAATACCATATGTACACAACAGCATGAATGAAAGTCTTGAAAATTTGGAAAAAATTCATGTGTAGCCATACAAAAGGGCCAAAATAAAGTATGATGTGTTTGCTCATTAATTTAATGAGCTTTAATGAACACTTAGGTGTGTGTCAGGCACTGAGCTAGTGCTCAGAAGAAAAACAAAAATAAAACAAAGGCATAGCCCTCAATAGGTCAAGGACCCCTGGGGAAACTGATAAATATTAAACAGTGAGTGCGATTGAAAGTAATGGTTTTTGGACTACTTGATAACATTGAACAAATAAGGAAACATTAAGTTAAAAATGTAAGATATGGGCCTCTCACCTTTGAAGATGGCCTACACTCTGTGGAGTATGTTTCTCCTTTGGTTGCTTTTATATTCTGAGAAGACCCCCATGCCCTTGGACTGTTTTGGAAAGACTGAAAAGAAATACAGTATATCAGATCATTATGCTGGACACCTATATAGTGCTTTATGTCAATTGTTTCTCAACAAAACTGGAAGAAAAAAAAGTGCATGTGTGGGACTAGGAAAAAAGAGAAAATTAATGGATTAAGATTCCTATAATTCATAATTTAGAAAGAGATTATGCTTGTATTGCTCTTGTACTACCAGTGTAAGAAGTCCTAACTAATAAAATGAATGTACTTTAAAAAATTACATAAAAATATAGCATACAAAAACATTGGCTAGTAATCTGAAGGTGGTATGGTATTGTGGCTAGATTTCCTCCTTCAGTTCTCTAGTTCAAAAATTTCTCGATTTTTAAATATATATTTTTTCTTAACAAAGAATTCAAACATAAACTATTTCTGAAAGTCCTGAATCAAACAAAGATGATCTACCTTCCATCTCTTTGCTTGCCCAACTTCATACTTGCCTCCGTTTAGGTTACTTGAAAGCCGAGATACAAACTTGGGAGTAGATATTTTCTATGAGAGGTGATCCTCAAAAGACTGACTGAGAGAATGAGGAAAGTGAGACACAGTGAAGAAAAGTTAATACACGCAGGGTGTACTTGTGAGCTGGTTATCACTGGAGCAACCAGAGCTCAGCTTCCCTTGCAAACCTCTGAGAACCATGTGATCTGTGCTTCAGCTGAATGGTCCCTCTCCTCTGAAAGATGGGAAGCTGGGCATTTATCCACACCTATGCACCACTGACTGGAGAAGGAAATGGCAACCCACTCCAGTGTTCTTGCCTGGAGAATCCCAGGCACGGGGGAGCCTGGTGAGCTGCCGTCTATGGGGTCGCACAGAGTTGGACACGACTGAAGCGACTTAGCAGCAGCAGAACAGAGGACTGTTCTTGGAAACTTCAGCTCCCTCCCAACTTCCAGGCTGTGCTTTGCCAGGAATAAGTGGTCATCCTTGGCTTGGAAGAAAGCCTGGAGGCAGAAGAGCAGAGACACCAGAGGGGGCGCTAGATGCAGACCATGTGCCTTGAGCTATCCACACACTGTGCTGAAATCAGGTGGACAGAGGCCTGGGCAGGGCACACAAAGCCCCTGCAGTATCCAAACACGTGCAACTTCAGGCTCTCTTCTCTCTGCTGTTTAATATTTGTCAACAACTAAAGAAAGGCAATGCCAAAGAATGCTCAAACTACCGCACAGTTGCACTCATCTCACACGCTAGTAAGGTAATGCTCAAAATTCTCCAAGCCAGGCTTCAGCAATATGGGAACTGTGAACTCCCTGATATTCAAGCTGGTTTTAGAAAAGGCAGAGGAACCAGAGATCAAATTGCCAACATCTGCTGGATCATGGAAAAAGCAAAAGAGTTCCAGAAAAGCATCTATTTCTGCTTTATTGACTATGCCAAAGCCTTTGACTGTGTGGATCACAATAAACTGTGGAAAATTCTTTAAGAGATGGGAATACCAGACCACCTGATCTGCCTCTTGAGAAATTTGTATGCAGGTCAGGAAGCAACAGTTAGAACTAGACATGGAACAACAGACTGGTTCCAAATAGGGAAAGGAGTACGTCAAGGCTGTATATTGTCACCCTGCTTATTTAACTTATATGCAGAGTACATCATGAGAAACGCTGGACTGGAAGAAACACAAGCTGGAATCAAGATTGCCGGGAGAAATCTCAATCACCTCAGATATGCAGATGACACCACCCTTATGGCAGAAAGTGAAGAGGAACTAAAAAGCCTCTTGATGAAAGTGAAGGAGGAGAGTGAAAAAGTTGGCTTAAAGCTCAACATTCAGAAAACGAAGATCACGGCATCCGGTCCCACCACTTCATGGGAAATAGATGGGGAAACAGTGTCAGACTTTATTTTTCTGGGCTCCAAAATCACTATAGATGGTGAGTGCAGCCATGAAATTAAAAGACGCTTACTCCTTGGAAGGAAAGTTATGACCAACCTAGATAGCAAAAGGTTTGTCTAGTCAAGGCTATGGTTTTTCCTGTGGTCATGTATGGATGTGAGAGTTGGACTGTGAAGAAGGCTGAGCACCAAAGAATTGATGCTTTTGAACTGTGGTGTTGGAGAAGACTCTTGAGAGTCCCTTGGACTGCAAGGAGATCCAACCAGTCCATTCTGAAGGAGATCAGCCCTGGGATTTCTTTGGAAGGAACGATGCTAAAGCTGAAACTCCAGTACTTTGGCCACCTCATGCAAAGAGTTGACTCGTTGAAAAAGACTCTGATGCTGGGAGGGATTGGGGGCAGGAGGAGAAGGGGACAACAGAGGATGAGATGGCTGGATGGCATCACTGACTCGATGGACATGAGTCTGAGTGAACTCTGGGAGTTGGTGATGGACAGGGAGGCCTGGCATGCTGCGATTCATGGGGTCGCAAAGAGTCGGACACAACTGAGTGACTGATCTGATCTGATCTAGAAACCTGAAAGGGAAACTGATCACATGTGGGAACAGCACGGAGTTGGGAGATGAGAACAAATTCAATGAATGTCAAGTTCTGAAACATCTCAAGAAGTTGGAATGATGAACCAAATTTTAGGATGGGATTGAAAGAGTGAGAAGTGCAAATTAAAAATGTATACTTCCAAACAAACAACTGCAAAGACAAAGGCCTGGAAAACACAGTTTAACAAAAGAAAATTTCATGCAACAAAACACATGTGGGTTGAGTAAAGCCTCAGTATAAGATATGAACCAACAGCAATTTCATTCTGGGACTTCCCTGGTGGCCCAGTGGTTATGATAGGGAAGCTAAAATCCTGCATGCCTCGGGGCCAAAAAACCAAAACAGAACATAGAAGCAATATTATAACAAAATTCAATAGACTTCTAAAATGGTCTACATCAAAAAATCTACAGAAAAAAAAGAAATTTCATTCTATTTCACACTTCAATGTCTGCATTGAATGTGGGGAGTATAAAGGCCATGGTATTCTGAATGAACTATCTAGCAGGAATGCTGGGCTAAGTTGTAGGCAATCCCCCTTGAAGTAGGGCATAGACCAAGTAGGTACAGGAGAATCACCAGTGTTGGCTCCCACTGATAAGGAGGCAGAAACCATTCACTTTGGGATGAAGGGACTAGGAAGAGAAGCCTCAGCAAGTCAGGATAGGATGGGGAACATGAGTGCTTACTTCAAGTATCTCATGAGCTATATTATAGGGGAAGTGGAAAGAGGCTGTATAGCATGATGGCAGAAAGCATGGAGTATAGAATCAGGCACACCTGGATTTGTTGTAGTCCCATTCTGATGTTTATTGATGGCCCTGTGCAGGTCATCTGAAAAATGAGAAAACTAATGATACCTATGTCACATGTTTGTGTGTGGATTAAGTGAGATGTGTATGTAAATTGCTTAGCATAGTACCTACCTACATGTGTACTCAAATAATAATGATAGTTAGAATCCTACATAAGAGAGGAATTAGACTTGGTTTCTTTGGCCACAACTTGGTGAATTAAGACCACTAGAAGTTAGTAATCTGATCTTAATCTACAAAAAGCCTCTTGCACCATCAGAATGGTCCCAATATTGGATAGACTGCCTTTGGAATAGTGGTGTCCCTGACACTGGACCTATGTAGTCAGCCAGATGGTCTCTGACTGCATCCTTAAAGGAGATTCAAGAGTATTTTTAAGTCTCCTACACCTGGGGTTGCCACTAGGCCTTTGCTGCCCACCGTGACTGGCATGGAGTCACCAGGGTTTCTATGGGAACCATGAGGGACTTAGAATTCTGTGTCTGAGCACTGAATCCCAGAGGAAAGAGACAAGCACTGAAGCAGCTTCCCCTACAATAGCATTCATTTAAAAAAATCGTCTAATTAAATATTAACCCCAGAGATGGAGCATTAATGGGTCTCTTATGTAAACTTTGTACATCTCACTCATAACTATCCGGGAAAGGACTTAGGTAGAACACTCCAAGGAAAATAAACCTATATACCTATATCTTTCTTCCATGCCATCACTAACAAAAGGCACAGAGGGCGGTCCTCAGCTCACTACCCTCTTTGTATTGCACCTCCTCTATTGACCACAGGTGCTTGGGAGGAAGATGGGGCAGAAGTGTCAGGAGGGAGGGCCTGGGACCAAACCTGACATCCTCTTTGCATCTATCCTGCTTTTCCTTCTCATCTACTTTTTTCTGGTCCATCTCTGGACTCCTAATGTAACGGATTCTTGGGAGGCGACACAGGCAGAAGTAGTGGGGGTGATTAAAAAGGGGACAAAAGTGAGGAGGAGACAGAAACACTTAGTGGAGTAGCTGGGCATCAGGAGACAGGGCTTTTGCCTAAGCTTTGTGATCTTGGACAAGCCCATTGATCTTCCTGGGGTCCTCTGGGTGGGGGAAAAAGGATTTGAACTATAGCTCGTGGATTTCTTGAGCAAACATTTCGGAGCATTTCCGATGCATTTGGGATACAGTGAGGAAAAAGACCCAATTCTTGCCTTGGAGAATTCCTAGTATAGCTCAGAGGGTCTCAGTGTGGGGTCCATGTAATCCTTGTGGTCAGAGAAGGGCCTTCAGGGGACCTGCAAAACCCTTGCGTTTGCACTCTAAATTTATGAGTATTTGTATTCGAGTGTGGGGAGGTGGTGGCGCAGGCAAGTCCTCTACTTTCATCAAATTGTTAAAAAAAATTTTTTTTTCCATCAAGTTCTTATGGGAATTCATGACCCTCCAAACTATTAAGAATCCCTGCAGTTCTGTTATTTGTGTCTTTATCAAGTTTGCCATCTTTGCATATCAACTGTGTAGTTTAATTTTTCTTTAAAGTTGAACACAGGAGTATGTCTGCTTTAACAATAATATTCATGAGACTATGAGTGTGGGTCTGATGAGTCCATCAGTTTCTATCTCTATCTCTGTTTATCAACTTTAAAATAAATGCAAAGCCATTCAAATAAAAGCTGCTCCTTAGTGTACCACCCCCAAACATTCCTTACCACCAGATACTGGGTATCTGGCCAGCAGCATACTTCTGGAAACATGGGTCTGGTGGCTCCCCCAAATCCATCCCAGCCCTGGGCTTCTTAAGACTTTCCCCCCACTTTCCTTCTACTCCCTCCTCTGCTTCCTCTGGGCCAGTCAAGGGGCAGATATCAACGTTCCTGCTTTCCACATTGTCAGAGGCAGCCGCCAAACTCCAGAATTGTCCCCAGACCAAAGCTAGCAGCAGGAGACCCCGAGTTTTCGCCTTGAGCGTCCCCTCCCCACTGCGGGGCCTGCGCCGCTGGCCTTGCCGCCGCCTGGCTGACTTCCGCATGAGTGACAGGGGCTGGCGAAGGGCTGGCAGTGAGTGGAAGCAGTCCTGACACCCGAGCTGTGTGCGGCGCGCTAATTACACTGATGTGGGGTCTGGGCCGCTCGGTCCTTTGCTCAGAGGAAGGATGCGATGCAGGCACGGGGAGCGAGCGGCACTACAGAGGAAGCAGGGGAACAGCAGCACCTAGGCACATCCATAATTTATAAAATGCCAGCAGCAACAAAGGCAAAGAGGGACCAGAACCAGGAGAACAGAATAGCATAAAGCTTTTTAATGGTCTTTTTCTATTAATGTCAGATGGGTGACCGTTTTTCAAGTGGGTGGAAGGGTTCCAATGCCTGCACGGTTCAGTCACAGAAGCTAAATGCTGCCATTTACCCCTCCTCCCCCAGCTTCATGGAAGAGCTTAGCTGTCCTCTAAGCCAAATGTAATATTTGAGGTTTGAGTGGGCATCTGATCCATTTAAACTGCCTGATTTTCCAGAGGAGTTTCTAGCAGAAGAATCGAAACTGCTCTTTTCATCTGTAATAATAATATCCCCAGCAATCTAGTATTTCTAACATTTGTAGAAGGTCCTACAGCAGCAGTCCTCAACCTTTTTGGCACCAGGGACTGGTTTTGCGGAAGACAGTTTTTCCATGGAGAAGAGGGAGCAGGACAGGAGGATGGTTTAGGAATGATTTGAGCGCCTTACATTTATTGTGTCTTTTATTATTATTACATCAGCACCCCCTCAGATCATCAGGCATTAGATCCTGGAGGTTGGGAACCCCTGCCCTAGAGTAGATTTTAAGAGCACAGACTCTGGAGTTGAAACTCACCAGCAGTTGAGACCATGGAAACCTACCAACTGTCTTGTTGCCTCAGCTTCTTCATTTTAAAAACAGAGATGATAAAATTAGCTACCTCTTGAAACTCTTGGGGTGATTTGGTGATGATGAATATAAACTTACCTAACAGAGTTAGTATTTGTTAGCTTAACACTATCCAAGTGCTTCCACATTTGGTTTTATTTTTTTATGCTACTCATATCCTCCCAGAAGTAACTGTTCTGCTAAAGTTGGGTGTATTTTACCCGTGCACAGTAAAAGAAAAAAAATTTTTTTTTCTTTCTTTTGCTATATTAGTATCTTTAAACTTCCTGTTTTGGAGATTTGTCCATGTCACTATATGTAACTCTGGTTCATTTGTGAATTCTGCTAAGCAGAATCCTATAATTGATATTTCTGTTCTTCTATTGCTATTCAAAATAAAAATATATAATAATTAGGCCACTCTAATTCCCTTGCTTTATTGTTAGCCCCCACACTGTCTGAATCTCCCTTCATTCTTTCTTTTATGGATTTTCTACTTGATTTTCTAGTAAGGAGCACATGCCAGGATCCCAGGATTATTTTCCCAGTGGGTCAACATTTCTTAAGCATTATTAAATTTAGGGAAAAAAATACCCTTGACTAATATTTTCTCCCCACAGACTTTCTGGAGGCAAGTTTTCTTTAAGAGTCTCCCCTTGAATCCAGAAATACTTTAGAATCAATGATGCCATTTATGTCTAATATATACCCATACGTAGCCTGAGTCACTGACCACCGAAACTGGAATAATTATCTAACGTACTAAGTAGGGACAAGGTAAGAGTGACCTTGAACAGTAGCTAATTTCCAAAAGTGCCATGCAAATATTGTATGCTCAAAGGAAATTTAAGGGCTCAGTGGATAGAATTAAGCCTTCAGAACAAAAAGAAGAATGATAAAGAGCTAAAAAAGAATGACAAAACACATCTAAAAGACAAAACACATCTAAGCCAAAAAAAAAAAAAAAAAAAAAAAAAAAACCACTAAAAAATATCCATGGCAACAAAGGAAAGAGAGACTGATGCCAAAGCTGACATCCATTAACCTCAGATCATTGATCTTTCCTCATTCCAGTGTGCATGAGTTTCCAAGGGTTGCGATAAGAAGGCACTGCAGACTGGGTGGTTTAAGCAACAGAAACTTGGCGTCTCCCAGTTCTGGAGGCTCAAAGTCCTAGGTCAGGGTGTCAGCATGGTTGGTTCCTTCTGAAGGCTGTGACAGAGAAACCGTTCCAGGCCTCTCTCTGAGCTTCTAGTGCTTTTCTGTCTGTCTTTGGGATTCCTTGGGTTGGAGATGCTTCACCCTAACCTCTGCCTTCATCCTGGCCTTCCCCCTGGGTGCTTATCTCGCTGTCCAAATATCCCCTTTAAATAAGCACACAGTCTTAACTTGATAATCTGCCAAGACCGTATTTCCAAGGTCATATTTACCAGGACTAGTGGTTAGGACTTCAACTTCTTTTTGGTAGACACCATTCATGGAAACATCATTCATAACACCATTTATGGAAAGCATTTTGGAGATCTTTATTTTTTAAAAGTTTATACTTTTCAAAGGATTCACCATATATGTCCACAAAAGAACTGTACATCAATGTTCAAAACAGCATTGTTCATAAAAGTCAATAAGTGAAATCAATCTAAATGTCTATCACCTAATAAATGGATTAAAAAAATTGTGTTAGAGCCATAAAATGGAATATTATTCAGCCAGAAAAATATAGTACTGATTTATGTTACAACATGGATAAACCTTGAAAACATTACACCAAGTGAAAGAAGCCAGACACAAAAGGCTTATGTTGTGAGATTCCATTTATATGACATGTCTAGAATAGAGGAAGCCTTATGATCCAGTCTACCTTATGGTAGACCAGTGGTTACCAAGAGCTGGGGGTGTAAGGAAAAGGTTATGGGATTTGGGTGGAGATGATGAAAATTTCTGAAATTAGTGGTAATTGTCTCACAACCTAGAAAAATATACTAAAACCCACTGAATATTATAGTTTAAGAAGGTGAATTTTATGGCATAGTAATTAAATCTCAACAAAAATTAAAAAAAAATTTTAATCCTTAAAAAAAGGATTCACCTATATGAACAAGTTTCCTTTAACTAACAGCTCTTTTAATACTTGGAAGAACCAAGTACAAAAAAGGGCATATATTAATATGTGAATGGATAACATTAGAGTGTTAGGAATGATTATCTCTCATGGTGGGATTAAGGGTCATTAGTTTGTGTTTTTCTTTATTTTTCTATATTTTCCAAGCTTTCCACAACAAGCATTTTCTAATTTTACAGTAAAAAACTTTTTTTAAAGAATTGTTTTCTGATTCCATCACAAGTACTTCTGATGTTAAGTCCAAACGTCTAAATTTAGTCACACCTGGGGTGGACAGTTCCGTGGAAAATTACACTTGACACTGACAGTACCTCTTGTTTTATCTCTCATCTTAGAATGTCTCCAGCACAGCCCACATGAGTTTGCTCAGGCAGAACATAAGCTCTGCCCCAAAGTGTAGAGTAGATACTATCCTCAGAGGATAGTGAAGAGTGTATATAAACTACTGATAAATGTGCCAGCTTCCAGATCTTTCTGGGGACAAGGTAGAGAGGTTTCTCGGGAGACTGATGGAAACACGCCTTCATTGTCCAAAGCAATTACAGTGGCAGGTATCTTAATGATGACCATGCTTCTTCTATCTCATTCTCCCCCATTCCTGCTTTTATTCTACCTTGGGTAATTGTCCAAAGAGCTATCTCTACTCAAAAAAAAAAAAAAAAAAAAAAAAAAGGAATTGTTTTCAAGTAGTGTTTAGCATAGCAAGAGAGCACAGAAATTTAAATAAGAGCTAAAAGTAACAATAACTGCTAACATTCATTGGATGTTTACTTTGTGCCAGGTACTATGTGTTGTTATGCACTGTTCGCTAAGACCTGGACAAACTCTGTTTCATACACAAAACGGGTTTCAGAAACATTTGTTAATGTAACTCAGGGAACGTAACTAGTAAAGAGTGGAGTTGCATTCTTGGGCTGGCTGCTTCAAAAGCCAGAACACTACTGTCACATCATCATGCTTTGAAAGACTGAAGTTTGGGCAGCAAGGAAACTGTCTGAACTCATGGTGGTGTGCTGTGCTTAGTCGCTCAGTCACGTCCAACTCTTTGTGACCCCATGGACAGTACCCACCAGGCTCCTCTGTCCATGGGGATTCTCCAGACAAGAATACTGGAGTGGGTTGCCATGCCTTCCTCCAGGGGATCTTCCCAACCCAGGGATCGAATCCAGATCTCCTGCATTGCAGGTAGATTCTTTACCGACTGAAGCAGCAGGGAAGCCCAAGAATACTGGAGTGGGTAGCCTATCTTTTCTCCAGGGAATCTTCCCAACCCAGCAATTGGAGTGGGGTCTCCTGCACTGCCAGCGGATTCTTTACCAGCTGAGCTACCAGGGAAGCCCCTGAACTCAGCCAAGGGGAAAAATGAGTATTAGTTAATTTAACAACAAAATAAAACAATCCTCAAATCATTTACATGTATCTTTGCAGAAATACATCTTTTTGCAAAATAAGACCCTTGTTTAAGGAGAGTCTTATCTGCCTATAACCCTTTTTCTCAGCAACTCTTTCTCCATGATTGAGCTAAAAAGAGAAAGATCTTGATGTTTCTTTTTGCACACAATTAAGAGATGACTGAGATACACAAAGGACAATTGTAGTCTGGGATAACAATGAATTGTGTGAGGTTATTTACTACAAAGGCATTAGGACTCTTCAGCTGGCTGCATGTGCCCAGCACAAAGGAAAGTGGGTATTTGATAGCCCTCCAGTTCTTCTGTCTGGGGATTCAGCCAAATGGAATCATCCAGATTCAGAACATACTTTGGGGTCTGAATTTTCTATTTCAGCTGTCTCTGATAATCAAATGAGCCAGGTAAGAGAAGTACAGAGCTCAGATTCTCCATCTATCAATGTCCCAGGCTGACTTTGAAGATTTGAAACTCTAATTTGGAGGAATGAGGAAGATTAGCCAGAGAGATGACAACATTATGTTTTGCTGTAGTGTTGATGACTTGTCTGTATGCTTAAGCCCAGGAAGGAGATAGAGAAAGAAGAGGCAGGTGGAAACCATAGCTAAAGGAGTGTTGGTGAGAAAAGTCACACTGTTTGAATAATTATCATTCAAGGGTAAACTATATTAGGTCCTGGGCCTCACCGGTGGCACTAGTAGTAAAGAACCTGTCTGTTAATGCAGGAGTCATAATAGACTTGGGTCTATTAGATAGACCATAATAGACTTGGGTCTATTAGACCCAAGTCTTAATAGACTTGGCAGATAATAGATCCCTGGGTCAGGAAGATCCCTTGGGGGAGGAAATGGCAACCCACTCCAGTATTCTTGCCTGGAAAATCCCATGGACAGAGGAGCCTGGCAGACTACAGTCCATAGGGTCTCATGGAGTCGGACACCACTGAAGCGACTTAGCACGCATGCACATATTAGGTCTTGTGTGCAGCTAGGTTCTCCAGGACTTGAATCTTCCAGGGCTGTGGTGAATGTGCCACCTCTATTTCCTATTCCAGCACTTCATTTGTCCTTGGGGAACATCCACTGCCCCTCTTGATAAAGCTATCAATCAAGGTGTCCTTGCTTCTCTTGGACAAGCTAGGTTTGTGACCCAAGTAGGCCATGCTGTTCCCTGAGAGTTCTACCCTCAAGAGAGAGTTCTTATCAGCTCCTGCCACATAGATGCCCCAAACTGCTATGGTTTCTGCCCTTTCTAGTTCCTTAAGTTTTGTGTATTTGTGTGAGCTCCTCCATAGCTTTTTTGTTAAAAAAGCTCCCCGCTTTTTGGCCTAAGTTAATCAGTCTGTTTTTTTCACCTAGCTAATGAATCCCTACCATGTAAAGCTTTCATTACATGATGCTTCAGTGGTTAAAGAGAAAGTTGAAAAATTTGCAAAGCATTCTGAGGACAGTCACAAAAGCGACTAGCAGATAGATTTGTGGGGCCCACTTCAAGAAATATCATTTTGTCCCAAGAAAGGAAATTTGTGCTGACTTAAAATAACCATTTTCGACTAAGTCTGTGCTCCCTAACAAGATGGAGGATTGAGGAAATTATATTGGAAGCTCATGTGAAAATGTTTCCCCCAGGACCAAGTTGTCTTTTAAGAGATAAATTGTGTGAAAATCTGCACTCAGTTCTCCATTTTATTTTCTTATTTTTGCATGGAGACATAGCACACTTCTTCAGAGGATTGTTTACATTTGTTGTCTGCAATGTTTCATGTCCATGTTTCTCTTTAATTCACTACAGTCTGGTATCTACCCTCACAGCTGCCATAGTCAAGTCAAATGGGCCTTTTCTCGATGTCATTTTATTTGGCCTGTTGGAGGTATTGCACTGGGCACCACTCCTTCCATCTTAAAACAGCTCTTTCTTTGGCTTCCATGAGTTCACATTCTCCTGATTTTTTTCCCTCCTTCTCCAGCTGATTCTTCTCAGCTACTTTTGGAAGCTCCTTCTTTTACCCATCCCTTAAATATTGGTGTTCTTCAGGGGTTTGATTTAGGTCCTCCTTTCTTCACACTCTACACAGATGATGGGTTGTTTTATTCACTGCCATGGCCTCAATTGGCATCTATTTGCAGATAAGTCTTAAATGTACATATCTCTCTTTCTCACCTCCCTGAGTGCCAGACCCTGTGTATAAAAGCCCTCAAGAATATTCTTTTGAATATGTTATGGATACCTCAAGTCCAAATTTTCAAAACTGATTTATGTATTCTTTTGTGTAGCATATTTCAGCAAATGGCATCACCAGCCACCCAGTTTTCCAGGTCAGATACTGGAGCATCCTCTTGGACTCTTCCTTTTCCTTGACTTTCCACAGCCAATAAATTACCAAGATCTATCAGTTCAACCAACTAAAACATCTCTTAAATCCGTCCCTTTCTCTGTAGCACCACTGCCATGCACCTATTCCAAGTCACCATCAACTCTCACTGCATGGCCTTTCGGCTAGTTCAGCTATCTGCAGAGGAGATTTCCTTCAACTCTTTATCCACACCAGAGTGTGGCAGCCAGAGTGAATCTTTCAGAGCATAAATTAATTGATGGTGTCATTTTTCTGTTTAAAACCCGTCAATGCTTCCAGTGCTTTTAGGATCAAGTCTGGATTCTTGCCTAGCCCTTCCTTACTGCCCTTGCCAGCCGTGCCAGCCTCATCTTTTTGTTGCTTCTCTCCTGCCTCCTTGAACTCCTGGCACACTGAACATCTCACACCCTGCTCTCTCTTTCTCTCTCTCCTTCAGCCTTTCACACACATCCCTTTTGCTTTTCACTTAGTCTTGCTCAGCTTCCATGTCTCTTCTTCCTGGAAGCCATCCGTGTGCTTCTCCTTCCCTCTTTCTCCCCGTCAGTTAGAATAGTGCCTCTGTCATGTGTCACATAAGACTCCGTTCCACCCAATCACATCCCTTATCACAGCATATTGAAATCACCTGTACTTAACCACTTGCCTGTATAGTTAGGGAGATAAAGGACCATGGCGTCCCACTATTCTACCCTAGTATCTAGTTCATCACTGGTACTCATTACACATTTCATGAATTAATTAATAACATAAAATAATGTAAGAAAAGTTAGCAATTCACTTTTTATCACTACCATAAATACAAGATAAGGAAATAAGGAGCGAGGGAAGTTTGATTAAGCTATTTGGGAAAATTTCTGTAAGCGTGGGTTATTAAACAGTAGTCTTAGCTTTCTCTGGGGAATGGTGGCATCTTCCCAGGAAACACAAAATACAAAAGAGAGTCTCACTTGCTTAGGAAAGCAGACAGAGGATGGGACGAGGTGACATCTTCATGTTGGTGAAGCTTCAAGCTTCATGAAAAGCTGCAAATTTGGATTCTGGCTGACTCAACAAAGTGCTTTTTACCCATTTCTATGTTACATGATCACACCTTCATTATGAAAATGCACATTTTTAAAAGATAAATAGCTTAAGTACTGAGAGGAATCATTATAATGCTTCCTTTTTGTATATCCTTAATCACTTTGCTCTTCTGTCACTTCTTCATGGTTGATGAAAACCACCAGCTTTGTTCAGTCTAACACCTATGCACTCTGAGCCTGTGTCTATGCCACTGAATGTGCTGGATGAAAGCCCATCACCCCCTCGACTGGATTCACTTTAAAAAGATGACTTTGAAAACTAAAGTGGCCCCACCAGGCAATCATATCACTTGCCCTTGGTTCATTCATCCTCCTGTATCCTGGACAATTATTTTGCACATGTCCTCTCCCAGTTTCTAATACCTCCTCCGCAATCCTCATTTTCAACTGGCAGGTCAGCTTTATGCTTCACTGAGAAAATAGAAGCAACAAGCAACCAAACCTAAACCCAACATCTTCATTCTCCTACTCTGCCTCTTGTTACTGTAGAGGAGCTTTCCATAGTCTTATCCAAAGCCAAGGCCTTTGCTTCTGTACTAAATCCTCTCTCCTCTCACTTACCCCAAGACATATTAATAAATTAGAAAAATCTGTCCATACTCCCCACATAACCAATTTATGCTCTCTACAGCATATTAATCCCATCTTACAAAAGCCTTCCCTTGACTCCATTCCCCTCATCAGCTACTGCTGTCCCACTTCTTTGCTCCCCTTTTCATTAGAACTTCTCTAGAGTTCTCTGTGTTTCCTGTCTTCAGTTCCTCTACTTTCCATCTCTCTTGCATCCAGTTCAGTCAAGCTCCACCTGAACTGCTCCATTAATTTAATCAATGACCTGCACTTGGTCAAATTCATTGGTTAATTAATCAGCCCTCAGCATCCTAAACCCATCAACAGTATCTAAGCTGTTGATCACCTCTTTGATTCACTTTTTACTTTGCTCTCAGAATGACACATTCTCTTGGTTTTCTCTTACCTTTAGGTTAATCCTTCACAATTTCCTTTGAGGTTCCTCTTCTTCTCTCCCAGCTCTTAATTGCAGTGCCTCAGGTTCAGTCCTTGGACTTCTGTCTTTACTTGCTCTCTACTGGCCATCTCACCAAGTCCCATCTCAAGTCTGTTGACTCACACATGTAAATTTCCAGCATCTATCTTTCTTCTGAATTTAAAAATTGCATATCCTACTGCTGATTTGACATCTCTATTCAGATGTACACCTGAAACTTAATATGTCCAAGGACAGAACTCCTGATCTTCCTCAATAAATCTGCTCCATGGAGAAGCCCAAGCCTTCTCCATCTCTGTTCATTGTAATCCCATCCTTCCAGGTGCTCAGGTCAAAAAACTTAGTCATTCTTCATATCTGGTCATCAGGAAATTCTGTTAACTCTTCCTTCCAAATATATCTGCCCATTTATCACTGCCTTCATGGCTACCACCCTAACCCAGGCTGTCAGCATTCTCATACAGCAGCTCCTAAGAAATGGGTTCCCCTACTTCCACGCTGGCCCCTCTTTGCATTGTTCTCAGCAAAGCAGCTAATATAAATCAAGTCGGGTCATATCTATACTCAAGACATTTCCTTAGGGTAGATGTCGACATCTATACAGTGGCCCACAAAGCTCTGTGTGCTCTAGATTTCTGCTCCCTCTCGGTCTTCATCCTCTACTGGGCTCACTCCATTCTAAACGCTGGTCTCCTTGCTGTTACGTGAATGTGCCAGAACACTCTGTGCTGTCAGTGTTCCCTCTTCTTGGAATGTTCTTTCTACACATTATTTGCCTGCTTTCCTCACCTTCCTGAAATGTTTGCTCAGATCTCATCCACTCACCTTCATAATATGGGCCACGTCCTGTTCTCTTGATTCTCTTTACCTTGCTCAACTTTGTCTTTTGTCTTATGGTACCTGTCACCTTCTAATTTACTTATTATTTTAACAGTCTTTTTTCTGACTTCTTGTAGAATTTATTCATCTTTGACTGTTTGGGGGTATTACCTTCCCAAGCCTCTAGAACAGGGTTTCTCACCAGCAGCACTGTTGGTCTTTAGGTTTGTGATGGGCTGCTGCTCTGTGCTTTGCAGGATGTTAAGCAGTGCCCAGTTAGAACCCTCTATGAAACAACTGATTGGTTCAGGATTGAGAAAGGAGTCCAACAGGGCTGTCTATTGTCACTCTGTTTATTTAACTTATACGCTGAGCATATCGTAGGAAATGCCAGGCTGGATGAGTTACAAGCTGGAATAAAGACAGGTGGGAGAAACATCAACAACCTCAGATATGCAGATGATACCACTCTAATGACAGAAAGTGAAGAGGAACTAAAGAAATTCTTTATGAGCGGGAAGGAGAAGAGTGAAAAAGCCAGCTTAAAACTAAATGTTAAAAAAACTAAGACCATTGCATCCAGCCCCATTACTTCATGGCAAATAGAAGGGGAAAAGGTGGAAGCAGTGACAAACTTACTCTTCTTGGGCTCTAAAATCACTGCTGATAGTGACTGCAGCCATGAAATCAGAAGATGATTGCTTCTTGGCAGAAAAACTATGACAAACCTAGACAGTATATTAAAAAGCAGAGACATCACTCTGCTGACAAAGCTCCATATAGTCAAGGCTATGGTATTCCCAGTGGTCATGTATGGTTGTGAGAGTTGGACCATAAAGAAGGCAGAGCACCAAAGAATTGATGCCTTCAAACTGTGGTGCTGGAGAAGACTCCTGAGAGTCCCTTGGACAGCAAAGAGATCAAACCAGCCAATCTTAAGGGAAATCAACCCTGAATACTCATTGGAAGGACTGACACTGAAGCTGAAGCTCCAGTACTTTGGTCATCTGATGCGAATGGCTGACTCATTGGAAAAATCCCTGATGCTGGGAAAGATTGAGGGCAGAAGGAGAAGAAGGCACCAGAGGATGAGATGGATGGATGGCACCACCGATGCAATGGATGTGAACTTGGGCAGACTCCAGGAGATTGAGAGGGATGGGAGGCCTGGCTTGCTGCAGTCCATGGGGCTGCAAAGAGTCGAACACGACTGGGGGACTGAACAGCAACAACAACAATGGCCTGTAACCTCTAGTTGCCAGTAGCTCCCCTAAATGTGACAACAAAAAACGTCTTCGGACATTGCCAGATGTCTGCTGGGGAGCAAAGTAGTCCCCACTTGGGAACTAGGGTAGAGAAGAGTGCCTACCCCTAGCTGACATTCAATCATTATTCATTGAAAGAAAGGAAAAAGGATGAGCAATTTTAGATCCACGTATTCCTCGTGGTGTCTCCCAGCATTCATAATTTACCACAGTCATCACAGGAGCAGCTTTCACCCTTGAGCAGTAAAAGCTAAATCCCAGACACTCATAGGACACAATGGCTGGTTCTGTTCTTGTTTCTGTGCAACACAACTTGTGGGAAAGAAAGGTGTAAAGTTAAGGATAGTAAAAGAAAATCAGGCATCTGAAGAAAGACACACAGAGAGGCACACTGTCTCGGAAGGTATGCTTATGAGAGTTATGTGGATTTGTTCGGAGGATTTATAGACCTTGGGACACTGAGTCTATTTCTGTACAGCTTTCATTCCCTCGAACAGCCATCTTTCCTTCTCAGTATACCTATAAATCAGTTTCAGGTGTCAACATTTGATTCTGTCCAAAGACAGTAAATGATTAAAAAAAGAAAAAGAAAAATGAATAATGAGAATTTTGTTGAGCCCCTATAGGCATTGTCATTTAATTCATAACAGCCTTGGGAAGTAGGTCCTACTATTAGTCCCCATTCTAGATATGAAGAAATAGGCTCAGAAAGGTTAAATAATTTGTTCAAGGCCCCATAACTGGAAGTGTGAATGAGCTGGAATGATAGACTAAGGATATTAATGTGCATATATTAGAGTATATAATATGTGCTCATGCTCAGTCGCATCTAATTCTTTGTGAACCCATGGACTGTGGCCCACCAGGCTCCTCTGTCCATGGAATTCTCCAGGCAAGAATATTGGAGTGGGTTTCCATTCCATTCTCCAGGGGATCTTCCACCTAGGCATCAAAGCTGCATTTCTTGTGTCTCCTACAATGGCAGGCAGATTCTTTACTACTGCGCCGTCTGAGAAGCCCTCTTATATATAGTGTTACTTATAAAAGGTTTTATTAAGTAATACAGTGCAATCACAAGACCCATGCACAAGTCAGTCTCATTAATTGACAGCTATAAATGCCACCTGAGCCCCTTATTTCTTTCCCACAGTCAGAAAATACATAGCACATCAAATCATGGAGACAATAATAATTTAAGACTTTGGGCTGATTCTCTGATTGGAGTGTTCTTTTTTATTTTCAAAGGAAGAGTACTCTTCAGGAAAGAATAAGGCCAGCAATTCTGTTCAATGAAAAGACTCTGTGGACTTAACACGCTCTGGAGGCATGAGGAAGAGCTGCCTTTACCAGAATGCTTTTCCTAAAGGATGTGTCCTCAGAGTCAAGATTCCATTTAGCTTGTTTATTTATTTAGTTGAAAGGCAAATCATACTTATGGCACAAAATTAAAAAAAAAAAAAGACCTACAGTGAGAAGTAAGTCTCTCTCCCTCTCCTTTCTCCCAGTCACTGAGTTTCTCTCTTAAGAGACACTCCTCTCTCCAGTTCCACGGGAGTCCTTCCAGTCCCTCTGCACAGCCATGTTGGTGAATTCAGGACTTCATCTGGAGAGCACTTCCTGCTTCCAGAGCACATCCACATTGAGAGCATCTTCTCTCCTGATCTCAGCAAACTGCCCAACTGCGTGAAGGAAACCTGCTGATTACCTGCACGTGTGTCCCCTTCACAGCATTCATCCAGGTCCTGAGACATTTAATGAGCTCTGGTGTCTCTGCCACAAGTTGCTGCTCCCTTTCCATACTCTTAGATCTGAACACAAATGTCCCACAGGTATTTAGTCGTAAAACCCAAATAAAATGAGTAAGCACTTGCCAAGATTGATTTTTTTTTAAGGCAGTGATCCTTGAATTTCCCTACACAGGCACGTTTCTCCCCTTCTCTGCTGGGCTTAGATGCCAGCTGTATGTTGCCATGGTCCGAAGAAGGACCTGTGGGTCTCCCCTGGCAGATGCTGCCACTGTTTTAGCCTGAGGGCCCTGCAGGCAGCCCCTGGCAACATTTTAAATTCAACATCAAACTTCAACTTGAAATTTGAAAAAGGGGGGGGGAAATGACAAGATGTCAAAGTCTCTGAACCCAGCAAGTGGTGCTTGCAAATGTACCCAATCTGGATTGCTTTGAGCAGGGGGGACGTTCCTTGTTTTTTTTGACTGCTGAAAGTGACTGTACACCATCAAAGGGACCTTAAAGGATGTTGGAAGAGCTCAAAGGGGCTGCTGTGTCTCAATAAGAAACCTCCAGATCTGGCCAGCAAGCCTTGGAAGCAAAGTAAGGTGGAAAGCTTTCCAGAGTATATTTTTGAGGTCAAATAGGTTGCAAAACAATGCATATAAAAGACCCATCCTTGGAAAAAAATTGTGTGCGAATACATAGCAAAAACTTTAGCAAGCTACACTCCCTAAAATTCACAGTTCTAAGATCATAAAAGATTTAAAATTTCTTCCTTATATCTTTCTCTATCTTCTGAATTTTTTGCAAAGACCCCATGTATTGCATTGTAACCACAAAAATGCTATCTGTATAAACTTTGAAAATACAAAAGAACAAAGCTGGGTGTCTAGCCCCTCAGTGCCTGCAGACTCCTAGAGCGGAAAACAGCAAGTTCTCAACTGCCCAGGCAACTTAGTGGTCAAATCTCCAGGTGTGTAGAATTCAGGGGGCAGTTCACTTAGCACAGTGTTTAGCATGGCATGAACCAGAGTTCAGTAATAATAGCGTCCAACTGGATGGAGAATCACAGCATAGCACTATTTTCATCATCCATTGCATCCCACAGCCTCTCTGGGAAGTATACAGAGCAGTCATCTTTATTCTCAATATGCATATGGAGAAACTGAGGCTAGAGAAATGTAGGAGGTAAGGAGTAGCTTTGCCTGAAACTTGTCTTCAAGCATTTGCCACCACATATTTTAAGATGTGTGCACACTTGGGAATCATCTTGTGAATTTCAAACTATATGCTGCTCCTTTGGAGTGGTGATGAGAAAAATTTCCTTGAGAACCAGAAATGTAAACTTGGTAATCATTTGAGGCAAAGGCTTCTGAAGGCAATACATTATCAATTCCACGTAGTTGCATTATTGGATAAAGATCATCAGATCAGGGAATTGTGCTGTCCTACCTGGCCTCCAGTGAACATTTTGCAGGACCTTAAAGGACTGAAATCTGGCCGGGGGCTGCCTCTTATTCTAGGTTTAGCTCTGGCCCTTAACATGTGGCTGACACAATGTGACACTCTTTTCTTGATAAACAAAAGAATGAATAAATTTGGATCAGAGCTTTAGAGGAGAGAGACCCTTCCTTCTCTGTCCCACGCTTCGAGTCTGTTTCCCCATATGGCTCACCTCTGATCCTCTCTGCTTCTTCTCCTCTACCTGACTCCTCCCCTGCCTCTGATTAGAACTTCCACTTAGGGGTGGGTGGCTTGGAGGGTAGAGCTGAGAGAAATATGGGAAGTATAGGGAAAGAAATACGATAAGAAGAGGGGTGAGTACTGTGTATAAAATAGGTAGCTAATGAGAACCTACTGGATAGCACGCAGAACTCAATGCTCTGCTGCTGCTGCTGCTAAGTCGCTTCAGTCGTGTCCGACTGTGTGCGACCCCAGAGACGGCAGCCCACCCCGTCCCTGTGATTCTCCAGGCAAGAACACTGGAGTGGGTTGCCATTTCCTTCTCCAATGCATGAAAGTGAAAAGTGAAAGTGAAGTCGCGCAGTCATGTCCGACTCTTCGCGACCCCATGGACTGCAGCCTACCAGGCTCCTCCATCCATGGGATTTTCCAGGCAGGAGTACTAGAGTGGGGTGCCATTGCCTTCTCCAACTCAATGCTCTATGGTGATCTAAATCGGAAGGAAATCCAAAAAGGAGGAGATATATGTAAACATATAGCTGATTCACTTTGCTGTACAGCAGAAACTAAGACAACATTGTAAAGCAGCTATACTCCAATAAATTTTTTTTTAAAAAAGAATATGTGGGTAGTCAAATATAAGATATTAAAAAAGAATGTAATCCCTTTTTTCCCTCATCTACCAGAAAAGGAATGCAATTTCCCCTCAATTCTAGCTGCTCTGGGCACTGACTATAAAAATACTAAATGAGAAACGGAGTCGGTTGTTGTCATTTCAAATACAAATGGGCATGTACATTCAGCCTTTATGGCTAGATAACTTCCACTTTCAGCGCTCTGTATTTATTGGCTTTGACTTATCAATAGAACATCCTGGGGCCTGTAGTCCTCCTTCCCACAGAGCAAAGACACCATCAGCAACCGCTTTCTCCTCTCAACCCATGAATAATAATGTGGATGATGATGACGGTGTTATTATTATCATTTGGTATTTAGCCAACGTCTTTCCCCGAAGTACTTAAAGCACTTTATAGGCATTGCCTTATTATTCCTCACAATACCTCCCCTGAGAGAGGGCCAGAACAGAGAGTTGATTTCCATTTCACTGAGAGGAGAGGCTGAGACCCAGAGCGATGAAAGGGCTGCCCCAAGGTCACCTGGAGAAACTGGGCTGAGGTTAGGAGAAGAACTGGGGGCTGGTAATGGCTGTTTAAGGGCGCCTTCCCACCCGCCTTGAGGGAGAAGGAGTCATTAGCTCATTCACTGAGTTGTAAGTGTAATAGGACATTAAAAGGGAAGTTTTGGCCAAGGCACATTCTAAAGTGAGGTGCTGGAACAAGATACAAACATTTTCAAAGGGGGTGGCTGAGAAACCCCTCGCTCACCTCAAGGGTATAAAATGGCCATTAGTTGGAGATGAGAGGAGTTTTGAAGGATTTCTTCACCCCAAGGGGAGGCATGGAGGCTGCACTTCACCTCAACCCCAAGGAAAAAGACTTCAAGACCATCAAAGAACTTAAAATGAGTCACTTGCTGTTTCTAGTGGACAGTGGACAGGTGTGAGCCATGTTCGAGAAATCTAAGGAAGATGAGGTTGGCCTAGTGGCCTCTGATGATGGAGGTCTGAAACTTGGGAAATCATTGTTCTCCTAGAGTTAAATGGAGTAAAGGATACCTGAGTATTTCCCATGATCAGATGTGGACCACATGCAAGAAAAAGTCAGCTTGGGGCCATTGCAGATTCTGCCCCAAAAGTCCACCAGAAGAGGCAAGGGGCTTTGGTAGAGAAAAAACCTGGAAGTGAAATCTAAGATGCCCAGGGGTGATGGGTGGAGCCATAAGCAATGAACAGAATAGGAGGCATTAAGCAAGCAATGTGCATTGATGTGGGTCTCAATGAATGCAAGGAAACCTCTCAAGAGAGTGAGCTTTACACTTCTGCCAAGTCTAATATTAGCATTGTCCAGGGAGAACATTCCTGCTTCTATGTTTGGTCAGGCCACTCAAGATGGCTCGCTCTTGCTCTGTGTACATCCCCTGCCTGACCAGCCTGCCTCTCCTACACCCTACTTACAACTGACTGACCTTCCTATGTACTTGTCCCAGGCCCCAACTAGTGACTGTTCTTATCAAAGCGCAGTGAGTGGTGTGCGCCTCTGCTGGTTTCCCTGGTAACTAATGAGCCAACCTGATGTCAATTCTCCCTGTAACTGGCAATCTCTTTCCCCCCACCAGCGAGTGAAGACTAATGCCTTGTCCTGCCCACTGTCCACTGCACACTGGGGTGTTGCTCCAGGACCTTGCTTCAGACGTGTAAGCTCCCTGTCCATCAAACCATTGATGTCTGTGTTGCTGAATCTGGGCTGTTTCCTCAGTCTTCAAGCTGGGCAAGTGCAGGCCTTGCAGACCTGTGGGGTCCAGCCCAACATCCTGTTATCTCTGTTCCCTCAGCCTGCCTCTCCTGCAGGAATTAGGTGGAGTTAGGAATGAGAAGTATTTACAGAAGTCTATCAGATCCCATTCCCCAACTCCAGCGCTAAGACAGGGGAGCCAAACATTTAAGTTATATTAGATATACTTATTATTACATGGTGACTGGGTATCTTAATTACCAAATCGAGACCATGTTTTATGAATTAAAGTAAATATAAGTTGCCTAAGAGTAAACAGAACAGTCATGGGACCCAGCCTAAATATTTATCCCATGGAAGAAGAACTCACCCCACAGGGCAGGTGTAAATGAACAGAGGGGTCAACATTAAATTACTTTGTGATTACATCCCATGAACTTGTTTAACAAAATAGTTATATAAGCTTTCCTGGGGTCAGGTGTCGTACCAAGAAACACTGCAATGCTGTAAACATGATTTTCACCATCATTTATATCCAGTTTTATCCAACATCACATAAAAGTGAAAGTGTTAGTTGCTCAGTCATGTCCGACTCTTTGCAACCCCATGAACTGTACCCTGCCAGGCTCCTCTGTCCATGGAAAATTCTCGAGGCAAGAATACTGGAATGGGTTGCCATTCCCTTGTCCAGGGGATCTTCCCGGCCCAAAGGATTGAACCCAAGTCTTCCGCATTGCAGGCAGAGTCTTAGCCACCAGGAAAGCCCTATCAAAAAGCAACTACCATTTAAAAGCACAGATTCTAGGTGAGGCACTGACAAAGCACTTCACATACATATCTCAGTTAATGCTCTCAGTTACCCTAAGAAGTAGATTTTCCTCCCATTTTCTTGATAAGGAAACTGAGGCATAGAAAGGTAAAGCCAGCTTGCCTATAGGCACACAGCTTGTTAAGTGGCAGAGCTAGAATTCACCCCAGGTTTGTCTGACTCTAAACCTTGCTTCTAAGCCATGCTATAAACCTTCTTCAGAGTCATACAAGCTGTTCTGGGCCTTTTCAGTGTCCTCCTATCCAGGGTGACACACATTTAACCTTTCTATCCTCTGAGTGTCTATATCACAGCCTGGAAGTTTGCCCAAACTGAGTACCCTGAGCTCAGCAGTGTCTTGGTCCATAGGCGGAACTTAAAAGTATCTATTGACCCGCTGGTAACAAATATTCAAGTGTGAGCTTTGGAGTCAAGTTGACATTGGTCATTTATTAGGTGTGTGATCTTTGGTAAAGTACTTATCCTCAGTTTCACCATCTGTGAAATGGGTTGATAATGCCTTCCTGGGAGGGCAGCTGGGAGGATTGAATAAGCCTGTTATCCATCACTCTACATGCCTTAAGTAACTGTTTGTTGAAAAAATCACTAAGTATAACGCCTTGTTGTTGTTTAGTGGCTGAGTTGAGTCTGACCCTTTTGTGACCCCATGGACTGTAGCCTGCCAGGTTCCTCTCTCTGTGGGATTTCCCAGGCAAGAATACTGGAGTGAGTTGCCATTTCCTTCTCCAGGGGATCTTCCCAACCCAGGGATCGAACCTGTGTCTCCTGCATTAGTAGGCAGATTCTTTACCACTGAGCTGTCAGGGAAACCACTCATGCTGCTTTGTGTTGTTCCTTAGTCACATATTTAACGACTAATATTTCCCATCAGATCAGAGGTTTCATAATGGGTCAGTTCTCATCCTCTATGCAAGTGTTAGGTAGACAGTGCTGGGTGGATATTAGCAGCTGATTGACACCAGCCATTTTTTGCCATGGAAGACTGCATGGTCTGGAAACTCTGCTATCAACATGGAGAAGTATCCAGTCAGGGGAAGTGCATTTCAGGGAAGTGAAGTAAAGGTATGTGACTAATACTCAATTAAGTTGATAGCTAAAAAAGTATATGTTGTGAGTCAGTGCATATCCGAAGTGCCTATTATATATAATCTCACCGAGTCTTCACACAATGCTGTGAGTAGACTCTATTAGTGCATCCTTTTTTCTTTTTTTGGCTGTAGGAAAATAAGACTTAAGAGAGGTTAGGTAATTTATCCAAGGTCACATAACTACTGTGGGGATGATGGTATTGAAAACCCATTAACCATTTACTGGACCTAGGAAGTCTACCATTAGTAATTCCTACTTCTGATCTTCCTTATGTATAATTCTAGTGTTCACCTAGCATAAAATATTATTACATGTCTTCTCTTATCTACTGTATTTTAACATTCACATTTTCATTACTTTTGATATTTATCAAGTTATTTGGCATCCCCCTTGGAAATAAGACAAAGTGGCTAGAAAAGAATGTGTCTTACCTATTGTTTTATAAGCATTTTGAATTCAGAGACCATGTCTTCCCCATCTTTGTGTCTTTTCTGGGCCTTGCTCAGAGCATGTGCTCAATGAAGACTTGTTAAGTAGACTGTTGATCAGATTTACTCCCAAAATATGTATTCAATCTGTTCACTTTTCTCCAATACCACTGTAACCCCAGTTCAAGCTACTAATAAGTTCAAGCTACTCTGCCCTGGAGAACAATAAGCCGGCTTCCGACTGTTTCTACCATTTCCACACTGTGACTGCAGTGATCTTTTTTATACTATTTGTAACAGGAGTAATAATTCGGAAATTTTAAACTAACATACCATTCTTTTCCCCATGAAGAGTCTCAAATAGCTATCTGCCACTGCATGCAACTTCTGGTGAGAGTGAATGGGGATGTCTGTCCTGGAGGAAGGAAAAATGGATGCAGGAAGTCCACACCAAGGGAGAGGGAGAGGGAGGCTGACACCCTCTATTCCAGGGGGCCTGGGGGTAAGATTAGGGGACAGAGATGGTGAAACATGTGTGCCTGCCTCCCACTAGGTGGATTGAAAGGAGACTTTTACTTGGCTTCCTCATTATGATTTGGCCTCTGGGAGGAGACCGCCTTGCCCATGCCAAATGTGGAAGAGTCACTTCAAGGTAAAACCAATGGCATGGAATGATAGAGTTAAATCACAAAAAAATCTAACCTTGGCCCTTTATAGCACAGAAAGTATCCAGAAGCTCCCTTGTGCTCTGTGGAGGGCTGCAGTGGAATGGTTTGGAAAGCATACTGACTATGGAAAAACTAAGGACTGCAAGCTGACCCCTGAACCCAGAGTTGAATGGAACTCAAGGGCAGGCTGCAAGGTCTGTAGTACCAGGAAGATCGAAGTTGGTATAGATGGGCTGGGGTGTCAGGGCTTTACCACCAGGGGTAGTAAGACAGGCATGCTCACTCAGTTCTACAGCAGGTAGGAAAGGAGAGGAAGGCAAGGGCCCATTCCTGCTGCAGAGTCTAGAAAGGATTCTGCTGCTGCTGCTGCTGCTAAGTCACTTCAGTCGTGTCCGACTCTGTGCGACCCCATAGACAGCAGCCCACCAGGCTCCTCCGTCCATGGGATTTTCCAGGCAAGAGTACTGGAGTGGGGTGACATTGCCTTCTCCAGAAAAGATTCTGAGACCCTAACTAAGACCCACGTTTGGTCCAAGGCCCTCCCCTGCCCCCCACAAGGATTTGTCTGTCCTCTCCCATACCTCAGAGGCCATTGGTGGGGGAGGGCAGGCAAATCCTCCCGGCATTTTCTGAGACCAAGATACGATAAATATTGAAATGTCAAGTTTCTGCTGAAGTTAGGAAAAAGTTAAGATTGGATCCATGTGAGGAAATAGAGAAACATTTTCTTTACACATCAAAAACAGAGTTGAGTACGTTTCCACTTGCAGTTAAGTTAAATCTAAACTCCCTCCCGTGGCCTACCAGGCTCAGCATCATCTGGGCCAATCAAACTCCCCCATAACTCACATCTGACATTGCGTTAGTCCTGAGAGCATATGCACTTCTCTCCAGTCAATCCTGAGAGTTTGTGCACCGCTCACCTATCAATCCAGAGCACATGTGCACCTCTTTCCCGTCAACCCTGAGCGCATGCGCTCCTCTCTCCAGTCAGTCTTGAACACATGTGCACCTTTCTGCCACGGGACATGACATTGATGCCACCCTCCGTGGAAACTGCCTTGTCCAGCATTCTCAGAATTACATCTTCCTCTCTCTTCAGGATTCAGCTTACATGTCACCTATCTACTCAGAAAAGCCTTCGGGGACCCCCTCACCTCAAATAGCTGCCTGTCCCTGTTGTCTCTTTTCCTCTATCCCAGGACTCTCTTTGGGGTGGTGGTAACAATTTGGAATTATTTGTACGCTTATTCATTTCCTCGTTCACTGCCTAACTTTTAGACTCTTAAGTTCCCTGAGGACTAGTTAACTAAAGTATCTGTTGAAGGGAGTGAGGAAAGGAGGGAGGGAGCCTTGTTAACAGATATTCTCAACATGAACAGAACTGTTGAGTCATTCTCACATTCTCAAAAACTGTTTCTCGAGCATTGTAGCAGATGCAATTGGTACCCAACCTGGATCCTTTTACCAGGCCAGTACATCCATGCCCCAGCCCTGCAGAGGTTGGCTGCTACTGGCTCACATATTTGTAATCTGTTCAAAAGGGCTGTCCGCGCTTGCAGAGAGCCACATGGTGGGAGATGCCTCCAGAGGTGGGAATGGAATGGCATCTGGCTGATTGACCGGGGAGTGTGACAGTTCATCCCCTTTACCTGGGCAGAATAACCTCGGAGATGCAGTTCATTCCACAGAGATCCCAGGGAGATCGCTTCTAGGCTAGGTTTTCCCTAAGTCCCATCTTTGCCCAGCTCCTCCTGTCCTGTCTTCTAATCTCCCTCTTTCTAACCCCTCTCCCTGACCTGTTAGAGTCTTCTGAGGGTAGTCCCTCTCAATCACTTACACAAGAATCACCATCTGGGCCTCTGCATCCAGAGAAACTCATTTATCGCAAGCTTCTTTCACGGACACTGTGCTGGGCAGGGGCAGTGGAGGAAAGGGTACTGAGAAGAGGACACCGGCCACCGCTGAGGCTGGGACCACAGCAATGTCACCTTCCTCTTCCCCATCCTTCACACCCCGATTCAACCCTGCAGATGCCACAGACGTTCCATTCAGAACACCATCAATAATTGAAGAAGCTCCAAAAGAGGGACTGTAAACGAAGATGAAAGATGCCAATGGAAGACAGGCAGGTCCCACTGCTTGGGGAGGACCTAAGCGATCATGTCTGGGAAAAAAGCATTTTAGTTTACTGCCGTGAGAAAGCTCCGAATGCTTTGGAGGCTGAAGAAGCAGTTCTGACATAGACAGGAGAGCCCAGGCAGGGCTGATGGGCCTTTTTCATCTCCCCTTCTTTGGCTGATCAAGAGACAGGCACTATAAATCTGATGGCAAGGGCTGAGACAGTAGCAAACCTCTTTTCATCTCCCTTCTTGTTTTTTGGAGGCACTAAGGAATGGGAGGCCAGTCAGGCCCCGACTGTCAGGCAGCCTCAGAAGGGGAGGGACCCAGCCTGGGGAGTTTCGCCCTGGTCCTCAGGTTGCAGTGCGGTGGGGTGGTGGTGCAATAATAATGCCTGTGTGAGGCGTAAGATGGCAGTCCATTTGGTACCATCCTCCAAGTCATCTCAGGCACTTGCAGGCAAGGAAGAATGAGAGAAATCAGGTCAAGAGTAAAAGAGGGAACATGTTAAAAGGGATATTTAAAGGAAGCGTTTTCATCGGAAACAACCTGCTCCCACCTCTTTTTGGAAGCCTAAATGTCAAACAACAACTACTTATTAAGAATTTATAAGGATGTAGACACTGAGTTAGGCATTGATATAAACCCGAACCCTTGAGAATGAGAGTGGATTCAAACCAGCTGGGGAATTCAGTTATGCTGAAGACAGGCATCCTCTACAACATCTGTGGATGGGAGTCCTGACTTAGAATTCAGGCTGGATCGGGATGCATGGTGGATCGCAAGCTCCTTGAGAACAGGGCTCTTTGTCTTGTTCCCCAGAGTTTCTCCAGTGTTTAGAAACAGAACTCTACAAAATCAAATAATAAATGGGCAAGATAAGTGTACTGACTTGGCATTCATTGGCCATCCATCTCCTTTTCTCATGAGCTAGGTTTCTTTGGCAAGACAACTTGAATTTTCTGAGCTTTGGTTTCCTCGACTATAAAGCAAGAAAAGATAATATCTGCCTTCTAGGTTACAGATGAGATTTGAACATACTATGCTGTACATAGCTCAGTGGATGGCACAGGGTGAGCACTGGCAAATGGCAGTGACTGTCATTATCGAGCCTTGTATATTTCATGTGACAAGTGAACAATAAAAAAATTTTACAGGCATGAAAACTGATTGCAGAGAAGATCTGTGAACAAGCAGAGTAAAACAAGGCAGTGACCTCCCAATTTTTCCTGGCTGACCATTGCAAAAAGTGCCATAAAAAAATAAGGCTATTCTTACCTAAAATAGCAATTTTGAAATAAAGGAGGCAATAATGTGTTACAAAATTCAATCTGTCTATTCAGATCTGTTTCAAAAGACTGGAAATTAAATGATCATAAAAAGATCTTGGAGAAATACCACTTAGGGAAGAAAGCTAGTTATCTAATTATGTACTGTGTGAATTATATCTAATTCTAATCCAAATTTAATATAAATGCATTCATTTATAATAAGAGCCTAATGACAATTTAAAAGCATCCTATTCAGCTTTGATTTTAAAATCAAATACTTATTCCCTCACACAAATTTGATGTGATATGTCCAAGAGAGCCTATGAATATTCATAGCTAGTATATGAACTGCATGTCCATATTCATATAATACACTTGTTACCCAAGCTGAAAGATGCATCCTTTTTCCTCTGGAAAGGCAATCATGAAAGTGGAATGGAAAAGCCAACAGTCTCTTAAAGAAAAGTCACAGCATCCAGAGGGGCTGCCAGCCTAATAAATTGTTTGTTGAACTGGTTTGGCTGATGAGGTTGACAAGGCAACATGAAGCTTAAAAAGGAAATCTGCCAAGGTGGCCGATATGCCTGAGGCTCAGGCTGCCTCTGGTGCCTCCATCAGGCATGATGAAATTCTCAGAAGCCCCACATGGTCTGCTGGAAGCAAAGGCAGAATTCACTGACCATGTCAGTTGGAGATCTCGCCCGGCCCCTTCCAACCTCAGGCAATCCTGATCTTGGGGCCCAGGAGGGTCTTTGCTAATTAGCGCTGCACCTGGCTGCACCGTCTCTCAGAGGATGGCCAGGTGGAGACATCTCAAATGAGAGGCTGGAGTCCTGAGCCAGAACGCATGCATATAGTGGGCTTTTTTACTCACTAGATATGGCCCTTAGAATCACTTGTGTGTTAAAAAGATTTTTCTAAGTTGACTGTTGTTGTCCATGTACTGTATTGTAAAAGGAGCCTCCCTGGTGGCTCAGCGGTAAAGAATCCACCTGCCAGTGCAGGAGACATGGGTTCGATCCCTGGGTCAGGAAGATCCCCTGGAGAAGGAAATGGCAGCCCACTCCAGTATTCTTGCCTGGGAAATCCCATGGGCAAAGGGAGCCTGGCAGGCTGTGGTCCATGGGGTTGCAAAGAGCAGGACGTGACTTAGAGGCTAAGTAAGAACAATGACAATACAGTAAAAGAATCCTATGGCAAATTCTTTTGTAAAGTAAGGAATGCTTTTGGAGAGCTGCTTTCTCTTCTGCAATTATGGGGTGGAGTCTGGTGCACAAGGAGCTCTCAGCAAATACAAGGGAGTGGATTGGCAAGGAAGCACCTGGCCTTCGGAGTCATGTCCTACATTTGGATTCTACCACTGAGTTGAGTAAGATTTTGTTTACCTGAGCTAAGCCCCTGAATGGAGGAATTTTCATCTCTAAACTGGGGATAATAATATCTGCCCTATAAAGGAACAGAGTGAATGAAATAAGCATGGCACAGCAACACAGGAAATCCTCCCTTCGTGTCAGCACTCATCAGAGTTGATGCTTCTTGAAGCGGCGACCTTCCGCACCAGCCAATCCCATAGGAGCCGGCTAAGTCACAGCTGTAACTCATCCTGGGTTGAGGAGGGCAGGCCTCCAGGCAGATGTTACTACTCCTTCCCTGCTCCACAGCCTTTGCTGGGGCCTCTGGGAAAGCTCTTCTACCCTCCCTGGATTGTTTGCATGTCTGTCTTCCCACCTAAACTGAAGCATGTAGCATCATGAGGGCCCAGCACAGTAATCGGCACACACTAACTGTGCAACTGGATTAATTCACATTGCAGTTTTAAATATCTCCACGGGTGGCTTTGGGTGTTAATAAAAGGGGAAAGAAAATCTTGTAGGTTAGGTCTCTTTTATTTTTAATTCCAGAAAACCCAGTATCAGTGGGCTTAAACATGGGTAACTGCAAAGTCCAGGAGTGGGGTTGCCTCCAGTGATGCTACCAGGAACTGACTTCGCTTCCTCTGTCATTTGGCTCAACTTTTTCTGATTGATTCCATTTCAAACAGGTTGTTTGCCTCTAGCCGGCAAAATGGCTGCATAGGTCTGGACCTAAACTCTTGCAGTTTCTAATCCAGCAGGAAAAAAACAGCAAGAAGTTTTTGTCCCAGTAGGAGACTCGTTTCAACTTTATTGTGGTCATGGATCCATCTCTGAGACACTCGGGAGGTGGCAAGTTGACTGGCTTGTATTACTACCTGAGCCATAGGTGAGAATAGCTTCCCTGAAATCGTGAATTGAGATTGGAATTGGCATGGGTTCTCAGGCTTGAAACTTGTCTTTAAATATACTTAGGATTTTGTTTTTGTTCAGATATGGACAACACATCAGGAGATGGCTGCCAACACATCAGGAGATGACTGCCATTGGAAAGATAGTTTATTACTTGAGTTCCCAAGAGGATGGGGCGTGCCAGGCCAGGCCACAGCAGCGAAGCACCAGGAGTCAGAAGGAGGAAGGGAGAGCTTGGGTAAGAGCTTGTATTGTGGTTTGCACAGGAAGGGATGGGCTAGGAAGGGTAAACAGCTGAGCAGGTTTAGGATTGGAGAGTTTGAATAATTTGGAGGACTGTAGACCACAGAGGTGGTCCTTAGTTGTCTGGTACATAGTCCTGGGTGATTTAGTGTAGGGGGATGGTGTCCAGGAAGGCAGAAGCCTGGTGAAAGGGGGAAGACAGTGGATAGAGACTCAGGATTGATTGGTTTGCATGATAAAAGATGCACTCACTGGTAAATTGTTTGCTATCTCTAGGAATTAGCTACCCCTGGGAGGGGCAGTTCCTCCCTGGGTCTACAAGCCTTCAGATGTCAAAGCATCATAAAATATAGAACATTCAAGACATGATGAATACAGTACTGGATGATAAAAAGCCACTGATAGATAGCTACTGCAAAGACGAGGGTGTAACATAGGGATGTCATCTCATTCATTCATTCACTCATTCAGTTATTCACACAGCATTTACTGACCATCTTTGAGGTACCACACCCTGAAGTGGGTGCAAAGGACATAGAAGTGAACAAGCCAAGCAGGGTTCTGCCCTCCTGATAATTAGAGCCATTGATCATATAATTAAAATTCTTTTTAATTAATTGAATTATTTTTGGTCGTGGTGGGTCTTTGCTGCTGCTAATGGGCTTTCTCTAGTTGCAGTGAGTGGGGGCTACTCTTCCTTGCAGTGGCTTCTCTATTTGCAGAGCATGGGCTCTAGGGCACAGGCTTCACCAGTTGCAGCTCACAACTACTAGAGCGTGGGCTCAGTAGTTGTGATGCTCGGGATTAGCTGATTTGCAGCATGTGGGTCTTCCCAGACCAGGGAATGAACCCATGTCTCCTGCATTGGCAGGTGGATTCTTATCCACTCTACAACCAAGGAAGTCCCATAATTACAGTTCTTAAGAATGCTTAATTCGGTTTCACTAGGACTTATCCTACATGATCTGGGATCCAGTAATTCATTTTTAAAGGCTTTAATCCTCAAGAAGGGGATGACAGAGGATGAGATGGTTGGATGGCATCACCAACTCAATGGGCATGAGTTTGGGTGAACTCTGGGAGTTGGTGATGGACAGGGAGGCCTGGCTCTGGTCCATGGGGTCACAAAGAGCTGGACACGACTGAGCAACTGAACTGAACTGAACTGAACCCTCTTATGTATTTTAGGCTATAGTGGGATGTTTGGCCTGGAAGTATATCCTGGGCCAGGGAAAAACATCTGATCCCCATAAATAAAAACACTACAAGTGAGGCTAATCCTTCATGGTGTGTGTAGTATTTCAGAAATTACAAAATGCTCTAACTATTCTCCTGTATTCCTCACTATATCCCTATTAGATAGAAATTATTACCATTTCATTTATAGCTGGGGAAGCTGAGGTTTTAAGAAGAGGTGAAGTGATTGGCCTGAGGATTTTTAATGAACAAGTGGCCAGGCCATGGCTCAAAACCAAGTCCAACTCTATTTCCATTTTACTGGTGCTTTCCAAGCAATGGGACCCCTACCAGGGGTACACAGACAGAGCGTCAAAGTACATGACCTCACCTGGCAAGAAGTTTATTTCTATTCGAATTCTCTTTTAATCCCTTTTGTTCTGCCAAGGGCAAAGTCTCCTATATATCTTTATAACACCTTTCACTTGCTAACCTCTCTCTTTTGAAACCAAGGAGGTGTAGGACTCTGTCTCAGAACCTTTGGCAGGTAATTTTTTGATCTAGAATCTAATAACATTATTTTGCTTTATTTATTACAAGCAGTATTGGTTTTTCCATTGATGTTTAAGGTATTAACTTTCTCTTTGAAATAAATTTATATTTGAAGTTAAGAAAGTGTTGTTTTAAAACAAATGCTAAATAAATAATATATAGGTGATTTGTGGAGATGGGCAAGTCATGAGAAAAATATCCAAATTACTGCAGCCTGGGAATACCCCATAGACCAGGCAAGTAGGAAGAGACACATGGAAGGAATTACAGGGTTTCTCTCGCTTCTTTCTCTTCCAGGGAGGAAGAGGACTTGGTCAGGTCCTGCTGCCCACAGAAGCCTGGGAAACTGTGGTTCTAAAGCCAGGGTCCACTGACTGATGCCAATCCAAGATGCTGTTTCCAAATCCTCTGTGAGAAGAAAAATAAGGACAATATATATGTCAGTGCAAGAATGCCAGTTGTTCTTTCTTAGGTAAGAAAGTATTTTATTCTGGAACTGTGGTCTTGGTACAAGTGCCCGTGTGTTAAATGTTCATGCTTTAGTGGTTGCTTGATGATAGTAGATGACCACTGTTTCTTGTAATTATTCTAATAGCTTTACTTGGCAAAATAAAAAGCTGGCAGTCTTATCTTAACAGTATTTTTTTTCTGTATATCACTGAATCTCTGTTCTAGGAGACTTCAATTGCAGGAAACAGCCTGCCTTCTATAGTTAGAGGGAAAAGGTATTGATAGACCCAGCATTATAGTTGTGGTTACTAACAATGCAAAACAGCAAGCCATAAATCCTTATTGAACCCAGGCACTGATGTTTATCATTGAAGAGATCCTTCTTTCTCTCCAGTGTAACTAAATAAAGATGGAAGATTAGCGAAATAAGATAGCTGTTAAATTAAAGAAGAAAAAAGTTCAAGTTTCAAGGAGACTGTTACAAAAACAAACAAATATGCAAATAAACCAACCCCCAAACTCCTATACCAATATGTAGCTCTCAGTGGCCTCAAAGGCCATCTCACTTGAGATGGGTGAGCTGATAGCCCATTAAAAAGGACAGCCCCACTCCCTCTCATACTCTGATGATGGAAATGCAAACTGGTGTGTCAGCCTAACTCGACCTTGCAATTCCTTTTCCACTCATTTGCCTGGGAAAATATAACTGTGCACCAGTAATTAATTATAAGGCTATTTACAAAGGACATCACTTACAGTAAATAGTGAAGAGTTAGATACAACTTAAATATCCAATCCCAAGAGATTGGTTGGGTAAATCATGGCACATTGATAGACTGAAATAGTGCAAATATATCAAAATATGCTGTAGAGGAATACATAATGTCTTATAAAGATGTTAAGAATATATTGTTAAACGAGAAAAGCAAAAGAGTGAAAGGTATGGAACACTGGATGAAGGATGATTTAGTTTTGATTTAAAAGACAGGTACCTGGATGGTGACATTATGGGTAAGTTCTCTTTTCTTCTTTTAGTGTGTAAAGATATTTTCTAAAAATCTCTACAGTAAAAATGTACTACTTTTACTTTAAGGGGGAAAAAGTGATTTCTTTAAATTGGGCTCCACTTAACCTGCTTAAATGGGTCAGCAGCCATACACCTAAGCTTAAAGTTGTGTATTTGAGGGCTTGCATTTTGCAGTGCTGATGTGCTTCCCTTAGAACCAAAGGGAGACACTAAACCTCTCTGTAAACTCTTTGTAGATTCCCATCTGTGACTTGATAAATATTTGATGCAGTGGCCAGTCAACATCCCTACATTAGTGAAACTTCTGCCCAGGAGCAACTGCACAGCTCTCAGCAATGAGATCGGAGTAAGTTAAAAAGAGTGTATTCATTATCTACTTCAAAGGGTTTGGTTTTTTTAGCTGGCAGTTTTGCAGACTGGCTTATTGGCTCTGCTGTCTACTGTGTGACAACCAAAAAACATACTACTGCAAGGAGGAGCCTGCTTCTTCCCTTCACAATATTTTCTTTCCTTTGTGTTCACAGCCCAGGAGGCAAATGCAGTATGCCTCACCCTCCTCCCTTCCCCTTGATTAAACAGCTGTGAATATGTAAAATGAATGTAGGATCTGTCCGGTATCTTTAATGCCCAAAGCCTGAAATCCAGTCCCTCTGTCTGATACAGTTTTGTATCATGAGATGGACCACTTATTCTTTCTACACCTTCATGGTTACAATGGATAATTAAAAAGTCAGCACTTTTGTTCCTAAATAGCTTGTGTTGACTGGTAGAATCAGTGAACAAAGTGTAGCAGGGCAGAGAAGGGACCTAAAAACTAGCTGAAATTAGTCACAACCACAGTGGCTTCCAGAAGGACCTGGACACACTCCTACTCATTCCTCAACCCTCAGTTTAGATACCACCCTTTCCCGGAAACCTACCAGGATCCAGCTCCACAGTTTCAGGCTTGGATCCCTCCCCTGAACTTCCGTAACTACCGTGCTTCTAGTTACATGCTGGTTGATAGCTCTCTGCAGCCAACTTAGTTTCAAGAAGACTGTCCTGTCTACCACTGCCTAGCATAACCTCTGGCACTTTAAAAAGTACTGAATAAATAGTTACTAAATTGAATACATTTCTCTGGAAATGACTGCTGCAGAGGACTTAGAAACTTGCAGGATCATATGGTATCACATTTGAAAGGTTCCTTCATTAATTTCTCCATTCCCTACCTGCCATAGCTGCCCAAGCAAACAATTGTCCAGCCTTCTTGCACACCCTAATGACAAGGAGTTCACCTCCTTCAAAATAGTCAGAGGTAGACTTTAAGTGACTTAGGAAAATGAGTAAAATAAAAAATGAACCTGATGGGTCCTGAGTCAAATCAAGAAGTAGTTAATTCAGCTTCTCATTTTTCTGCTGGACCTTTCTCTCACCTGGGGGTCAAGTAAACCCCACCCAAGTGCCCACGATAGCAGTTTAAGCTCTACTTTCCAAGCCATAGAGCTATACAGTATGCCAAGGAGTTTTTGAACTCTAAGAGGAAAATGGAGTATTTTCTGAAGCATCAGTTTTACTTGGAGAGCTGGAGGAGAAACATTTTTTAAATAACTTTTTGTTTATTTACTTATTTTTGGCTGTGCTGGGTCTTCGTTGCTGTTTGGGCTTCTCGCTGCAGCGGCTTCTCTTGTTGTGGAGCACAGGCTCTAGGGAGCTTGGGCTTCAGTACTTGCAGCACGTGGGCTCAGTAGTTGTGGCCCCTGGGCTCTCGAGCGCAGGCTCAGTAGTTGTGGTGCACAGCCTTAGCTGCTTCATGGCATGTGGGGTCTTCCTGGACCAGGGATTGAACCTGTGTCTCCTGCATTGACAGATGGATTTGTTACCACTGAGCCACCAGGGAAGCCTGAGGGGAAACACTTTTATATTTATGTATGTATATATATATCATATATAGTATGGAGAAAAATACATGCATGATTTTAAAGAGATAATATAAGACTTAAAAGAAATTGATCAGCATCTTTTGGGCTGACCATTAAGACTTCTAGAGGTTAAAAATTCAATTTTGGTCTGATGGGTTACTTTGGTGGAAAAAATATGAAAAATACACCTGGCTTCACACATTATCATCTTTTACCACCTGGGAGTATTTGCATTCCATTGGTTTCTTTCAGAGATTGGAAAGACTTTAAAACTAGAAGGAATCAGTATATAATGGTGGAATTTCAGGCAGCATGAGTTGGGATAGAGCAATAGACCTTTCGCGGAAGATGTCTTGCACTTACAAAGTCCATTGCCCAGTATTCTGTCAGCCTTAACAGTTAGTCCCAGTTCAGGATGGGAATGGTAAATGTCTTTTTGATTCAGTTTTGACAGTGTTTGAGCAGAGTATTTCCCCTCTAAAGCCTCAGTTTCCCTAGCTGTAAAATGCAATGAGAATATTTCCCTTGCTTCTGAGGGGTGTTGTGAGCTACTGTATAAAAAGTACCCAGCTCAGTGCCCAGAACATGAGAAGCACTTAACGGTCATTCTTGTCAGCAGCACTTGTAAAAGGAGCATGTGCTAAATTATACCCACCCCTGAATTTATGGACCTGGGCAAAAGTATAAATGGAGAAGTATATGTCTAAATATTTAAAAGTTATAAACAAGCTAACAACTGTTAAATCTAGTAAAATATTTCCTATCCTTCCTACCTTTAAACCAAAATTGAATATTGGTCCTTTTTTGTCCTTAAACATTCTTTTTCTTTTCTCCTGTGGTAAGGACACATACATGACATCTGGAGAAAAAGTTTTATATGACTGAATATTAGCAAACTTTAAAGTTGACTGATCTTTAATTTTTTGCACAGATGTGGCAGTTTTGTTGTTTGGCTGACAAACACATACATAATTCATACATTATGATATATTTTATTACATAAAATTTTTTCCTCATTTTAGCAAAATTGCTAATTATGTTGTTATAATCATGATTTTTACATAATTTGCATTCTAATGGTAGTAATGCCAAATTAGTCAACCTTGCTTAAGTCATTATATTTTTATTTTTAAATTAATTTTAATATGAGCCTGGATGGAAGGGGTGTTTGGGAGAGAATGGATACATGGATGTGTATGGCTGAATCCCTTCACTATTTTCCTAAAACTGTCACAACACTGTTAATTGGCTGTATGTTTGAGCTTAGTTGCTCAGTATTGTCTGACTCTTTGTGACCCGTTGGACTATAACCTGCCAGGTTCCTCTGTCCATGGGGATTCTCCAGGCAAGAATACTAGAGTGGGTTGCCACGCCCTCCTCCAGGGGATCTTCCCAACCCAGGGACTAAACCCATGTCTCCCACATTGCAGGTGGATTCTTTACCATCTGAGTCATCAGGGAAGCCCAAGAATACTGGAGTGGGTAGCTTATCCCCTCTCCAGGGGAACTTCCCAAGCCAGGAACCGAACTAGGGTCTCCTGCATTGCAGGTGGATTCTTTACCAGCTCAGCTACCATTGGCTATACCCCAATACAAAATAAAAAGTTCAAAAGAAAAAAATTATTTTTAATATGGAAAAAACTTTTTATTTAGCCAATAGCAACTAAAATAGTCAATAATGTTATTGCAGTAACATTTACACTCAGAAATTAACAATGAATTTTATACATTAAAGTCCAAATAGTATGATAGGGTCTTATGTTAATTATTATAGAAGATATTATTAAATATTCCAATTCCATCATATAAATCATTACCACTTATATTGCAGTTCTCACAGTCTCTCAAAGCAATATCTAGATCCATAAAATATTAATGTCTTACCCTTCAGCACCCAGCAAATTGGAAGCCCGCCCCAACTGGAAGCCTGATGTCCTTTTTTAAGAAATTTCAAGTCTGAAATATTATAAAGAAGACCAAAAATTGGCAATGTTTTCTATGATTTATTCAAATCTCTATTTAACGGACACTGTACCTTGGTCTGTGTGTATGTATGTGTGTGCTCAGCTGCTTCAGTCATGTCCGATTCTCTGCAACCCCATTCACTGTAGCCCACCAGGCTCCTCTGTCCATGGAATTCTCCAGACAAGAATACTGGAGTGGGTTGCCATGCCCTCCTCCAGGGGATCGTCCCAACTCAGGGATCGAACCCATGTCTCTTACTGAGTCTGTGCTCTACACCCCTTGAGCTGCAACAGATGAGCCCATGTACCACAACTACTGAGGCCTGTGCCCCCTAGAGCCAGCAAATCGCAGCTACTGAGCCCATATGCTACAACTACTGAAGCCTGTGTGCCCAGAGCCTGTGCTCCGCAAGTGAAGCCATCACAATGAGAACCCATGCACCACAACTAGAGAGTAGCTCCCTGCTTTCCAGAATTAGATGAAGCCCATGTGCAGCACACACACACACACACAAAGTAAATAAATGAAAAGAAGTTTGGAGGTTATTTGTGTGCAAGTATTCTTTCTATGGGGAAGGCTTGGTGGAACAGTGGTCAAGAATCTACCTGCCAATGCAGGAGACATAAGAGATGCGGGTTCGTTCTCTAGGTCTGAAAGTTCCCCTGAAGGAGAAAATGGCAACCCGCTCCAGTATTCTTGCTGGAAAATCCCATGGACAGAGGAGCCTGGCGGGCTACAGCCCATGGGGTCACAGAGTCAGACACAACTAAGCACATACACATGCTTTATAGTGATGCAAATATTTTTATTTGCATAAAAATATTTACCTGTTTTTGTTTTCCTATATTTTATAGGAATGTCATATTTGTTACACACTTCACATACAGTTTATTTCAGTTTAAGGAAAAGAGTTTCTCTAAGTTAAAAAGAATTCATCTTAAAAAGAAAAAGAGCCAAACGTGTATCAGTTTGAATTTTGAAGTTTCTGCAAGCTTTGGCTAATATTATTAACAGCAAGCAGCAGTTCAAAGATAGCTGTGGGCACTGCAAATTCAAAAATATTTATTTTATTAAAGATCACCATTCTCTTTACTTAATGATCATCTTTTATTTGTTGTACAATTCTAGTGCATCTTGTTACTTTGTGTAAATTAAGTTTTATTGCTTTAATGGCATTTAGTCAACTTTTTGTTTTGTGTGTCTGAAAGTAGTTTTAGTGGTAAATATGACATGTTTTTTAAAATCAAGATATTTCATATTTGGACAAATATAGAAAATATCCTATGTAATCACTGAATTGCTCCAAAAATGCTATCACTTAGTACGGCTGAGAATATGTCTCTGAATAATAAACTCAAATAATGCATTGTCCATGGCTCACAAAAAAACACTTATTCCTTCCCAGTGGCTATTATCATTAGCATGCCCTCACTGTTCTTTCCATCAATGCCCAAAATTCAAAGTTGTTTTTGTAGTTCAGCTTTTTACAATCTGCATGAAACCAATAAAATGTTCATTTTTGACTTCCTGAATTTTTATCTTTTGATAGTTTGACCATATGTACATTGAATGTTAGGCTTTCTGGTAGCTCAACTGGTAAAGAATCCACCTACAATGTAAGAGACCCCACTTCGATTCCTGGGTTGGGAAGTTCCCCTGGAGAAGGGATAGGCTACCCACTCCAGTATTCTTGGGCTTCCCTGCTGGCTCAGATAATAAAGAATCTGCCTGCAATGCGGAGACTTGGTTTCAATCCCTGGGTTGGGAAGATCCCCTGGAGGAGGGCGTGGCAACCCACTCCAGTATTCTTGCCTGGAGAATCCCTATGGACAGAGGAGCCTGGTGGGCTACAGTCCATGGGGTCACAAAGAGTTGGACACAACTGAGCGATGGTTGTGTCATGACTGGACATGATGAATGTTAATTGTTCAGTATGATTTGTCCTAGCATACTCTAGTTAAATTAGTTGTCATTAATGTTAAAACTTATATGTGTAATTTCTTTTCTCATTTTTATTACTATTTTGAATTATCTATTTTTATATGACTTTTTAAAAATCTATCTTACATTCTAACATCAAATTTGAAAGTTTTCTGACATCAAATTTTTTCTACCGAACTAGAAAATGTCCATTGTTTTCTATGGGTGTTGTGCTATTGTCTCACAAAGCTTGGTTAAATATGGAACATCTGTGATTATTCCTTTTTTTTTTAACTTGTAGTTGGTTTACCATGTTGTGTTAGTTTCAGGTGTACAGCACAGTGATTCAGTTACACACACACACGTATACATATACATACACATACACACACACATTATATATTCTTTTTTCAGATTCTTTTCCCTTATGGGTTATTACAAAATATTGAATCTTGTGACTATTCTTTAAGAATATCATTCCAAGATTAGTATTTATGTGTTTACTGGTTTCTTGGTTGATTACTATTTGCTGTTTTTTTTTAATACTCATTTATTTTTTGGCTACATTGGGTCTTCACTGCAGCCTGCAGCATCTTCACTGAGTCATGTGCAGTCTGCTTGTGGTGCAAGGGCTCTCTAGTTGCCGCATGCGCGATAGTTGCTCTGAGGCATGTGGGAGCTTAGTTCCCCGACCAGGATTCAACCTGTGTCCCCTACATTACAAGGCAGATTCTTAACCATGCGACCACTAGGAAGTTCCCTATTTGCTAATCTTTAGGGCTTTTTTTTTTCAGTTCTAGTTTTTGCATATGCTGTGGTTTTGTTTGTTTTTGGTACAGGTAACATTTAGTATTCTTTTAATTGAGAACCTAAGTATTTCTAGTCACAAATGGTTCCCCTGGCCAAAACTAATTGCGAAAATTGACCGTGAAATATGTAATAATAGTAACAAAATACTTTGGTCTTCTATCTCAAGATATTAAAAAGTTTATGTGGTTACTTTCTCTATTTGAAAAACATTTTGCTTTTATCTGAAATATTAAATTTTCTGCCATTTATTCAATGGAAAATTCATAGCCAATAATTTGAATCAACTTACATTTTTCCTGAGTCAATCAGATGATTTCAGAACGATATGACAGATTTTTCCCAGGATCACTTTCCAACAAACAATAAAGATCCAAAGATTTCATATTTCTCATCAACTTGCCAAATTTTTTTGCAGTTTAGCTTCTGATGGGCAGGCCAGAATTGCATGTGTTGTGAATATTATAGAAAAAACATATGTTTCATTGTTTTGACCATAAAAAAAAAACTTCATTAGTAAATAACATAAAGTAATAGGTATTTCATTCAATCTTTTTGAGTCATGGATGGTAAATATACTTTGCTTGTGCATTTCCTTGTTTTGCATAGTAGCTAAAATATATTAAATAAAGAACTTTTCATACCTGTTTGTGAACTGTGTGGGGCATGCTCGGCAGAAGCCTGTTTACTTTCAATGTCTGAAATTAAAAAATGAAGCAGACCATCTCTTTGCATATACTCTAATATCTTCTCAGCCCTTACTTTTCTGAGCCTTACTTTCATGTTTTGTGTTTCTATCCCAGTCTCAACTTGTTCTCATTTTCAATGATCTATAGAATTAAAAGATAAAATGTAATTATATTCAAAAGGTTCTTTGAATATATGTCATCAAAAATACAATTAAAGGAAATGACCTCCAGTGTTCTTGCCTGGAGAATCCCATGGGTGGATAAGCCTGGTGGGCTGCAGTCCATGGGGTTGCACAAAGTCAGACACGACTGAAGCGACTTAGTCATAGTAGTACTAAAATATTGAAAATTAAAATTATTTTTCCTATTTTTTGTCTCTCACAAAATAGGGACCTCCTTTTCTCAAAAAGTCATTTTTCTTCTAAAATAATCTATTAAAATTAAAAACAAAATTAAAGAAATAATGATTGGTCATTACAATTGAAACAAAACTTATTCAAATAAAGCTTAGTTTTTACTATAGTTTTAAAATGTCATTATAGCATATATTCTCATAAGCATAAAATTATTTATAACTTTTATATTCAATATCCATCAGTTTCTAATGCCAAAAATTGCTATATATGCTCAAACATGTTATATCTGGAGTATATATAAAAATGATATAAAGATTGTTTAGTCGCTTCAGTTGTGTCTGACTCTTCAGGAGCTGTAGCCCACCAGGCTCCTCCATCCATGGGATTTCCCAGACAAGAATACTGGAGTGGTTGCCTACTCCAGGGGACCTTCCTGACCCAGAAGAGTGAACCCCTGTCTCCTGTATTGGCAGGTGAATTCTTCATCACTGAGCTACCGGGGAAGCACGATATAAGGATAATATTGTTTAATATTGTAAAATGTTCTCTGGCTGCCATATGTAATTACTGAAAATACTGCATTTATTTATGAGTGCTTACAGGTCTACAAACTGGAATTTGAAGAAAGCAAGAAAGTAGATGCTCAGTACTCCTGGGAAACGATACTTTATCATGCAAGAATCTATAGCATTCATGACATCTGAGAGGAAGGATTTGACAAGTGAATTAATTTGTCTTTTCCCTTACCTAAATGCTTCCACAGCTCAAATTCTCCTTACGCTCCTAAGCAGTGTCCTTCTATGCTGTTGGCAGCAGGACAACTCACAATTCTTCTTGACATTTGATTAAGGTACCTTTTGCTTTCAGAACAGAGAGCAAGAGATGTGGAGAAGCATTTTCTGCAACCTAAATGGTGTTAGTCATCAGTGTGGACGTTTAGGACGATGGCTACTCTGTGTCAGTAGTGGGTACCCGATCTCATAGGGTCTTTAACAAGCTTACCGTTTCACTGTGTGTTCGTGATCGTCAGACTCTCTCACAAATGAGGTCCAAGGTAGGACCCCTTGTTGACCAGATCTATGGGCCAACCTAAGCTCAATAAAAGAATCTAATACTAGTTATCTGTACAACTCATATGTATAAAGTAGACATAGCTTCCTCCCACCAGTACCTGAATAAATGGGTGTTCCTTTTTCTAGGCATCTTTTACACTAATATATACATATATATATTCTTAACATTAAAAAATATATATAACATTTTATTTTTATTTACTTATTTTTGGCTCTGCTGGGTCTTTGTTGCTACATGGGCTTCTCTCTAGTTGCAGTGAGCAGGACCTGCGCTCTAGTTGCTGTGTGCAGGCTTCTCATTGCAGGCGGCTTCTCTTGTTGCAGAGCATGGACTCTGGAGCACAGGACCTCAGCTGTTGTGGGATATGGGCCCAGTAGTTGCCACTCCCAGGCTCTAGAACACAGGCTCAATAGTTGTGGTGCAGGCTTAGGTGCTCCGCAAGTGGGATCATCCCAGATCAGGGGTTGAACCCATGTCTCCTGAGTTGGCTGGCAGATTCTTTACCACTAAGCCACCAGGGAAGCCCTAAAAATATATATTAAAAAATAAAAAGACATATTAGTTATGTCATAATATAAAAACTTTGTATCTCCTATTTAACAATATATTATATACTGCTTTTCATATTGTTACATAAAATTGACCATTGATTTCACCTTATTAATAACTACAATGACATTATACTACATTTTTAAGCCAATTCCTCCTTGATTGACATTTACTTTTTCAAATTTTTGTTCTAGATGAAAAGGATATTCTTGTGAACCTCGAAGTATGAGCAGATGGAGGAAAACTACCAAAAGTTCAAGACCCACATCATATCAGGGTCTGCGCAGGAGGAAGCCATGAGGTATCTGACAGACCTGAGAACAGGAGAACTCTTAAGACTGGCACTAGTTCAGTTCAGTTCAGTCACTCAGTCGTGTCCAACTCTTTGCAACCCCATGGACTGCAGCACACCAGGCTTCTCTGTCCATCACCAACTCCCAGAGCTTACTCAGACTCATGTCCATCTAGTCGATGTGCCATCCAACCATCTCATCCTCTGTTGTTCCCTTCTCCTTGTGCCCTCAATCTTTCCCAGCATCAGGGTCTTTTCCAATGAGTCAGCTCTCTGCATCAGGTGGCCAAAGTACTGGAGTTTCAGCTTTAGCATCAGTCCTTCCAATGAATATTCAGGACTGATTTCCTTTAGGATGGACTGGTTAGATCTTCTTGCAGTCCAAGGGACTCTCAACAGTCTTCTCCAACACCACAATTCAAAAGCATCAATTCTTCAGAGCTCAGCTTTCTTTATAGTCCAACTCTCATATCCATACATGACTACTGGAAAACTCATAGCTTTGACTAGATGAACCTTTGTTGGCAAAGTAATATCTCTGCTTTTTAATATGCTGTTTACATTGGTCATAACTTTTCTTATAAGGAGCAAGTGTCTTTTAATTTCATAGCTGGAGTCACTATCTGCAGTAATTTTGGAGCTCAAGAAAATAAAGTCTCACTGTTTCTGCTGTTTCCCCATCTATTTGCCATGAAGTGATGGGACCAGATGCCATGATCTTAGTTTTCTGAATGTTGAGTTTTAAGCCAACTTTTTCACTCTCCTCTTTCACTTTCATCAAGAGGCCCTTTAGTTTTTCTTTGCTTTCTGCCATAAGGGTGGTGTCATCTGCATATCGGAGGTTAATGATATTTTCCCCAGCAATCTTGATTCCAGCTTGTGCTTAATCCAGCCCAGCATTTTGCATGAGGTACTCTGCATATAAGTTAAATAAGCAGGGTGACCATATTCACCCTTGACGTACTCCTTTCCCAATTTAGAACCAGTCTGTTGTTTCATGTCCAGTTCTAACTGTTGCTTCTTGACCTGCATACAGATTTCTCAGGAGGCAGGTAAAGTGGTCTGTTATTCCCATCTCTTGAAGAATTTTCCACAGTTTGTTGTGATCCACACTGTCAAAGGCTTTGGTATAGGCAATATAGCAGAAGTAGATGTTTTTCTGGAACTCTCTTGCTTTTTTTTTATGATCCACAGATGTTGGCAATTTGATCTCTGGTTCCTCTGCCTTTTCTAAATCCAACTTGAACATCTGGAAGTTCATGATTCACGTACTGTTGAAGCCTGGCTTGGAGAATTTTGAGCATTACTTTGCTAGCATGTGAGATGAGTGCAATTGTGTGGTAGTTTAAGAATTCTTTGGCATTGCCTTTTTATGGGGTTGGAATAAAAACTGACCTTTTCCAGGCCACTGCTGAATTTTCCAAATTTGCTGACATATTGAGTGCAGCATTGATTGCTGAGGAAGACTTTCTTATCTCTCCTTGCTATTCTTTGGAACTCTGAATTCAAATGGGTATATCTTTCCTTTTCTCCTTTGCTTTTCACTTCCCTTCTTTTCACAGCTATTTGTAAGGCCTCCTCAGACAGCCATTTTGCTTTTTTGCATTTCTTTTTCTTGGGGATGGTCTTGATCCCAGTCTCCTGTACAATGTCACGAACCTCCATCCATAGTTCATCAGGCACTCTATCTATCAGATCTAGTCCCTTAAATCTATTTCTCACTTCCACTGTATAGTCATAAGGGATTTGATTTAGGTCATACCTGAATGGTCTAGTGGTTTTCCCCACTTTCTTCAATTTAAGTCTGAATTTGGCAATATGGAGTTCATGATCTCAGCCACAGTCTGCTCCCGGTCTTGTTTTTGCCATCACTTCATGGCAAATAGATGAGGAAATAGTGGAAACAGTGGCTGACTTTATTTTTCTGGGCTCCAAAATCACTGCGGATGGTGATTGCAGCCATGAAATTAAAAGACGCTTACTCCTTGGAAGGAAAGTTATGACCAACCTAGACAGCATATTAAAAAGCAGAGACATTACTTTGCCAACAAAGGTCCATCTAGTCAAGGCTATGGTTTTTCCAGTAGTCATGTATGAATGTGAGAGTTGGACTATAAAGAAAGCTGAGCACAGAAGAATTGATGCTTTTAAACTGTGGTGTTGGAGAAGACTCTTGAGAGTCCCTTGGACTGCATGGAGATCCAACCAGTCCATCCTAAAGGAGATCAGTCCTGGGTGTTCACTGGAGGGACTGATGTTGAAGCTGAAACTCCAATATTTTGGCCATCTGATGCAGAGAGCTGACTCATTGGAAAAGACCCTGATGCTGGGAAAGATTGAGGGCATGAGGAGAAGGGGACGACAGAGGATGAGAAGGTTGGATGGCATCACCGACACAACAGACATGGGTTTGGGTGGACTCCGGGAGTTGGTGAGGGACAGGGAGGCCTGGCGTGCTGTGGTTCATGGGGTCGCAAAGAATTGGAAACGACTGAGCGACTGAACTGAACTGAACTGAGTACAGCACTTTCACAGCATCATCTTTTAGGATTTGAAATAGCTCCACTGTAATTCCATCACCTCCACTAGCTTTGTTCGTAGTGATGCTTCCTAAGATCCACTTGACTTTGCACTGTAGGATGTCTGGCTCTAAGTGAGTGATCACACCATTGTGTTATCTGGGTCATGAAGATCTTTTTTGTGTAGTTCTGTGTATTCTTGTCACCTCTTCTTAATATCTTCTGCTTCTGTTAGGTCCATACCATTTCTGGCTTACTGAAAATCTGACCAGTCTGAGAACAACTTCTGGGACTGGGAGGGCGTGTCTACACTTCAGTAAATATGGGGGTTATGGGGGTCCCAGATAAGGTGTAAAGTAGCTGTGATGGTTTTGGCTCTTTGAACTTCAACTTAATTACAAAGCTCCTTTTCAGAAGAAAACCTTACAGCAAAAGAAGACTTCTGAGAGTAGAATCCAAATGAGCAAGTATGGGATAACAGAAGTAAAGGAAAAAGAAAGTCTAGATAAAGGAGCAGAGGAACTACATCTCAGAATGTATAAAAGGCCATTAAAAAAATTCTTGATAAGGACACCAGAAGAAGGAAATCTAGAATAATGAAGCCAGAAAAGTTACCCCTGGTTCACCCTTCCTTCATAAAGGAAAAACTAAATTCCTATAAAAATGAATAATAGAATAAGATTGTGTTCAAATCAAATGTTGTCAGATGTGTTAACTAACTTTACTGTGATGATCATTTTGCAATATATAAGTATATCAAATCATTGTACACCTTAAAATTATACAATGTTCTATGTCAATTGTATCTCAATAAAACTAGAAAAAATCCAACACTAAGTCATTGCCAAAAAAAAAAAAAAAGGAAAAAGAGTCTATTAACATTCTAACAATGAAAATAATACAAGGAAAACATGCTTATAAGACATGAAAAATTTAACTATTTCAAAATGAGCTAAAAAAAAACTAATAAAATCATATTAGACAGGAAAGAAGTATATAAATCAGAATTAGAGACTCTCAGAAATGTAGGAGAACTCCCAATTAGCATTAATATTAATCATTTGAGAAATGGAGATTAAAATTGGAAAAATAGAAGTGAATAAATACATTATAACACCTTTAAATAAACAGTAGGTGAAAGAAGGGAATTCCAACAAATCAAAGAGATCTGAAAGAAAGTGATGGATGTAGAAGGTAAACAAACAAATGAACAAGCCATATATAATAGAAGACACACAAGGAAGAAAAAAGCAGTGGAAATTTAAAAGTAATTTAAATTTAAAAAGCAAACTTTTAAGAAAATTTTTCCTGAGATAAAAAGAGATTTGATACTACTACCTAGGAAAATTAATCCAGAATGACTAATGTCAAGGTATATTCTCAAACTTCTGGACATTACAAGAAAGAAAATATCATTTGGGTATCTAGTCAAAATATCAAGTCACCTTGATGGGAAAGAAATAATTGTCTTCAGACTTTATTCCAGAAGAAATAGTGTAACATATTGAAGATATTCAAGGAAAGAAAACATCAGCCAAAGATTTTATATCCAGCTAACAGGTCACAAATGATGAACATGAAAGAAACAGAGAACACTGCTCCCATGAATTTACTGAAGAAAGGCTTTTAGAGAATGAAAAAACATTGGCATAAAGACTGATGTAAGCATTAAGTATATATTTACTCATAAAACTGTGATGATTGTAAGAAGAGTACATGCTCAGGCAAAGAAGATATTATACAATAATTAAAAGGGAAGAATGATAAGAGAGATAGAATATAAAATATACTTATTGAATATACTTGTTGCTGATAGGGGTAAAGGATATTTATTGCAATAAGATGCTGGTGGATAGAGATGAGAGAGGAAAAGAAATTGTTGACCAATTTCAGTACTGTTGGGGAACCATTAGAAAATAACAAAATTAAGGTGGGGTTGGAGACTGAATTATTGTAGCTTTAAAAAAGTAACCATAAAAGTAAAACCTTTCTAAATACCAAATCCTAAAGTCAATCCTAAAGGAAATCAGTCCTGAATATTCATTATTTATATTGGAGTCCTGAAACTCCAATACTTTGGCCACCTGATGCGAAGAACTGACTCATTGGAAAAGACCCTGATGCTGGGAAAGATTGAAGGCATGAGGAGAAGGGAACAACAGAGGATGAGATGGTTGGATGGCATTACCGACTCAATGGACATGAGTTTGAGGAAGCTCCAGGAGTTGGTGATGGACCGGGAGGCCTGGCGTGCTGCAGTCCATGGGGTCACAAAGAGTTGGACACGACTGAGCAATTGAACTGAACTGAAATACCAAACACATTTGAGAGAGCAAATAAGTGAGATACAAGTGCTATAAAACACTTGCATGTGTATAACATAAAACAATATGAAGTGAAAAAAATAAGGTGCAGAGAGGAGTGTATATAGTGTGCTACCATTTGAATAGAAGGCAAAATGAGATATGTGTGTGTATGTACGTATACATTTGATTATTTTTGCAATTAAAGGATAAACAAGAAACTAATAAAATTGGCTATGTACAGGGTTGAAGAAAACTTCTCTGAGTTACATTTTAATATAGTTTTGACTTTTGAACCATGCTGCTGTTTTACATATGCAAAATAATACAATTAGTGCTCACTTCAGTGGCACATATACTAAAATTGAAATAATGAAGAGATGATTAGCATGGCCCCTGCACAAGGATGACATACAAACTTGTAAAGCATTTTGTAGTTTTGTTACAGATATTAATTAAGTTTACTGTGGTAATCATATCACAGTATATACATACACCAAATCATTATGCTGTACACCTTAAACTTTCAAATGTTATATATCAGTTATATGTTAGAAAAACTGGAAAAAATTAAGCCCACTATCACAAAAAATTAAATCAATATATTAGGAGAACCCTAACATTGAGTATCGGAGAAGGCGATGGCACCCCGCTCCAGTACTCTTGCCTGGAAGATCCCATGGATGGAGGAGCCTGGTAGGCTGCAGTCCATGGGGTAGTGAACAGTCAGACACGACTGAGCGTCTTCACTTTCACTTTTCACTTTCATGCATTGGAGAAGGAAATGGCAACCCACTTCAGTATTCTTGCCTGGAGAATCCCAGGGACGGGGGAGCCTGATGGGCTGCCATCTATGGGGTCACACAGAGTCGGACACTACTGAAGCGACTTAGCAGCAGCAGCAGCAGCAACATTGGGTATAAAGAGAAACAAATGAATCTATTTCAAGGTTTAAAGGTTTTTAACAGACCTTGTTACCTTTAGTGGGCTGTATTCTAGGGATTAAAAAAAGTGCCGCAAACAATCTGGAACTTATGAGTAGGTCTATGGTTGGTAAAGGTACTGAGAACAGGCATTCTGACTCTTGGGTGTACTGTAGGGAGGAACAAGTGAGTATTAATAAATATATTGATGTTGGATTGAAAACTAGCTTCTTACTGTAAGAGAAAGGAGATAAAAATATGAACTGGAGGAAAAGAAGAAAAATCTTCTGGTGCTGGATTGGAGTTGGAAAGTGAAAGTCGCTTAGTTGTGTCTGACTTTTTGTGGCCCCATGGACTCCGTCCATAGAATTCTCCAGGCCAGAATACTGGAGTGGGTAGCCTTTCTCTTTTCCAGATGATCAACCCAGGGATTGAACCCAGATCTCCCATATTGCAGGTGGATTCTCTACCAGCTGAGCCACAAGGGAAGCCCAAAAATACTGGAGTGGGCAGCCTATCCCTTCTCCAGCAGATCTGTCTGACCCAGGAATTGAACCGGGGTTTCCTGCATTGCAGGTGGATTCTTTACCAACTGAGCTATCAGGGAAGCCCAATTGGAATTGGGGATCAAGATAAATTCATGATTTAAAATCAAACATACTTCTTGGCTATGTCTACTGACAGGACCTAGACACCATGACACTTCAATAGCAATGAGCACTCTATAAGCACCCAATTCTTGCTTTCTATGAACTACTTCTCATTAAAAAGAATAAGGCCTTCTTGTAGAAAGGCTGATTCCAGGTCTGGAAAGTACAAATGAACTCGGGGCTTCCTCTGCTAGAGAACAAAGAAGTGCTCAGACATTGATGGGGTCATGTCTGAAGGACAGAGACCAGCTAGAAGGGGCTCCCTGCTTGAAGGGGGGCAACTTGAAAATTGAAAATTAGTGGTAATGAAAAATCCAAGTTCATAATAATACTCAAGAAAATTGAGTGTGAGGGGAGAGAAAGCTCTTAAATAGAATGCCAGTGAATGTAGAGGAAATAATAAAATATTTTAAAAAGTGATTTTTGTAATCACTGATATAATAGTTGATTCAGGCAAGGCTTATGAATGGCTGCTAAAACATCGGGTGAAAGCTGTTGGGAAACAAGATGCCCTCAAAGTGTTATCCCACAGATTACTTATTAATTATATAAAGTTTGAAAAGATGCCTTTATAGTGGAGCATTCTGGCAGACAGCACCTTAATCAACTGTTTAAACAGCAAGACCAGTAATAGGGCACAGTGGGTTCCTATGCCTCCTATGATGTGCTGAGAGGGACCCAACATCACCTCTGTAGAGTTTTTGCTAAAAATCTTTGCATAAATCTAATTCTGAAGAAGCAACTGGATAATCCAAATTATGGAACATTCTATAAAAGAACTGAACTGAAAGTCAGTGACAGGAAAGACCCCCCCAAAAAAAGCTTTTGTAGAATAAAGGGGACTAGAAAAAAGCAAAACATTCTTAAAAGACATTACTGGGAGAATTGAAGAATTTAGTAAGATTTTTATATCATAGAATAACATAATATGTATTGAATCTACTTTAATGACAACTTAGTTATGTAGGACAATGTCCTTGTTTCTTAGGAGATAATTGCTGAAATACTTCGGGGTGAAGTTTCATAAGCTCTCTAACTTCCTTTCAAATGGTTCAGTGAAAATAAACACCCCCAAATATATGGAAATATTATACAATGAACATATGCAGCATTTAGCTGCATATATTAACAACTGGTGAATCTTAGGTGAGGGATATTTCAGTGTTCACTGTATTATTTCTTCAACTTTTCTGCAGGTTAAAGAAATTTCATAGAAGTTTGGAGCAGGGGAATAAACACGTGGATTGGAGGTAGGTGTGTGACTCCAAGACAGTGAATCTACAGGATAGCCAGCTAGTGACCTGGGACCTGAGTGACCTGGTCTGAAAAGATGAGCTATATTGTATCAGTCAGGATCCTTTGGCTTCATGTAACAGGACACCAGAGTCAAAGTAGCTTAAACTGTAAGGATACCTAATTATCTCATGTAACAAGAAGTTTAAAGGTACATGGCTCCAGGGTTGTTAATTTGTCCGCTCAAGGATGTCACAGGCCTCTTCTCTCTAGGTCTCTAGGCTTTACTTCACAGTTGCAAAATGGCTGCCACAGCGGCTTCACATGTCATGTCCTCACATGACATATCCAAAGTGTGCAGGAAGGGGATGGACTGGCTCCTCCTTGGGCTTTGCCCTCTTGTATCAAGAATAAGATTCTTTCCATAAGCCCCTCAGGAGGATTTCTTTTACATCTCATCGCCCTTAACAAACCAATTCTGGTTCATCACGTGGGGTTTTTCACTTGAGCAAAACTGATTGGGAGAGATGACTGTGGGATGGGCAGCTGATAGTATTTTGCCACATGAGCCAATCAAACTCTCTTGCTCAGGAATCTGAACCAAGAAACTGGCCTGGGTTTGCTGTTAGCGAATGCACCCCAGAAGCTGAGTTGAGGCTGTGGCACACGAGGCCACAAACAAGCCAAGGTCAAGGCAAGAAAAACTCCAGAGAGAGAGTAGGAAGACATTTGGTACAGAAAGAAGGACAGAGCACATGTGGAGTGGAGAGGTGGGCCAGCTACTACTCCCCCAACTGCCTGGATCCCTGATGTTTTCTGATTATGACTTGACTTCTAGATTACAGAGAATGTACTAGTTAGGACTCAGAAATAAACAAACAAAAACTGTCCTAGCACAAAAGAGGAATTATTAATAGTTACCAACGTACTTCCTACCCAAGGCAGGAAGTTGAGCCTATCCTTAGGAAGTACTAGAACCAGAAAGGGCCAGAACGAGGCACCTTCTGTCTGCATCTTCCCTCTGGGTTCCTCTGTAGTTTATTTGATTTTATCTTTAAATTGAAATATAGTTGATTTACAATGTCGTTAGTCTCAGGTGTATGGCACAGTGATTTAGTTACACATACAAAATACACACATATCTCTATATATTCTTTTTCAGATTTTTTTAGATTATTACAAAATATTGAGTAGGGTTTCCTACCTATAGAGTAGGTCCTTTCTGGCTATCAGTCTCATATACGGTAGTGTGTGTATATTAATCCCTACCTTCTAATTTGTCCTCCCTCCCCCTCCCTTGTGGTTTATTTCATTCTTATCTGTGCAGTAGGATGCCTGTTTCATGTTCCCCACATCATCATACATCTGCCTACATCTTCTAAATTTGAGTTAGAGTTTTGTGCCCCTGAAGAACCCAGGTGGTACTCAGTCCCTGGGTCCTAGTTTCAAATTCCCAAAGGAAAGAAGCTGAGACCTAAGTTGGGTCAGACGTCCGATCTGCCTGGTCCATAGACTTTGGGGTCACAGCACGCATGCACAGGATCGTAGGAGCAGAGGAAGGAGAAAGGGGTCAGGGACTCAGGCTGGAGAGACACCCCAAAAGATTGCCACCATGATCCTCAAAAGAATGGCTTTCAAGATTGAAATGGTAGGAACCTGTCCCCAGGGGACATTTTGCATTGTTTGAAAAAATATTTGGTCATCACAGCTTAGGGGTGGGTGCTACCTGCATCCGATGAGGACAGGCCAGGGAGGTTGCCAAAATCCTAGAATGTTCTCATAACAAAGAATTATCCAGCCCAGAATGTCAGTGGAACTGAGGTTGAAGAACTCTGCCTCCCTCTTGAGTCTTTCAGTCAAATTGTACCTGTACTTGTACCACAGAGCACAGAGCACCTTACCCAGGCTTGGTAAGTCATATATCATTCTCCAGGCCATAATACTGGAGTGGGTAGCCTTTCCCCTCTCCAGGGATCTTCCCAACTCAGGGATCGAAGCAGGGTCTCCTGCATCGCAGGCAGATTCTTTACCAGCTGAGCCACAAGGGACGCCCCAAAATACTGAAGCAGGTAGCCTATCCCTTGTCCAGTGGATCTTCCCGACCCACGAATCGAACTGGAGTCTCCTGCGTTGCAGGCAGATTCTTTACCATCTGGGCTGTCAGGGAAGCCCTGGTAAGTCATAAGTCTCAGTACCTATTTTGGGGGGGCAGAGATCAAATGAAAACACCATCCTGGGATTGTGTGGTTGCCGATTCTACTGCTGACTCACCTGGATTCAGGGTGCATTCTCGGTGAAGGAACCCACAAAGGCAGCAGATGCTGAGGTTCCCGCTCCGGGTAGGAGATTGTTAAAGAAGAAGGGAAGATGGAATAAGCAGAAACGGATCCACATGGAAGACAGAGCTAGAAACGCACACACACAACCTGCTTTTACAAGTGCTCAAAACATAAACAGCAGCTGTCTAGCTGGTACCTGCTCCTTCCCAAACACCATAAGGGAGAGCCTAAATCCTTAAGACCCACACAGCTGTCAGCTATGACAGGAGTGTCTTTTTTCCACACTAACTCGTCTGGCAGGAAGGTAAGGCTCCAGGCCATTGGTCAATACAACATCTGCTTTCATTCCTAAGGATCATTGTTCCTGAAATCATTAAAAAAAAAAAAAAATCTGTAAATGACTCAGAGAAAAGAGGGCTTCAGGAATAAGCAGAGGAAAGAAAGTTTAAGGCAAGACATTTCCCCAAGATTCCTGATAAATCTGAGGCTGCTATTTGGCAAAGGAGAGTACGTTTTCTGGTTTCTGGTGGAAACCTCAGAAGTCAGATAACACAGGGTCTTTGCTGCCCTCTACCGGTTATGATGAAGACTAGCAGGGAGTTTGAGAGGAGGATCGGCTTTTCGGTGGATTGCTTCATCCTTTCATTTAATTTTCAATACGTATTTATTGTGTGTAAGTATACTTTGCCTACACCCTGTGCCGATGGTGCTAGGGATTAGTGTAACAGTGAAAAATACACGTCCAGGTTCTGCTTTGGGATGTACATTCTAGCAAAGGAGACAGACTGTGTGTAAGTCAGCAAATAAGAAACATTTAGCATGCCATAACTACTGAAGCCTGCACGCTCTAGGGCCCAAGAGCCACAGCTACTGAAGCCCGCATGCCCTGGAGCCAGCAAGTCACAATTACTGAGCCTGCATGCTGCAACTCCTGAAGCCTGTGTGCCTAGAGCCTGTGTTCCACAAGAAAAGCCACCACCGAGAGAAGCCCACGCGCCACAACTAGAGAAAGCCTATGTGAAGCAACAAAGACCAGCACAGCCAAAAGTAAATAAAGCCGTATGTACTTGTTAAAAAATAAAAGAGAGAGAGAGACATTTAAAGTTTGTTCGGTGGGCTCTGAAAGCACTTAACAGGCAATTTAAGACTTGGGGAGCTGGAAGGTGACATGTGAGCTGAGACTGGAAGGTTGAGACAAAACCAGCTGAGAGAAGAGCTTAGAGCTCTGTGAGAAGATTGAGTAGTGAGTATAAACCTGCTTGCTGGGTCCCTGAACTTGATATGGGAGCAGGGGTCAGCATGGAGGGAAGGCCAGAGGGGAGGGGAGGGACCTGGGTCATGGAGGGACCCTGCAGTCTGCAAAGGAACTTGGATTTTCTTCTGAGTAAATCTTAGCAATAGAGGAAGCTGTTGAAACATCGCTGTTTTTGTTTTTAAAAGATTATTCTCTCAGTAGGACCTTTTTGTCTTAGAATTTACAATAGACTTTCCCAAAAGTATCATAAGGCTTAGGATTGGTTCAAGATGGTGAAGTAGAAGGATGTGCACTCATCTGCTTCTGTGAGAGCACCAAAATTGCAACTAGCTATTGAACAACTATAGACAGCAGGATGTTGGAATCCACCAAAAAAAGATAACCCACATCCAAAGACAAAGGAGAAACTGCACTGAGATGGTAGGAGGGGTGCAGTCATGACGAAATCAAATCCCATACCCACTGGGTGGACAACCCACACACTGGAGAATAGGAATACCAAAGACGTTCTCCCTCTGTTGTAAAAGGTCTAGGCCCCCATCAGGTTTCTCAGCCTGGGGGTTCAGAAAGGGACTAGGAATTCCCAGGGGATGGGACTTTGAAGGCCAGTGAGATTTGATTGCAGGACTCTCAGAGGACTGAGGGGATGAGGACCTCATTCTTGGAGGGTACACACAAAATCTTGTACACATTCAGTTCAGTTCAGTCACTCAGTCGTGTCCGACTCTTTGCGACCCCATGAATCACAGCACGCCAGGCCTCCCTGTCCATCACCAACTCCCGGAGTTCACCCAGATTCACATCCATCGAGTCAGTGATACCATCCAGCCATCTCATCCTCTGTTGTCCCCTTCTCCTCCTGCCCCCAATCCCTCCCAGCATCAGAGTCTTTTCTAATGAGTCAACTCTTCGCATGAAGTGGCCAAAGTACTGGAGTTTCAGCTTTAGCATCATTCCTTCCAAAGAAATTCCAGGGCTGATCTCCTTCAGAATGGACTGGTTGGATCTCCCAGGGGAAAGGAGCAGTGACACCACAAGAGACTGAACCAGACCTCCCTGCTAGTGTTGAAGGGTCTTCTGCAGAGGTATGGGGTGGCAGTGGCTCACCACAGGGACAGGGGAACTGGCAGCAACAGTTCTGGGAAGTGCCCATTGGTGTGGGCCCTACTGGAAGACGTCATTAGCCCTAGCTTAGGTCGCACAGAGTCGGACACAACTGAAGCAACTTAGCAGCAGCAGCAGCAGAGGCTATAGACTCCAGGGCCAAGCAACTAACAGGGAGGGAGTGCAGCCCCACCCATCAGCAGACATTGGATTAAAGTTTTACTGATTGCAGCCCTGCCCACCAGAGCAACACCCAGTTTTTCCCACCACCAGTCCCTCCCATCAGGAAACTTGAACAAGCCTTTTAGATAGCCTTTTCCACTAGAGGGCAGACAAGAAGCAAGAAGAACTACAACTGAGTCTCCAGAACAAAAACATAATCAGAAAGTTAAAGTGAAAATGCAGAGGATTATGTTCCAGATGAAGGAACAAGATAAAACCCCAGAAAAACAACTGAATGAAGTGGAGATAGGTGACCTTCCAGAAAAAGAATTCAGAATAATGATAGTGAAGATGATATAGGATTTTGGGGGGGAAAAAATGGAGACTATGCAAGAAATTTTACCGAAGAACTAAAGAGCCAACAAAGAAAGGTAAACAATACACTAGAAGGAATCACTAACAGAATAATTAATGCAGAAGAACAGAGAAGTGACCTGGAAGACATAATGGTAGAAATCACTGCTGCAAAACAGAATATAGAAAAAAGAATGAAAAATAAAAAATGGAGACAGCCTAAGAGACCTCTGGAACAACAATGAATGTACCATCATCCTCATTGTAGGGGTCCCAGAGAGAGAGAGAGAGAGAGAGGACCTGAGAAAATATTTGGAGAGATAATAGCTGAAAACTTTCCTAACACAGGAAAGGAAATAGTCAACCATATCCAAAAACTGCAGAGAGTTCCAGGAAGAATAAACCAAAGGAGGAACACACCAAGACACACAGTAATCAAAGTGATAAAAAGAAAGATAAAATGTTAAAAGCAACAAAGGAAAAATGACAAATAACATACAAGGGAACTCCCATAAGGTTCTCAACTGATTTCTCAACAGAAACTCTGCAAGCCAGAAAGGAGTGGGATGATATATTTAAAGTAATGAAAGGGAAGAACTTACAGCCAAGACTAGTCTACCCAGCAAAACTCTGTTCAAATTTGATGGAGAAATCAAAAGCTTTACAGACCAAAACAATTAAGAAAATGGTAATAGGATCATACATACTGATAATTACCTTAAATGTAAATGGATTAAATGCACCAACCAAAAGACATAGACTGGCTGGGTGAATACAAAAACAAGACCCGAATACATGCTGTCTACAAGAGACCCACCTCAGACCTAGGGATACTTACAGACTGAAAGTAAGGAGATGGGAGAAGGTATTTCATGAAAATAGAAATCAAATGAAAGCTGGAGTAGCAATACTTATAGCAGAAAGTTTACAAGGTACGTACAGGAAAGAAATAAGTAAACATCTAGAAGATCACTGTCTCCCAAGTTAGGGCAGGGGACAAGATTAGGAGGCATGTGACTTCCCTTGTGGTCCAGTGGTTAAGACTTTGTCTTCCAATGCAGGGGATGCGGGTTCAGTCCCTGGAGGGGAGCTGAAATCCCACATGCCTCAGGGCTAAAAAAACAAAGCATAGAACAGAAGCAATATTGTAACAAATTCAAAGAAGCCTTAAAAAATTTTTTTTAATCTTAAAAAAAAAAGACTAGGAGGCAGAGCTAGGCAGGGGCTGTGTGAGAGGCAAGCTGGACCAGGGTGTTGCCGTGGCGATGGGCAGAAATGAATGGACAGGAGGTGCCTTTGGGATTTGCAGCTTCAGGACCAGCTGATGAGTTGGAGGTGGCAGAGGATGACTGACAGCTGCCAGGGCTAGGAGGGCAAACCAATCAGCCGTGATACGCGATAGAAGAAATGTGGCACCTGTGGGCTCCGTTGTGGGCGCTCTGTGGGCCAGGGGCCCAGAGCCATTACTTGCGTGTCTTTGCTCTTTCCTTCTGCTTGGCCTGGGTGATTATACCTGACAGGTCTCAGGGAGGCAGCCCTCATAAAAATGGCTGTAAAGCCTTTTGCTAATACGCCGCCTCCCATAAATGTCAGGTGATGAGAATTACAGCCCCGCAGGCTCATCAAAGAGCAGGCCGTGGCTTGAGGAAGCCACAGCGACTGTGAGGGCACCGAGCTGTCTTTCCCAGCTGTATTTTAGTGTCGGGGAAAATGGGACCGGAGGAAGTGGAGTGCGAGCTGAAGGCAAAGTGGCTCAGAGCCTTTCTTGGAAGTTGTAATTATCTAATCTGTTCTGCAAAGCTCCTCTTCCCTTGGCCCAGGGCTTCTGCAAGGTGAAGGGGAGCACCATCTTCACTTGTACTAACTCAGCCAGGAGGAGTGGGAGTGTTAGGGAACCTGGCCTGGGGCAGCCTCTCATTCTGGCGGTAAACAACATACTGTTTCCCACCTCTTCCAAGCCTTGACCCACCTGTCAGCTAATTAAGACCCAGAACCCAGGAGTGTTTCCCTGCTCACCAGCTGTCTGGCGGCCCTTTGATGCACCCCATATGTCTCAGCCCCAACCCCCAACCCCCTTTCTTTCTCCCCTTTTGTGTCTCTTTCTGTAATAGGCACTCAACATACAGCTAAAAATCACTGGGATAATATGATAAAATATGGCATTATGCTGGGGTCCTGGAAACTGGGCTGGGGGTGGCAGGGAGTGAAGAAATATATGAAAAAGTCCCGGTTCAGAAGTTACTCATCTCACTGACTGCCAGCTGGATGAGTAACTTCAAGAGCAAAAGTAGAACACTCACAAATAATGGTGGCTAGCATCCATTCTGAGAGCAAGACTGCAAGTCAGGTACCTGCCAGGGGCATTGTCTCAGGGGGTCCTCCTGATAACACTCACGAGGTTAGTCCTGTTGACATTCTTGCTTTCAGAGGAGGACGCTGAAGCTTGGGAGGTGGTGACTTTTGCAGGGTGAGAGCTTGTGAGTGCTGGAACCCTCTTTCAACCCAAGTCTACCTGACCCCGATGCCTGTGCACTACTCTATCTGTGGCCCATCAGCTAGGTTAACAGATTACTCATAGCATGGGGGATATTCGACATGCGCTCTCATTAGGAGGCCACACTACCTTTTGCTTTTCCCAAACTTCTCTTGTACACATGTGTGCACTGAATACACACACACATGCACCTTGATCCATACCCTCATCCTGACCCTAATTCTTTGGATGCCAGTGGCATTTTATTTATTTACTTAGCGGTGCCGTTCATAGCTGCAGCATGCCAGATCGTCAATCTTTAGTTGGGGCATGTGGAATCCTTAGTTGGGGCATTCGGGATCTTTTCATTTCAGCACTCGGGCTCTAGTTCTCTGATCAGGGATGGAACCCAATCCCCTGCATTGGGAGCATGGAGTCTTAGCTATGGGCCACCAGGGAAGTTCTCCTAATGGCATTTTGACATTGAATCAAAATTATACCAACACTGTTATATGTTCATTGAGAAAGCATTTACAGGAAGAAAAATCCAGTGTATAATAAACTCCAATAAATAATCACCCCCAAACACCAATAAATTTCTGGAATAGTTTTCTATATTAGATAAGATTTTTCCATTTGCTTCACTATTAGTTTTTTTTTTTAATTTACTGAAGTTATTTCTGACAGAATTAATTCTCTATTTAAATTTCAAAGTGAAATTAAAAAATAAATTTACAAAATTTTTCAAAGTGAAGAATTGAGTCATCCAGCAGTTCTGTCTGTATCAGATTTTACCACTTATATTGTTTGTGTGAGGTTTCTTCAATGACTGTTATTTCTACCACGTCTAAGATTCCTTGGTCAAATTTTACAGATTTGCACTTTAAGATTTGATCTTAAAATTTTATCTCAGTAAAGTTTTGGTCAATACCACCTTTTACCACATGCAATGGTAGGGATTTTCAGTTCCAATTTATATTGGTTATTTTTACCAGACATGTGCATTATGAATTGGACATCAGACTAATAGTTTGTATTTATTACTTTGTTGCTGTTGTTTAGTCGCTTAGTCTTTGTGACTCTATGGCTTATAGCCCACCAGGCTCCTCTGTCCAGGGACTTCCCATGAAACAAGACTGGTGTGGTTTGCCATTTCCTTCTTCAGGGGATCTTCCTGACCCAGGGATCAAACTCAAGTCTCCTGCTTTGCAGGTGGATTCTTTACCACGGAGTCACCTGGGAAGGCCCTGTTTATTACTTAGCTAAGTGATATTTAGATAACCAATGAGAAAATTGGAGCAGTTTATGCGACAGAGAGAACAGGTAAAACAGAGACAAAGATTCAGACACAGAGACCTAAGAAAGACAGTAAGAAGAGATAAAATAATAAGAATAAAAAGTATATTTATAAAAATGGTAATGGCTAATGTTTATTGAGCACTTACTCTAAGCCCTGTTCTAAACATTTTAAATGGGCTTACATTCATCTAACCCTCACATAAACTCTTTGTGGAGATATAATTATTATTTCTATTTTAAGAAAGAGGAAACATGGGCACAAAGGCTGGAAATAAATTGTCCCAAATTACACAGCTGGTAAAAGGTGGACCCAGGATTCAAACCTAGACAGCTTATGACAGAGAAGTTGCAGTGGTCCTTGTCCACGGAATTCTGCAGGCAAGAATACTGGAGTGGGTTGCCATTTCCTCCTCCAGGGGATCTTGCCAACCCAGGGGTTGAACTTGAATCTCCTGAATTGCAAGTAGATTTTTTTTTTTTTTTTTTTTTTACCATCTGAGATACCAGGAACAGTGGATTTCAAGCAAGGGTTACTCACAAAAAAGTTTGCAGAAAAGTGAACAAATAGTTAAAAGTTTCTAAAGTCTTTTTTTGGCTATCATATCTGTGGCCTCCTTGTGGTGATTCCATTCTGTTTAAAAAATATTTTTCTGAAAAGTTCTATATATTTTTAGACCTACGTGTAATAAGGATGAATCTATAGAAGATTTGGGGAAGGCAATGGCACCCCACTCCAGTACTCTTGCCTGGAAAATCCCATGGACGGAGGAGCCTGGAAGGCTGCAGTCCATGGGGTCGCTGAGGGTCAGACACGACTGAGCGACTTCACTTCCACTTTTCACTTTTCACTTCCATGCATTGGAGAAGGAAATGGCAACCCACTCCAGTGTTCTTGCCTGGAGAATCCCAGGGACAGGGGAGCCTGGTGGGCTGCCGTCTATGGGGTTGCACAGAGTCGGACACGACTGAAGTGACTTAGTAGTAGTATTTGTTTAGAGCTTATCTTTGATGATATATTTGCAACATTTCATATCTCTGATCTTTGACCAACTTGAATTAAATAAACTTCTAATTGGAAAAAAAAAATAGCTCCTGAACCTGTCCCCTCTTCTCCAGTCTTGCTGTCATTGTCTTAGCTAAAAGTCTCATCATGGTCAGTCACAACAATTTTTACTGTCTTAGATTTGGTTTATCTGCTTTCCCTTCTAGACTATGTACTCCACGGACAGTGTCTTTAGCAACTATGATAATCCCTGGCACACATAAGTGTTCACTAAATGTTTGTCAGATGGGCAAATGAATGGGTTTGCCAAATGGACAAATGAATTATCTTCTGAATTCAAAATCAGAACACTTGGTGTGATACATTTGTGTAATGGAGAGTTCAGGTAACTTCTAAGATGATGAGTTGTTGCAACAGCGATAGTACATTATTATTTTAGTTATCAGTTTAAATACTTTTAGAAAGTTTCTTAGGTTTTAATATTTCAAGGGCTTAGAATATTTTCTCTGTTAATGGCCAACTTCAATGTTAAAAAGCAGAGAAGATAGTATCACAAACCTTCATCTCCCCATTGCCTAGCTTCAACAGTTATCAAGATACAGTCAACCTTGTTTCAACTGTAATCTGCTCCCCTCCCCTCACATTCTCTCCCTGACTTTGGTGCTCCCCATCTTTGTTTATTTTGAAGTTAATCCCAAATATTACTTTATCCAGAAGTCTTCAGTAGGTATTAGAATGTTTTTAGGTGTCAATTAGAAATGATAATCATTAACTAATTTGCATATTGACATTTATTGACTGGTACTGAGCTACACATCTCACACGCTAGTAAAGTAATGCTCAAAATTCTCCAAGCCAGGCTTCAGCAATACGTGAACTGTGAACTTCCAGATGTTCAAGCTGGTTTTAGAAAAGGCAGAGGAACCAGAGATCAAATTGCCAACATCTGCTGCATCATGGAAAAAGCACGAGAGTTCCAGAAAAACATCTATTTCTGCTTTATTGACTATGCCAAAGCCTTTGACTGTGTGGATCACAATAAACTGTGGGAAATTCTGAAAGAGATGGGAATACCAGACCACCTGACCTGCCTCTTGAGAAACCTGTATGCAGGTCAGGAAGCAACAGTTAGAACTGGACATGGAACAACAGACTGGTTCCAAATAGGGAAAGGAGTATGTCAAGGCTGTATATTGTCACCCTGCTTATTTAACTCACATGCAGAGTACATCATGAGAAACACAAGGCTGGAAGAAGTACAAGCTGGACTCAAGATTGCCAGGAGAAATATCAATCACCTCAGATATGCAGATGACATCACCCTTATGGCAGAAAGTGAAGAGGAACTAAAAAGACTCTTGATGAAAGTGAAAGTGGAGAGTGAAAAAGTTGGCTTAAAGTTCAACATTCAGAAGACGAAGATCATGGCATCTGGTCCCATCACTTCATGGGAAATAGATGGGGAAACAGCGGAAACAGTGTCAGCCTTTATTTTTTGGGGCTCCAAAATCACTGCAGATGGTGACTGCAGCCATGAAATTAAAAGATGCTTACTCCTTGGAAGGAAAGTTATGACCAACCCAGATAGCATATTCAAAAGCAGAGACATTACTTTGCCAACCAAGGTCCATCTAGTCAAGGCTATGGTTTTTCCAGTGGTCATGTATGGATGTGAGAGTTGGGCTGTCAAGAAAGCTGAGTGCCGAAAAATTGATGATTTTGAACTGTGGTGTTGGAGAACACTCTTGAGAGTCCCTTGGACTGCAAGGAGATCCAACCAGTTCATCCTAAAGGAGTTCAGTCCTGGGTGTTCATTGGAAGGACTGAGGCTAAAGCTGAAACTCCAATACTTTGGCCAGCTCATGAAAAGAGTTGACTCATTGGAAAAGACTCTGATGCTGGGAGGGATTGGGGGCAGGAGGAGAAGGGGACGACAGAGGATGAGATGGCTGGATGGCATCACTGACTCGATGGACATGAGTTTGAGCGAACTCCGGGAGTTGGTGATGGACAGGGAGGCCTGGCGTGCTGCAATTCATGGAGTCACAAAGAATCAGACACGACTGAGCGACTGAACTGAACTGAGCTACATTCAGGAGAAACTGATTAAAAAACATGAATGCATTCCTGCATTCCTATTCTATTGGATTCTGTATCCAACTGGACATTGAGGTTACTATATTAGTTATTTCTTTGTCCTAGTTTCTTGATATGTGAAAGAGATAGTGATGTTACCTTACTTAGATGATTGTTGTGAAAAGAAAATGGATAACGTATGAAAATTCTAGCCTCAAAAATTATTCATTGTAGTTATTTGAAATGGACTGAATAATTAAAAACCCATGAGTCCATAGTAATACTTAAAGATGTCAGAAAAACCAATTTGTCCTCAGTTGAGATGGCTATCAAACCATCATTTTATTTTGAAAGTTGATAAGTAAAGGGAAAGAACTAAGTGTTTATCCACTTTTAGCATAGAAATGGAGAAGGCAATGGCAATCCACTCCAGTACTCTTGCCTGGAAAATCCCATGGACGGAGGAGCCTGGTAGGCTGCAGTCCATGGGGTCACTAAGAGTTGGACACGACTGAGCGACTTCACTTTCACTTTTCACTTTCATGAATTGGAGAAGGAAATGGCAAACCCACTCCAGTGTTCTTGCCTGGAGAATCCCAGGGTCGGTGGAGCCTGGTGGGCTGCCGTCTATGGGGTCGCACAGAGTCGGACACGACTGAAGCGACTTAGCAGCAGCAGCAGCGGCAGAAGCATAGAAACTGTAATTTGGGGCAATAGCCCCGTTGTTGAAAGAAATCTTTAACTTTCAGAATAATTTTTAGTTAGTAAATGTAGAAGATAACATATAGTTAGAAAATCACTGTTTTTCTACCCCAAAGGAAAGTACTGATTCAGAAAAAGATACAATCATTAAACCATTAGGTTAATGGTTATTAGGTAGGGTGATATTTGTTAAATTTTGTTGGAGATGGGCCTGGTTTATGACTGTTGCCCAAAAATAATTATTAATAGTGCAGATAACATTACAATGTAAGGATTGAGCCGTCATCCCCTTTAGCCCAATGTCAGTCATTAAGGGTAGGAAATTCAGGTATGTGTCTCCTAGTGTGAGATACACACTACTATTTAGAAAGAGTTCTTGATAAAAATGTTCAGTTTATACTTGATCCAGTCTTCAGATCTAACTTCCAGCTTATAAAAATTACAGTGTTAGAGGAAGCAATCAGATTCAAAAGGTGAAACTGGCCAGGGGTCTTCAGCAAGTCAGTGTCATGAGAAAGAGGGACTGTTCTAGGCTAACAGTCTTAAGTGACATAGCAACGAGACACATCACATGATTCTGAAATGGATTCGGATTTGACCAAACCAGTTCAAAAGGACATCTTAGGGACCGTTGGGGAAACTTGAATATGGATTTGATATTACTATGACTTTGGTAGATGTGAAAATGTTATTTTTGATATGTGGGATTTTTGTTTAAGAGATATATAAATACTGATTTAATATTTTTTAGGGATGGAATATTATGATGTTTATAGTTTAAAGTACTTCAGAATGAACAACAATAAAGTGAGTTGATAGGAAAAGAAATAAGATAAAATATGTAAGACATATTATATCTATAATGCTAAATGTTATCAGTTCAGTTCAGTTCAGTCCCTCAGTTGTGTCCGACTCTTTGCGACCCCATGAATCGCAGCACGTCAGGCCTCCCTGTCCATCACCAACTCCTGGAGTTCACTCAGACTCATGTCCATTGAGTCAGTGATGCCATCCAGCCATCTCATCCTCTGTCGTCCCCTTCTCCTCCTGCCCCCAATCCCTCCCAGCATCAGAGTCTTTTCCAATGAGTCAACTCTTTGCATGAGGTGGCCAAAGCACTGGAGTTTCAGCTTTAGCATCATTCCTTCCAAAGAAATCCCAGGGCTGATCTCCTTCAGAATGGACTGGTTGGATCTCCTTGCAGTCCAAGGGACTCTCAAGAGTGTTCTCCAACACCACAGTTCAAAATCATCAATTTTTCGGCACTCAGCTTTCTTGACAGCCCAACTCTCACATCCATACATGACCACTGGAAAAACCATAGCCTTGACTACACTGACCTTGGTTGGCAAAAGTAATGTCTCTGCTTTTGAATATGCTATCTAGGTTGGTCATAACTTTCCTTCCAAGGAGTAAGCATCTTTTAATTTCATGGCTGCAGTCACCATCTGCAGTGATTTTGGAGCCCCAAAAAATAAAGGCTGACACTGTTTCCACTGTTTCCCCATCTATTTCCCATGAAGTGATGGGACCAGATGCCATGATCTTCGTCTTCTGAATGTTGAACTTTAAGCCAACTTTTTCACTCTCCACTTTCACTTTCATCAAGAGTCTTTTTAGTTCCTCTTCACTTTCTGCCATAAGGGTGATGTCATCTGCATATCTGAGGTGATTGATATTTCTCCTGGCAATCTTGAGTCCAGCTTGTACTTCTTCCAGCCTTGTGTTTCTCATGATGTACTCTGCATGTGAGTTAAATAAGCAGGGTGACAATATACAGCCTTGACATACTCCTTTCCCTATTTGGAACCAGTCTGTTGTTCCATGTCCAGTTCTAACTGTTGCTTCCTGACCTGCATACAGGTTTCTCAAGAGGCAGGTCAGGTGGTCTGGTATTCCCATCTCTTTCAGAATTTCCCACAGTTTATTGTGATCCACACAGTCAAAGGCTTTGGCATAGTCAATAAAGCAGAAATAGATGTTTTTCTGGAACTCTCGTGCTTTTTCCATGATGCAGCAGATGTTGGCGATTTGATCTCTGGTTCCTCTGCCTTTTCTAAAACCAGCTTGAACATCAGGAAGTTCACAGTTCACATATTGCTGAAGTCTGGCTTGGAGAATTTTGAGCATTACTTTACTAGCGTGTGAGATGAGTGCAATTGTGCAGTAGTTTGAGCATTCTTTGGCATTGCCTTTCTTTGGGATTGGAATGAAAACTGACCTTTTCCAGTCCTGTGGCCACTGCTGAGTTTTCCAAATTTGCTGGCATATTGAGTGCAGCACTTTCACAGCATCGTCTTTCAGGATTTGGAATAGCTCAACTGGAATTCCATCACTTCCACTAGCTTTGTTCGTAGTGATGCTTTCTAAGGCCCACTTGACTTCACATTCCAGGATGTCTGGCTCTAGGTGAGTGATCACACTATCGTGATTATCTTGGTCGTGAAGATCTTTTTTGTACAGTTCTTCTGTGTATTCTTGCCACCTCTTTTTAATATCTTCTGCTTCTGTTAGGTCCATACCATTTCTGTCCTTTATCGAGCCCATCTTTGCATGAAATGTTCCCTTGGTATCTCTGATTTTCTTGAAGAGATCTCTAGTCTTTCCCATTCTGTTGTTTTCCTCTATTTCTTTGCATTGATCGCTGAGGAAGGCTTTCTTATCTCTTCTTGCTATTCTTTGGAACTCTGCATTCAGATGCTTATATCTTTCCTTTTCTCCTTTGCTTTTCGCTTCTCTTCTTTTCACAGCTATTTGTAAGGCCTCCCCAGACAGCCATTTTGCTTTTTTGCATTTCTTTTCCATGGGGATGGTCTTGATCCCTGTCTCCTGTACAATGTCACGAACCTCATTCCATAGTTCATCAGGCACTGTATCTATCAGATCTAGGCCCTTAAATCTATTTCTCACTTCCACTGTATAATCATAAGGGATTTGATTTAGGTCATACCTGAATGGTCTAGTGGTTTTCCCTACTTTCTTCAATTTAAGTCTGAATTTGGCAATAAGGAGTTCATGGTCTGAGCCACAGTCAGCTCCCAGTCTTGTTTTTGCTGACTGTATAGAGCTTCTCCATCTTTGGCTGCAAAGAATATAATCAGTCTGATTTTGGTGTTGACCATCTGGTGATGTCCATGTGTAGAGTCTTCTCTTGTGTTGTTGGAAGAGGGTGTTTGTTATGACCAGTACACTTTCTTGGCAAAACTCTATTTGTCTTTGCCCTGCTTCATTCCATATTCCAAGGCCAAATTTGCCTGTTACTTCAGGTGTTTCTTGACTTCCATGGAACAACAGAGTGTTCCAAACAGGAAAAGGAGTACGTCAAGGCTGTATATTGTCACCCTGTTTATTTAACTTATATGCAGAGTACATCATGAGAAATGCTGGACTGGAAGAAACACAAGCTGGAATCAAGATTGCCGGGAGAAATATCAATCACCTCAGATATGCAGATGACACCACCCTTATGGCAGAAAGTGAAGAGGAACTCAAAAGCCTCTTGATGAAAGTGAAAGTGGAGAGTGAAAAAGTTGGCTTAAAGCTCAACATTCAGAAAACAAAGATCATAGCATCCGGTCCCATCACTTCATGGGAAATAGATGGGGAAACAGTGGAAACAGTGTCAGCCTTTATTTTTCTGGGCTCCAAAATCACTGCAGATGGTGACTGCAGCCATGAAATTAAAAGATGCTTACTCCTTGGAAGGAAAGTTATGACCAACCCAGATAGCATATTCAAAAGCAGAGACATTACTTTACCAACAAAGGTTCGTCTAGTCAAGGCTATGGTTTTTCCTGTGGTCATGTATGGATGTGAGAGTTGGGCTGTCAAGAAAGCTGAGCGCCGAAGAATTGATGGTTTTGAACTGTGGTGTTGGAGAACACTCTTGAGAGTCCCTTGGACTGCAAGGAGATCCAACCAGTCCATTCTGAAGGAGATCAGCCCTGGGATTTCTTTGGAAGGAATGATGCTAAAGCTGAAACTCCAGTACTTTGGCCACCTCATGCTAAGAGTTGACTCATTGGAAAAGACTCTGATGCTGGGAGGGATTGGGGGCAAGAGGAGAAGGGGACGACAGAGGATGAGATGTCTGGATGTCATCACTGACTCGATGGACATGAGTCTGAGTTAATTCCGGGAGTTGGTGATGGACAGGGAGGCCTGGTGAGCTGCGATTCATGGGGTCGCAAAGAGTTGGACACGACTGAGCGACTGATCTGATCTGATTTTATCTGAATGGTGGAATTCCTCTTCATCGTGCCTTTGAAAACCCAGTATCCGAAGGTTTTTGTTTTTAAGAAAAAGTTTAATAAATATTCAGAATTCCTCGGGTATTGAAAGTGAAAGTGAAGTCGCTCAGTTGTGTCCGACTCTTGAGACCCCATGGACAGTAGCCTACCAGGCTCTGCCGTCCATGGGATTTTCTAGTTAAGAATACTGGAGTGGGCTGCCATTTCCTTCTCCAGGGGATCTTTCCAACCCAGGGATCAAACCTGGGTCTCCTGCATTGCAGACAGACGCTTTACCTTCTGAGCCACCAGGGAAGTATTAGGGTATGCTAATTTTACACAAGTATACATTAAAATTGAAGGACGTATGGTTTAAATTATAAATTGCCAAGACGTTTCCTTCCCCCAACTTAATAGAGCAATTTGTAACACTCATCAGCCTGCAACTAATATTGAATACAATTTAACAGGTATTCTTGTGGTTAGTAATGTATCATTTAATAACACAGGTATAAACTGGTGGCCCCTTAGGACTCTAGATTCTAAAAATTTGGGAAACAGCTCGTTTCTACAACAACTCTGTGATTGGTTTACCGGCGACCCAGGTCGATTTTTGATTGGCTCACTCAATAGAAATGGTCAAGGCCCGAGCCAATATGACCGGTACAAGGACAATATGGCCCCACAATTGACTTTCCTGGAAGCCGACAGACACGTGGCTACCGCAGGCCTAGCCGTACGTGGGAGGACCTAGTTTCGCTAACCTCGAGAGGGCGCCGGAGGCTCCTCGTTGCTAGTGTCTCGTTTTCCCATAAAGCCTCTGAGCGACCAATCAACTGACTGTCTCCATACCGCTTTTAAAGTCGGCGGGCCCTTTCACCAATAATAAGGCAGACACCACCCTCAGCTCGGCGATTGATGGAGACTTTGACTAATCACCTCACAAGTCTCCGCTATCTCCGCCTTTCTCTCACGGGATTGACGATCCACCCGACCAATAGGGGACGCCCAGTCGGCGGGTGGATGAAAGCGGCCCTCTGTAATGGCGGAGCGTGGTGGGGACGGGGGAGACGGTGAGCGATTCAACCCCGGGGAGCTCAGGTAAGGGCACTGCTCCGCCTTACATCTCGGCACTCCGACGTCCCAGAGGCTAAGCCTGCTGCGCGGAGAACCGAGGTGGAGGGTGGGCTGAGGAGGTGCGGCGGCCAAGAACCCGGACCGCATGGGGTTGGAGAAGGGGGAAGGGAAGGCGGCTTGAATGAGACCGGGCCGGGTCTCGGCCGCGGCCTCCTGTGGGTTCTCGGGCCGCTCATTTCCGTTTTCTTGGGGCCCAGGCGCCGCTCGCAGCTTGCGTCCCACAGGCTGGGTCCGGGGTTCCCGCCTTGGGGCCCCGCCTCAGACGCAGTCCGCCTCCGCTTGGGCGGCCCTCAGCCTGACTCCCGGCTCGGCGCCGCCGCGGGCCCAGTTTTCCTCCCTGAAGCCCTCCATGCCGCGGGGCAACTCCTCGGCGCCCTGGCTCGGCCTTCTTCACGTCCTCCGCCGCCTTTTGGTGTCCCCGCGTCCGCCTGGTTCCTTTTTGCCCACGTCGCTTGCTTTCCTTTAACTTCAGGCGGCCTCCCTTTCTCATCGTTTGATCCCTTATCCCGAGTTTATGAGGAGTAACAATAGCGGCAGTCATTTGTTTCGTGCTTCCGAGAGCCAGAGAGCCTTTTCCTTAGTGTTTTCTCTTGTGATCCTCACACCCACCTTTTGGAGTAGTTGCTCTTCTGGTTTTGAAGGCCCTGGAGCAGGAGCCACCTTCAGTTAAGTGACTTGCCCATCCTTCAGGTGAGGTAACTGACGTAGAGCCAGGTGTCTTTGGTAGAATCTTGGCTTCAGGAAGTGGCTTGAACGCAGGCAGCCAGGCTTGGGAGCCTGCACTTTTCTATCCTCACTTCTAGTCGTCTGCCCACACTGTCTCCCTAAGGACGGCAGCAATGACCTTTCTCGCCCTGGTTTCTGGGCTGCCTCTGGAATTTTTAATTGTCTTGGAGAGAAAAGTCTTTAGTCAGTGGTTTTTAAGGAAAACGAGGTACAGAGCTTTACGTCTGTTTGATACTTCTCTTTTTCTTGGGTGGAAAAAAAATGGCATTTCAGATGTTTAGCCCCCATTCTGAATTGTGCCCGTTGTCATTCTTTGAGAATGAGGAAGAGTAGAATAAGTTATGATGACTCGAGCATTGTCTAGAGCTCCAGATAGAATTGTATAAGGAAACTGGGTATTGTTACTAAAGTTTTCAGGGGGGAAAAATCATGTCTTTGAGATGATGAGTTGTCAAAAAAATTTTTAGTTTGACAGGAATAAAGTCTTATTTCAGGGATGAATCTCAAATCTTTAAACCCCACGTGTATACTTCAATACTAAGTGATCAGAGTGCATTGCCAGGGTCGTTTAGTATTTAGTGATGAAAGGGTTATACCTGATTCTGATCTCAAGAGGTACTTAAGCTAGCCTTATGGATTGATTTGGAAACATTACTTTGCATTTAAGAGAGTATCTTTCTTCAGTTTTACAGTGAGTAGCCTTTTAGATTTTAATAATAGTAAGCGTAGACACTGCTGCAAAACTGATTTGAATAGTGCTTTAAATTAGGTGTTCTCTTGCAAATGTTTCATACCTTAACTTCTGGGGTTGGAAATTCCTTCCACAGCATGTGGTACAGACTTTTATTTTAGCATTTCTCAAGGTTTAAGAGAAATTAGTTTTTTGTGGCCTCTGATTACAGAAATTGGGGCTTAATTTTTTGTATTTGTATTCTGAATATACGTCATGATGTTGTCACCGTCATAGTGCCCCACGAATCAGGTTTTCAGGTATATATATCGTAAATAAATTGTTATAGGAGATTTAGAGATGGTCCATTTATTGGACTCACATTTATTGTGTGGTTTATAAGAGTCACTGACCTAAGTGCTGGCAGTAGTCTTGAACCAGACTAAAATCCTTTGTCCTCTGGGAGCTTCCATGCTAATTAAGATTGATCTAAATTTCAAACTAACCACATCAGATGAGGAAATCAGCCTACAAGTGTGAAGAGACTACACAAAGTCACTGGGTCCAGATTAAAACCTATGTCTCCTCACTTAGTCTACTTTATAATTTGCCTCCCATATATCAGCATTTAAAAATTTTGCTCCGTTGTGCTAAAGTATTTGCAGTCCTTACCATTGGGAAGATTGCATATCTAGATATAGTACTTCTAGGGAAATAATTTGTTCTTGTAAAAATTTTTTTCTGCATTTCTGTTCATGCATGTACGCTTCTATTTTCGTAAAGATCCAAAGTGGTAGGAATGAGAATAATCCACAATAGGATTTATTTGGAGATCCAAATACCTTTCTATTCCTTTATGAGTAAGGATCATTAAGATAACTTTTAGAGTCATGTTGGTACAGATACTTTACCCAGGGCCTTTATTTACTTATTAATGATTTATGGCTTATGACAAGGTGCTTGTCTGAATTTCCTCAACTGTATACTGGGAATAAGAATACGCTGGTGTTACCACTAAATAACATGAAACAAGTTCTTTTTCTGTGCTATAGTTTCCTCTGTAAAACTGGTGCTAAACTTATCTCATTGAGTTTTTATGATGATTGAAAGACAGTACATATACTAAGTACATGGACTTAGTACTTAGTACATAATGTCCCTATAACTGCTTGGTATAGAAGAAATACCTAGGGTTCACTCTCATTATTAAAACAGTAATTGAACACCTGCCTTCTGGGCTCTGGGAGGCATCAATATACTAAAGAGAAAATACTAGTGAGTATAGGTAATATAAAACTAAATAAATGTGAGGATTTTTTTCATAGCATGTACCTCATAGTTGTAAACTCAGATTGGGTAATGAGATAGAAAGGAGGTGGGAGAGACTAAGGTGGGAAAGAACTTTGAGCTTAAACTGAAGAATGAGCGAGTCTGTTACATAAAGCTCTGGGGAAAAGCACGCCAGGCAGAGGAAGCAAGTGCAGAGGCTTCAGGGTAATGAAGTAGTTGATCAAAAGGATTAGAGTCTGTAGAGAGATCAGCAAGGGCCAGGTTATATAGAGCCTGCTAGTAATGATTATAATAATATTAACACTGCTACTAATATTAATACTGTTTAACAAGGTAATTTTAGTAGTCACTAAATTATGGTTTTTGATTGCTACTATTACTATACTGATGTTGTAGTAACAGCAATAATAATTAATAAAAATGTGCTGAGCACTGTTCCAAGTACTTCATTAGCTTCTTAACCCTCACTGCAGGTAAGGTTGTTGTGATAAAGTGCATATAAAGAGCTCAGCACATGTGCTATACATATCTGACATAAGAAAATGGCAACTTGAGGCTGTCGATAGAGGAAATTATGTGAATTTTGCTAGCATTTTCACTGCAGACATTTGAAAGCATCTAGCTTTTCAGGTAGAGTACTATGCTAGGTTTTGTGGGAGAATGAAAGTAATGATGGTTAAAATAGTTCACTGTGTCCCAGGTACCATCCTAAATGTTTCACGGGGATTATCTTATTAAACACAGAGAGAGAGAGAGGTTTCATTTCTGTCCCCAATGCCCCTCACTTACATCTGAGTATATTCAGGCTCAGAAAATAGGTAAGAAGCCTGAAACAGAAGGCAGAGCCCTGATTTGACTTGCCATGGTTTTAGAGCCTAAAATACTTAACTTCAAGTTATAGCTAGAAAGTGTGACATTCAAAAGAAAGAAATAATGAATAGCTGAAGGCTGAGATGGAATATCTTTCCTTGGTGAAGATTTTTCCTGTCCCAAAGGTTAAGATATTGCTTCGGTAACAGTGACCCATCAGCCTTTTGGGAGTGCGTGTAATTTGAAAAAGTCTGATTATTGTTTCTGCAGTCATTGCTTTTAACTCATACTTCTACCATTGAGTGTAGGATGATTTGCAGATTTGGTGAAATATGTTTGGTATAGTAGTTCTGGATGTGTTTACAATCCTTGTGCTCTCCTAGAAGGCAAATTGGTTCTTTTATTAGGATTTTTTTTAATGTCAGAATTGAACTACAATGTGGAAAATTTAGAGGAAGTTGAAAGGGTAGTCTTAAGCACAGGGTTGAAAAATGTAGGAAAGTTGGAAGAATCTGGTGAGGCGAGAGTGTCAGAATGATTATTATCAGATGCACATGAGGATATAATTGTTAATCTTCTCCTGAGCACTGGAATGTAAATTTCATGTTTATAATGGAGAGAATTATTGTAGCTACTAGGTAGACTGTGATAGATGCTCAGTAAATTCACTATGGCATATTATAGTAAAGATTTTTATAAGATTCTACATACCCTATTTATAAGGTACAGTATCACCTACATATTCATTGGTTCATTCAGCAAATACTTACTGAGCCCTACTATGGGCAGGCATAAATAACTATGTGGTGGGGATATAAAGGTGAACAGGACAGACAATTCTTGCTCTAAAGGGGCTAACATAGACAGCGTGGTGTAGTATATAAGAGCCTTTCGCCTGTGTTTGAATTTTGGAGAAGGAAATGGCAACCCACTCCAGTATTCATGCCTGGAAAATCCCATGGACCGAGGAGCGTGGTAGGCTACAGTCCATGGAGTCACAAAGAGTCGGACACAACTGAGCGACTTCACTTTCACTTCACTTTACCACTGAACCAGCTGTGTGGCCTTGGATAAGTTGTTTTACTTTTGTGTGCCTTAATCTGTAAAGTGAGGTTGATTAAATCTTATTTCAGAGTTACGTTGATTGTGTGAATGCTAAGTTGCTTCAGTTGTGTCCAACTTTTTGTGACCCTGTGGACTGTAGCAGGTCAGGCTCCTCTGTCCATGGGATTCTCCAGGCAAGGATACTGGAGTGGGTTCCCACATCCTCCATCAGGAGATCTTCCCGACCCAGATCTTTTATGTCTCCTGCATTGGCAAGCCGGTTCTTTACCACTAGCACCACCTGGGAAGCCCAGTAAACATTTGTAAGAGTTAAAACATTATTAAAAAAAAAAAAAGCACTTAGGAGATAGAGAACACCATCTAATGTGATACTGCTTATCTGCTTGAATGCCATGGAGAAAATAAAGAAGGTGTTTAGCTAGAGATTGACGACTGGGGTGGGGTGCAGTGTACAGAAGGGCATTCCCTTTTATATGAGAATGCTAATTATGTCTTAAGCTGTTAGCCTCCCCAGCTATAAAAACCTTGCATTTAGAAGTAGTTTCAAGGTTCCAAAAAGTTGCAAAAACAAAAATAGTATGCTTAATGTTAATATTTTACCTGCTCTGCTTTGTTGCCTGGTCACATATGTGCTCTCTGTTACACTGAACCATTTGTGGTAAAGGGCCACACACACCATGGCCCTTTACCTATAAATACTCCAGGGCTTGTTTTCTGAGAATAGTGATCTCTGATGGACAGCACGGTTGCCTACTTTGTAAATTTGCACTGATAAAAAGTAATCTTTTGCCTTTATTCCAGACAGTGTTGTCTGTTAATGCATTATGTTCTTTATTGTATTTCTTCTCTCTAGTTTAGTATCCTGTCTAGAGTTGGAATTGTATTGTCATGTCTCTTTGGCTTCCTTTAATCTAGAACATTTCCACAACTTTCCTTTTTTCTTCTTTTTATAACAGCATTTCTGAAGAATATACTCCCTGCTCCCCCCTTTGTAATAGAACATTATTTTGTGTTTGTCTAATAACTCATTATTATTATGTTGAGGTTAAACATTCTTGCTTGGAATAGGTAGTATTGTGTCCCTCTCAGTTGTGTTAGGTCAGTTTCTCTATTGCATAGTGTTTTGTTTATCCTTATTTCTATTGTAAGAAACATGTGGGAAGATATATTAAGACCATGCAAATGACCCCCTCATTTCCTCCTAGATTTGGTGTCCATTGATACAGTGATACAAAATGATGACTTTCCAACTCTGCTTGCTCTTAAGGGCTTTAAAAATTGATGTAATCAGAGTTTAGTAGCTATATTTTTCTTACTTTGAGAAAGAAAATTTTGTTCATTGGTTTCCCATACAGGATGGCTCAACAGCAGGCCTTGAGGTTCCGAGGCCCAGCTCCCCCACCAAACGCAGTGATGCGAGGCCCACCACCTTTGATGCGACCTCCTCCACCTTTTGGTATGATGCGAGGCCCTCCTCCACCACCTCGGCCCCCATTTGGACGTCCCCCTTTTGATCCTAATATGCCACCAATGCCTCCTCCAGGAGGGATTCCTCCACCTATGGGCCCTCCACACCTTCAGGTAAAGAATGTAGAGATAGCTATTTCTTTGTTGGTGTTAGTGTCAATAGTATGTATGAGTTTTGTATGTATGAATAAAACTTGTATTCTTGGGTTTATAGGAGAAAGAGAACTAAAGAGAACATCTTTAAACTAATGTGTTGCTTCAAAAGCACTGATAATGATAATTAGTATGGAAATTCAGAATGTACATTTATATGGTGATTAAAAAATATGTATATTAGGATTGAATAAGGTAGTTCTAACTTGCTTTCATCTATGACAATTGTCTTTAATAATCTTCTTGATGGGAAATGATATTTGAAAGCTTATGTGTAAAGAGAGGGAAGTTTGTTTTCAATGATAGACATTACTAATGAGTTTATATATGTTTATATATTCCTGAAGAATTCTTTCCATGAATGATCCCTAGTATAGAATCTAGAATGTGGCAATCAGCACATTTTGTAAGCACAGTATTTGAATTTTTTTCCTTTCCCAGAAAAAAATATGAATGTCTCACAGTTTTAGAAATAGAATTTTTGTGAAATTTCCTTAAGTGAAAATTTTCCTAGTGTTTTAGCCTGAAGCATATATCCTTTAGTGAAGTTATGAAGGTATCAACTCTCAAATACCTACTTTTGAGATTATATTCTTTTTGACTGTTTCTGAGTTTTCTGTTTATTTAACCTATACAGTTCTGAAACCAAATACAGTAGTATCATATGCCTTCTGTTAGCTTAGATAATCAAGAATGAATTTACTAAAAATAGAGATAATGAGGTACTATTTAAGTGATGTTAGCTCTGATAGAATTGTGTTTATGGCAGAAACACCAGATTTTAGTACTTTGCTTAGTTATTTTGTTGCCTTCCTAGAATAAGCCTGTCCCTCCTTTCCCCCTAGCCCTCTTAAACCGTTAGATGGTTTTATATTTTCTTTAGAATTAGAATATGAAGTAACTTTTTGACTTGTTGACTGTGGTATAACTTGTTACATGTGAATTTACTCTATTTTGTGCCTTTAAGAGTTCAACCTCCTTGTGGAATATTATAAAATGTAATGGGTTAATGTAACCCTCTAATGGAAATATATCAGATGTTGTAATGGGATGCTTCCTAATGTGATGCTTTTTTTGGTCTTGATGGACCATTGTGTGATTTTACTTTAAATCCAAATGATTTTCAGATACTGTGTAGCATATATTTGGAATGAATATTTTATAGAACATGGGCCTGTGTGCTTGAAAGACAGTCATTTGAATCTAGAAACACGAGTATGGAAAAGAAAACTTTTTTAGGAAAAAAAAACAACTTTCGCATTATTGGCATAGTGTCAATTTCATTATCCAGATTAAGATGCTTTGGATAATTAAGTTCTAATGTTACTTGTAGATTATAGAGGAAATCTTTTAATCCCTGTTCAAAATCTGTTTTCAGAATTGCAGACCTTTTTTCTACTTTAGTGAGTAAGATATAGCAGTTACAGTTAAATTCTTTGGTTCAGGATCTTGGGTTGAGTCAGCAATCATTGAAGGAATTATGAGGGATAGTGTTGAATCAGTAATGGTTTCGGGAGATTTATTTTTTTAATTGTAATATATACCATTTAAATTCTTTCCATAAAAGTAAAGTGAATAATTATTTTACTGTATATTTTAAACTTACTAATGTTAGCATCTTTGGTGAGCTACATTATTATTATTTGAAAACTAGGAAATAAATGTTTTCCTAGCTAATAATTTTTTCCTTATAGGAAAAGAGAATAAAAGGTTAGGTATATCTGATTTTTCTTTTTAAGTTATTACTTGTTATTTGTAAAATAACATTTCTCTTATAGTTTGTTGGTTCCTGTTGTAGGTGAGCTGTCAAAGCATTGGGTGGCTGGTGTTAAGAGAATCAGTTTTTTTCTTCTGAAAGTAATCTAGTGCCCAATATATGAAATAGCAGTTAAGGTATAAATAATAAAGCAAAACTCACCTATAATTCTACAACCCAGAGATGACTGTTATTAGTATCTTGACATACTTTCTTCTAGTCTGTTTAGTAATCATTTTTATTACAGAAAAACTTTGCTTACACAGCAACCTAGGTAAATGTATTTGAATTGACTATAAAGCTAATTTCTCTTACAGTGCCTTACCTTTTGGGTAGAATTTAGTAATAATTTGAAGGAAAAAAGACAAACACAAGTGACATTACTTCTTGTGAATTAACAGAGACCACCTTTCATGCCTCCACCCATGGGAACCATGCCTCCTCCTCCTGGTATGATGTTTCCACCAGGAATGCCTCCTGTGACTGCTCCTGGTACTCCAGCACTGCCTCCTACTGAGGAGATATGGGTTGAAAATAAAACTCCAGATGGGAAGGTAAATTATGAAATGTATTTAGGTTGTTATCTTCTTGGTGACAGAAGAGTAAAACCTGGGAGTTTGGCAGATTGAAATCAGTGACTATATCCTTGCCAATTAAGAATGAAACTCCAAGTAAGCCAGGGTAGGGCAGGACTCTAGGAAAGGTTCACTTGGTTGGACTTCTGCACAGACATAAGGTGGCCTGGAGCACTATCATAGGTTTGCCTGTGATTCTGAAACCTGTGTTTTTAAATACACACCTTAGGTCCCCTGACAGCTCTCAGGTTTAGTGTTTACTGGGAGAATTCACAGGACTCAGCAGGTAGTTGTATTTGCAGCTATGACTAATTATAGAAAAAGGATACAAAGCAAAACCAGCAAAGAAAAAAAAGGTGCATGGGGCGGAGTCTGGAGGAAACCAAGCACAAGCTTTCAGGAGTCCTTTCAGTTGGAGTCTCATAAGAGTGTGTTTAATTCCTGTGCCATGGAATTGTGAAAACACTGGTAAAGTGTTGTCTGCCAGGGACGCTATCCTGAGCTGAGGAATCAGGTTTTCATTGGGGACTGGTCCCATATCTGGTACCATCTGCCTTACACTTACCAAATTCCAGACTTCAGAAGGAAGGCAGGTATAGAGCATAAACTGCATTGTTTGTGTAAATAGTTGAGCCATTCTTATCAGTTAGGGAATGGTGGACAATGGCTTTCTAAGGATAGAGGTCTTAGATCTGCTGTGTTAACTGTGTACAAAACATAGCCTTGGTTCTCCTTTTTTGATGTGTTAAAAATACAGTATGCTCTTTATAGAAAATTGAGGAAAAAGGAAAAAAGTGAAAAATTACCAATAATTTCATATGAACAGCTGATTTTGATGTACTTTCTCTTTTCTAGGTTTTTAAAAAAATACTATTTAAGACAAAATATAATTGTATTATTTATAAATGATAGTTGACAGGTTCTTTGAAACTGATGATTTTGCTTCCTCTGCAGGTTTATTATTATAATGCTCGGACACGTGAATCTGCATGGACCAAGCCAGATGGAGTTAAGGTTATTCAGCAGTCAGAACTGACACCTATGCTTGCAGCCCAGGCGCAGGTTCAGGCCCAGGCCCAGGCCCAGGCCCAAGCTCAAGCACAGGCCCAGGCGCAGGCGCAGGCCCAGGCCCAGGTGCAGGCGCAAGTGCAAGTGCAAGCACAGGCAGTCGGTGCTTCCACCCCTACGACCAGTAGCCCAGCGCCTGCAGTATCTACTTCAGCATCATCGTCAACCCCATCCTCTACCACTTCCACCACCACAACTGCCTCTTCAGTTTCGCAGACAGTATCAAGTGAGTATTGGTCAGCATGTGTTTTCATTTAGGGACTAGAGAAATGGACAAGTAGGAATGCATTCCCATATGGTCCTAGTTTAAGTATTATCCTTGATATTATTTAAAATACATTTTTGACATTAAGACTTTTGGCTAAAAAGAACAGAAATTTATATTAGTAGAAAAAATTATTTGTTCAATTGAAATTCATGAAGCTAAACTGGAAAAGTGCAGAGTTAGCTGTTCAACTTGGCCAACAGTAATGTTGGGTGCTGTGGATTTGCAAAATAAGTGTGAGTCTTGGCCCCTATCTTGCAGAGTTTCCAGTTTTTCTAATTGAGGAGGCAAGAAAAATGCATGTGAAACAATTAGAAAATAGTGTGCAGAGTTATACAGCGAAGCTAGAAGATATAAGAATTCAAGAAAACGGAGAGACAAGTGAGTGGACTACATGGGTATTGAGATGGATCATAAAGGGTGTGTAATAGGATTTGAATAGGTTCAAAATTTCAGAGAGGTGTTTCAGATGGGGGAAACATAGGTCAGGAAATGACGGTAAATATAATTTGTAAGATTGTTAGGTGGGAGGATTTTTATTAGTTAAAACATTAAATAAGAGACCAGGTTATGGAGAGTTTTAAGAACCAGGCAGATAAGTAAGGCGGGCAGGTGCTAGGTGGTTTGTATAAATTTAGTATTCTGTAAGATTTTTTTCTTGTGCTCATTTTCTGGTTAGTGTTGAAATTGGAGAAACTTAGGAAAACTTGCAGTAATCTTGTTTAAAGGTAGATAGGTCTCGGAATGATGTGCAGGCAGATGTAATGAGGACTTGAGTTAGAAGCAGTCCAAAAGGTAAGAGAACTTTCAGGTATGAAATCACAGAAGCCCAAAGGTACGTCTTTTCTCTAAAGATTAGCAGTGATGAATAGATTTCAGGGGTGAGGAGAGAAGAATGTTAATTTGCTTAGAAGACTGTCATTAATATTTATGATACTATTTCTGGGTTGTTTTTTTTTTAATATATAAATGCTGTACTTATTCTGCAGGTTCAGATTGAGCACCAAAATATTTAAATAATTTTATTGATTTGATTATTTAATATGATATGAAGATACATAGTTATCCTTATAAGGGAATTACAATCCTAAGAGTCTTTTCCTACCTGGATAATAGGTGAGAATAAGGGGGAAAAAAGAAACTCTTCTCCCTCCCCCAGTAGCTTTGGGGACTAGGGAATTATTAGTGTATATTACCTTATAAGAAATAAGAGAAATCTAGTCATTTTAAAAATTCAAATTTGATTTTATTTACACAAGTAGTAACTGAAGTAGTAAGGTACCTGTGTAAGGGAGACAGTTTTTTTAAAGGCCCTATCTGATATTTTTCAGATAGCTTGGGAGAAAATATACTTAATAGAAAGATGTAAATAATGCTTTATTAGTCTGATTTATTCTGTAGCTATGTTGGATTCTGAAAATTTAGAAGTTTAGCAGTGATACCAGCTAGTTGGTTGAGGATCTTTGCCTTTTTATAGGCAAATGTTTCTTAAACCTGTGCGGCAAGGCAGAAAGCTGCCAGTTTTTATGGGGTACTTTTGGTCGAAATGGGAGACGGAGATCGTTAAAAGCATTGTGGTTCTATGGGGGAGGCTCTGTGTTGATTCTGTTGTTTTCCCTGTCTTCTTCGGAAAGAGAATCCGTAGTACTTGTTAAGGAAAGTGGACAGCCAAAAACTTTGAACTGTTCTCTATATATTCCATTTCTGTATTGGAATGGTCTATCAGTAGGCCCATCGGTGTCTTGTGGTTATTAACCATTCTATTCAGAATTCCTGTTTTGTTTTGGTTTTTTTTCTTTTTTTTTTTTTTGCATACTCTTCAGTGATAGAAAGGAAGGTCTTTATTCTAAGAACAAAACAGTGAAATCTTGTTCTTTTTACTGCCTTTAAACATCAGTTTTGATGTTGTCTTTCAGTATTCCTGACATCTATTTTTATTTTGCTTGATTCACTGTCATGAAGTATTACCATACTATAATTCTTAGTATAATTCTTAGTATAATTCTTAGAATTCTTTTTCCATCTCTTAGAGGCAGTCACTTGTCTTTAGTTAAGGTCCGAGGCTGGATTAGTAGTATATTTTGAGTTCTAGTGTTAGACTAGTCATTTTAGCAAATGGAGTTAATAGAAATTTACTTATTATAAAGTCCTAGCTACCATTCTCCCAGCTCCTCATTTAATTTTAATTCTTTTATTTCCTTTGTCCCTTTTCTGTCATGACTCGCGGCCCCTAATCAAATTCAGAAAATCCTGTTTCAGCAAGAGGATGAGTGAATACTTTCTGCCATCTCCATTGGTGTACCTTTCCCCTTGAAATTTGATCCCTTTCTAACTCATTTTCATAATTCCAGTACTTTATATCATAATTTTAACAAATATTACTAAGTACTATTACCATAATACTTTGAAAAAATGTAATTCTATTAACTGCAGTATAAATCTGTGGGTAAATGGAACTAAAAATTAAGGAGTTTATATTTTAACCCCAGTTGAGCCTAAACTCGTTTTATCTTGTGCAAATTTGTGGAAAATGCTGATGAAATCCTACTTCTCAGGGAAGTTGGGAAATAACTAGATATATTTTCAGGCATTGCAGTAGATTACAAATGATAAATGGTATATGTATGGGACTGGGCAAATGTTGCATGTAATTTGTATTTTTTACACTGTTATAAAATTATATTAATATGATACTGTACCCTAAGGCTAGGTCTATGCTAGACCACCAATTCATTCCTGGGCCCCTGAAGATACTTGTTTGGCCCTGCTGTCTATTTAGCCAAGGTGAGTCCCTCATTAACAAGTATGAAATTGCACACATCTTCCCAGCCTAAGTGAGTTTTTCATTGTTAGGAGCTGAAGGAAAGATAGTGACAAATTTTCCAGTTGAATTATTGGGTGGTTTGCATTAGACAGTATGCTTTCCCTTAGAATAAAATTGGCATAAAGGTTGGGGAAGCACTGTTTTATTTATGAATTTGATGAATTCATTCTTAGTCCAATATAGGTAAAGTTTGACATTTTTCCTTCTGTCAAGATAAAGATGATGTATTTGTTACCAATGAATTATAAAAACAAATTTTGTTTTGGAACTAGATGGTTTAGTTTTGTGCAATATTATATTTGAGAACTGAAACTTTAAAGGAGAGAAATATGAATTTTGTATATTTCGAGAGTCACAATTTGATTTTATGTGCGATTACCAGGGGTGAAATGTTTTTATTTTTCATATCTAAAAAAGAATATATTAGCAGAACCAAATTATCCTGAATTTCACATTCTCCCGGTCTCACATTGGAAACCTGAGTGTTTTTTTTTTTCCTCTTTTTTTAACCTTTTTATTTTGAAATAATTACAAAGAAACCCGTTTTTTTTTACTCCATTTGTTCATATCCAGTCAGTCATTAGTTATTGCATATCTTTTTCCCTCTGTTCTTCCTTTCTTGGACAACTCCAGATGTGTTGAAATTGATTTTCACATCTCTGTTTTTCCTTTTCTTCCTATGCATCTGCCAGGTTAATTCATCAAATGAACAGTGATTATTACTCTTTCATTCAGAAACCTTCATTCTGCCTCCACCCATCCCTTTTACATTCATGAAGTCACATAAATAACACGTGAATGCATTCTTATTAAAAAAGAAAAATCAAACTCTGAAGCATGTGTAGTAAAAACAAAAGGATGTATACAGATACAGTTTGGTGTTCATTCTTTTAGATTATGTCTCTGCATTTACATGAGTTCTTCCCTTTCCCTACCCAGTCGAGTGCAAACTCATAAGTTGTGTGTTCAAGGCCTCCCAATTTATGCTTCTTGCCTACCTTTCCAGCTGTAATTTACTGGTTTTGTTGATATGCCTAGTGTTTGACTAGTTAACTGCTTGCCTTCTGTTTTCTAAACAAGTCCTTTTTGTCCCCTACTCTTTGCTTTTACTCAGTTTTCTCACCACTTGCTTATTTTCTCTTTTCACTTTGTCATTTTCCTTGTTAAAATCATAATCTTTCAAGGCCTATCATCACAGTATGAAATTTTCTGTACCGTCTCACAGTAGAAGTGGTCTTTGGGTCTTGATTCACACTCCTGTACATTTATCCCATCTCACTTTGTATTTTAGTTATTTTTTGTGTTTCATTTAACTATTTTCAAGCTTCTTGAAGACAGAGACCTTGTTATAAATACCTTTCAGTGCATGGAATGGGCCCTTAAATACTGAATGAGTGAATGATGAATGAGTATAGTAAAATCGTTTATGAACGAGTGATACATATTTTTGTTTTATTTCTTATCAGCACCCACAACACAAGATCAGACCCCAAGTTCTGCTGTTTCAGTTGCCACGCCTACAGTTAGTGTTTCAACTCCTGCTCCTACAGCCACACCTGTGCAAACCGTTCCTCAGCCGCACCCCCAGACGTTACCTCCTGCTGTTCCGCATTCAGTGCCTCAGCCAGCAGCAGCAATCCCTGCTTTTCCACCAGTCATGGTACCTCCGTTTCGTGTTCCCCTTCCTGGCATGCCAATTCCACTTCCAGGTAACCAACAGATGATAACAGTTTCTCCAGTTATGTTTTCATATTGTCAGTTAGTTTGTTCTCATGTGTCTGTTACATTTGAAATTTGCCTTGAATCTCACTTGTTTGAAACATTTTTGAAAGATTCATGGCTAACTGCAATATTTTCTCTTCAGTTTTGGTAAATGTCCTTTTTTGTTATTGTTGTTTACATGTCTTAAAATTAGAGCCACATTTAAAGCTACACTCGTTTTGGATAATGGCCTCAATGAATTAAAAGTGATCATCTTTTTGTGTAAATGTGTTCTAAATGCCATATTTTAAGGGATTGACTGTATGAAGTTAAGAAATCACGTCAAAAGAGTTACCACAAGTGATTTATATATCATCCGTTGGTCCAAGCACTTTACGTGTAATAAGTCATGTAATTTTCACCACCATCTTAGGAGGTAGATACACAGACAGGTTAAGGTTACTTGCCCATGGTCACATAGCTGCTGATAAGGTGTTGGGGTTTGAGTCTGGGCGCTTCAGATCCAAATACTATGCTCATAATAATGATGTTATACTGAGAAAAAATTGTGAGTCATATAATTTAAAAAATTCATGTGAAACAAAACGCATGCTTCCCCTGTAACAATTGTGAAGTATAACATATACTACTTAAATGTTTACATAATTGCAGTGAATTCATGTGTTTTATTTTCTTAGGGGAAATCATTTCAACTAGAAAAGGAATTAAAAGATTTGGAGTAAAGTTTTTCCCCAAAGGAATTAAACAATGATAGTGTTCAGCATCCTAAATATGAGAGTGTTTGTTGTTGTCACACACATTTACTCCTTAATCCATTGTTCTCCTAGATTTATAGTTGAAAATATTGATCCCTTAAAGAGGTCAGGGCTTCCCTGGTGGCTCAGATAGTAAAGAATCTGCCTGCAGTTCAGGAAACCCAGTTTGGATCTCTGGGTTGGGAAGGTCTCCTGGAGGAGGAAATGGCAACCCATTTCAAGATTCTTGCCTGGGAAATCCCATGGACAGAGGAGCCTGGTGGGCTATAGTCCATAGTTGGACATGACTGAGCGACTGACACTTTCACTAAAGAGGTCAAGTTTACAAGGCTAGTTTGTAGCAAAGATGAATAGAACCTAGGCCTCCTGTCTCCTAATTTCAGGTTCTTTCCACCTGACTGCTACTTTATTGCATTAGTTTTTACGTAAAATAGGGTTGTGATACAGCTGTTAAGAGTTGTACACATGAATTATCACTGTTGCTCTAATTGTCTATTTCCTTGTATTTGAAAAGAACACTTTCAGCTATTATACCTGAGCAAGAAGCCAAAAATTTAAGAATTAGTGGGTTTTTTAGAAAATCTTTTTCATGTTCTTGTAGTGTTAGATAATGCATAGTATATGATATTTAAGAAACTGAAATCATTTGAAAGTAAGAAGAAAATAAAAAAATTTTCTCAAATACTAGGTATTATTACCCTTTTTCAAAATTAAAGATAAACAGCTAGATACTTTCCTCTTTGGAGTACTCTTTGTAGAAAATGAAGTGATAAATGGATAAAAGCATGACATAACCTCTTGCAATCTTGGTCTGCTTTAGGGCCAGGACAGTGTTAAGACCAGATCCTGAATTCTGAGTCATCTTAAGGATCTGGGGTTGTTAATTCTGTAGAGAGAAGATTGAGAGGTAGCATAATAACATATGAAACATTGGAAAGGCTGTTAGCTAAAAGAGTTTGGTTTTGCTGTGGAGGTTCTTAATAGTACCAGTGAGTAGCAAAGAGTAGCTAGCTACTCTTTGCTAATATCAAAGAGTAGCCAAAATTATTTTTATAGGAAGTGGAATTTTGTCACAATAAAATCCCTTCAGTTACAGCTGTCTTTGAATATCTTGGTCTTCTCTGGCCCTCACCCACCATTAAATTTTAGAACAGTTGGTAAACATTTGAGTTGCCAGATGAGGTAGCACCTATGAAGTTTGGCAGCAAAAAACGTTTAATAAATGGCAGCCATTAATGACATTTTGTAGGTCAGTTGGAAGACAACCTGAATTAGATAATCTACAAAATTTTGTGCATGATACCAAAGATTCTTTGGAGAGAATATTTTTGAAGTAATATTTGTTGAATATTTGTAGTAAGGTAAATGGGGGATTTGGATGTAATTTATCTTGGAGCCTTAAATGCTGTTTGAAACAGCAATGTATGGCTCTGAGGATGATTAAAGATGGGATACTCAAACAAAATGAAGGAAAGGAGTGGAAGAGTTAGGTGTAAAATAAAACCTTCAGAGGTGGGCTTTGGGATAGTGAATTGGATTAGGATTATAGGATTTCTACTGTAAAATCTTATTTGCAATTTTAAGAAGCTTATAGTCAGTGACATCAGGATTATCCAGAATACTAAATGGAATTTTCTAATTTCCTGGTAGAACATAATTTGAGGATGGATGGAGTTGTAGGGAAATTGAACCAATGTTCCTTTTAAAAAGAAGACTAAAAATTTAGCCTTTTGATTATTTTGTGAGTCTTCATGGTATGCATATAGTCACCCTCAGAAAACCTTAATTTGGTCTTTTTAACATGAGAAGAAACAGACATGTTCTTTTATCGTGACCTATAATGTTGATAGTCAAATACAAGAGTTCTCTGTTGGCTCAGTTGATATTAGACAATGGCAGTTAGGCCTAAATATCAGTAGGTAGGATTTTCTTCTGTTTTAGTTGTATAGTTGAAATTATGTATTGGGGAATGTTTTTAGGAACAATCTTTGAGAATAAAGTTCATATATTCTAAGAATTGAATTTCTAGTGCTGGCTTACTAGGCTCAGTGGTCCTGCAGATGGCAGTATTTATACTAATTTAAACTTAATACATGTTGTAACTTCCTTAACTAAACGAATTTTTCCATTGCTTTCTTTAAACATGGAAAATAAAACTGTACATATAGCTACTCAGCATGCTTTTATGATCCAGTGCATTTGTTTTAGTTTCAGTGTTAATAGAAGGTTTAGCTTTGTTTTTATTTAAAATGTAATTAAGAAGTTAAGGCAGTTTGCAAAAATTGGCAGTATTTTTGTGTGTGTGTGAGTGAACATAGGCACATTATTTATAAACCCAGGAGTTTAGCTTAAATTTTTTTCTCTGAATCATGAAGAATTTCTTTTCATGTACTTTGTGGGGGAAATAGTTTATTCTTTTTAATTTTTGTCAGTACTAAAATAGGTTTAGTATTTTTTTAGCCAAAACAAATAGAAAATAAAATTTAATTTCCAAACCCTTTGCTTTAGGCCTTTTCCTTTAAAAACTTTTAAAAATTCACTCTTTAATTTCAAATTTCCTCAATTAAAAAATCTTAAGTTTCCAGCTTTTCCTTTCATTCCCTCTTTATCATTATTGTAATGCATCATGATGAGGCTTCATTCTTCTAAGAACTGTACGTAATTTCCATTCCTTTAGCCAGCTTAAACAAATTGAGGTTTCTAAATTAATCAACCCATGTAGTCATCAGTGGGGCTATATTTTTCTTAATTCGTTAGCCTGCCTCCACAGTGTCCCCAGCCCATGGCATTCCACAGAGCAGGCACTACACGTGGATATTCTGTCTTTAGTTGAATGCTACCCTCCTCTTCATCCTTGCCCTTGTTATTATTTGCAGTAGAATATTTGGATCTGTCTCCTACTTAGTTTTCTTCCTTGCTCTCACACTCTTTGTCCTACCTTACTGTTCTCCTTCTGCATGGTTGTGCTCCATGCCTCTGCTTCTGCATGTAGTTCCCACTTAGCAGCAGCACAGAGAAGGTATCTTGTCAGTGCCATGCTGTGTCTGCCTTTCACTGGTTTCTTAAGCAGCATGGACTTGATGTCCTGTGGGAAAATGTCCCACATGGAAACCTGTTATGCATATGTAATGAAGGGACTCTTCCTTTGTTGACTTTAAACTCTTGAGACTCCTTCAAAAATTACCAGCTGGTTTGATAAAAAGGTAATTGATGCTATAACTTAGAACTAGTTATCATTGAATTTGGCACCACTTCCCATAAAATGTCAAACAGAAAGAAATTTTACTCCATCCTTGGTCTTTTTCATTTGGAAATAACATTCTAAATTGTAGTGGTAAATTATTTCCCTGAATCCCAGTGGTAGCCGACATACAATGGCAGCTTTCCAACGTATGCTTGCTTATCCATTTTACAGGTGTAGCAATGATGCAAATAGTCAGCTGCCCGTATGTAAAGACAGTCGCTACCACCAAGACCGGTAATTTTTAAAACCATCTTAGTTTGTTTTGTCTGTAAGTTGGCATGGTAGTGAATGTTGTTGTTTATCCTTTTATTTATTTATTTTGCCCAAGTGAGTGGATTTTTTTTTTATTTTTCTTTTTAATGAGCAGTATAAATGCAGTTGTCATATTTGGCCAACACTTAATTTTCCCGGTTGCCTGTAGTATTAGCTTTGTTGGTTCACAAAAGCAAATAAGGTCAGATCACTTTATATCTTGATTTCTGTAATAAGTGTAAACAACTTCATTCTCATATTCATAACATTTAATTTTATTTTTGATGTGTGTTTTTAAGTTAAATATAAAAAAATCATTTCCATGTGTAAAGTGATGTGATTATGCTTGCATGCTAGTGAGTTTATGTGTGTGAATATTTGTGTGTATATAGTATAAATTTGCATTTTAAAGTTACTGATGTTAACTACCTGAAACTTAAATTCTAGTATAGGATATGAAGTTTTGTTTTTTTCCAATTTTAATTCACATTTTTGATTATGTAGCACCAGCTTATTTAGCTGTCTGGTGAAAAATATAAATCTTGGCTTATCTTTTAAACATAAAAGAAATTTTGCTCTCTTTTTGGAAAATAATAAACTGTCAGAGTTTACAGGACTATGTGACTTAATCACTTAGTATGCTAAAATTGATTTGATAACCAAGTCAGAGACTTACTTTTACTTATTTATTTTTTCAGTCATTTACTTTAAAATAGAGTTTTATTCATATCCTTTTTAGGTATCTTAGAATAAGAAAATAATTTTACCTCAGGAAATATTCTTAGTAAATGTGCTTATTGCTTTGATTTCATTAGAATTTAAATTCTTTAAAAAAATATATTCCTATTAATTAGAGAATTTATCATTTTTATAGTTTTATGTTATTATGATTTATCAAGATTTCATTATAGGTGTGACGCAAATTTCTGACTTTAAGGTACTTCTTGGGTTGAATTTCTGAATCTAATTGAATTTAGTTATTAGAAGTAAGCCAGATTTAAGTAAATAATACTTTATATGATTTTTTTTTTGTTTCAGTTGGCTCATTCATTTATTGATGTTTAATAGATTCAGCTCATATTTTAAAGTTTTACTTTGTATCACAATTTGGTACTTGGATCTAATATTTTCTATTATTCTTCTTTTAGGTGTATTGCCAGGAATGGCCCCTCCTATCGTACCTATGATACATCCCCAGGTTGCTATTGCAGCTTCACCTGCTACCTTAGCTGGAGCAACAGCAGTTTCTGAGTGGACTGAATATAAAACAGCAGATGGGAAGACATATTATTATAATAATAGAACATTAGAATCAACCTGGGAAAAACCCCAAGAGCTAAAAGAAAAAGGTATAGTTGTAATGACTTAGTGGGACATAGTATACATAGAATGGTATTTGAAATTCTGAATTAATTCCTTTTTAAAACATTTGAGGGATTTTCTATTTATATAGTGTTGGATTATTTATTTCCACTGAATTGATAATGTATTTATTTAAAAAGCCACAGTTGTTCTGCTTACAGGTTTGTCTGTCATTTTACCATCTAGAGAAGTTAAATTATATGTCCACACTAATAGATAGATTTTTTACTGTTGTCAGGAATTGCATAATTGCCTAATTAGCTGTTGAATTACTATCATCCTTACTGAAATTGATAGTAGTGACCAGGAAGGAATGTGTGTATTGTGTGTGTTCTGAAGAAAAACTTTAGGCTGTTGGAACCTTGGAGGAAGAGGACTCTTATTTTCTATAATCACAAGTCCCTGTTTCTGTTTTTTAGTATGTTATCCCTTTCATTTGTAGCAAAAATGATACATGAATGTATAAAGACATAAAGAAGACTTTATGTCCTTCTGAAATCAGTAGTTCTTTTCTGCTGACAGTTGCCTAATTAGTATAGCAAGGTATTTGAAGTTGAGCATGACATTAGATTCAAATCAATGATATTACAGGAAGAATGTTTTATTTTTGTGGTTAACAGCTAGAAATGGAATATCCTAACTGCTTAGTCTCAGAGTTCATCAGAAGTTACATCAGAACCACTATGTGATGTTATCTCCATTTTTTAATAGAGAAACTAGAGGAGAAGATTAAAGAGCCAATTAAAGAACCTTCTGAAGAACCTCTGCCAATGGAGACGGAGGAAGAGGATCCTAAAGAAGAGCCAATAAAGGAGATAAAGGAGGTAAAGGGCCATTTCCTACTGACATGAGAGCCAGTGTTGATTGTTGGGTACAGTTTACTGGTAACTGAAAATCTGTTTACTGTTGTTTTAGATAATTGCTGTAAATCTGATCCCTGAAGTTTTAGGGTTCTTTGAAATTTGTAATTCAATTTTCCCTTTGAAAATTTCATTAAATTATTTCTTGCACGAAACCAAAGCCCCTCTAGAAAGAAAGGCCCCTGGACCAGAGCTGATGTCTCCTCCTGACTTACAGACTGCTACATGTTATAATTTTAAGTACAACTTCATATTTGGGGATTGTTCATTGTATTTTACCTGTCCTCTCTTGCATGGAATAATCTCTGAACAGTACTAAAAGAGCTCTGCTTTTGGACATTCTGCTGAGTAAGGAATTTAGCAGAAAAAGAAACAACCTTAAATGAAGAAATCTCCTCTAATATTTTATACCCCTTTCTTTATTTCTACTCCTAAACAGATAGATAGTGACTCTCTGAGTTAGAAACATCTTCTGATGGGGTCTATATTTCTATGTGAGTGCCTTCTCAGTCATGTCTAACTCTTTGCAACCCCATGGACAGTAGCCCACCAGGCTCCTCTGTCCATGGAATTTTCCAGGCAAGAATACTGGAGTGGGTTGCCATTTTCCTACTCCTGGGGATCTTCCAGACCCAGGGATTAAACTTGCATCTCCTGCATTGGCAGGAAATTCTTTATCACTGTGCCATCTGGGACGCCAGTGGGTTCTACTGTCATGGAATTCAGCTCTGCCTAAGGGGCAAAGATTTAGAAATTCTGATTCAGAGTCTCCCCTCTGTATGGTAGCAACAGACATTATGTTAGTTTTACTTTAAGGTATTTGCAGTCTTGTGTTTGTGAGATATTCAAGTATAATTTTGTGATATGAATTTAATGGGAGTAATACAATTTCCCACAGGAGCCCAAAGAAGAAGAGATGACTGAGGAAGAAAAAGCTGCCCAGAAGGCAAAGCCAGTAGCTACTACCCCTATTCCTGGTACTCCGTGGTATGTAGGTTACTTAATTAGTAAGTTGTTTTATTGATTTATTTATTGCCATGTTTGATTATTACATTATTACACAATCGGTAGAGAAAGTACTTTAAAATAAGTATGTGTCAAATACTGAATGTTTTTTGGTTGTTTTATTTTGGAGTCTCAAACCTAAAACTCAACTGCTGCAGTGTCTTGCTCTTCTCACAGAACTCTCTATTAATATTTACTGATTATAATTATAGATTTGAACCACTGTAAGATCCTGAATCTCCTTTTTTATTTATGAAGTATTTATTTATTTATGAAGTGTTTTAAAATTGCTTTTATATATATCCTCATAAATGATTATGTTTAGAGAACTTTGTAAAATTACATCTTTTTATCTTAACTTTGAGTAGTCTGTTTTTTCTTTCCTTTTTTTGTTTGGTTCTCTCTTTTCTTCCTCTCCCCACATCAGGACTTTCTTTCCCTATTCTATTTAATCTGTACTCGGGCTACTCATGGCAATGAGTTGGCTTGTTTCTTGAGTCTTGCAATGTGTAAATTCCCCTTCAACTTGGTTTCCTTTTTTCTCCTTGGTTTTATTATTTGTTCTATAGAATCCCACAATCTGGGTTTTATTACTGTATCCTAGTGGTGCTTTTAAGTAGAATCCTCCATTCTGAATTTCCTGTAAATTTAGCAGGCAGTTATAGAGATGTGGTGAAATTTATGCTTGATCTTTTTGGCAGACTAACTGATGATGACCTTTCCCGCAGGATGTATCTAGTTGTCCCTTTTTTGTGTGTGATTTTAGTGGTCATTGCTGATTTGCCTAGATCAGTGATTTTCAACCAGAAGTAATTTTGGCCTCCTCCCCTCAGCCCCCTCCTCCCTGAGGTGGATATTGGGCAAAGTGTGCAGGCATTTTTGGTTGTCGTAACTGGAAGGTATTAAAAGCATGTGGTAGGTATAGGCCTGGGTTGCTCCTAAACACCCTACCATATACAGGGCAGCTCCCTGTAAGAATTAATTATTTGGCCCAAATGCCAATAATGTGGAGTATGAAAAACCTAGCCTTTTGGCATATTTGCTCATTTGCTTTTCCCACAGACAAGACCAGTAGTGTCAGCAACGGTATGATTACTGAAGACGTTTAAGATTTTTTCTGGTTATTTTCCTACCTAGGTGTGCTAAAGCAGCTCCAGTGGTATGAGTCGTAAGTGTGGAGTGAGAAGCTGTCAGGACATTTCAGAATTAATAGAAAGACTATGGACAAAGAATTCTTGAGTCACCAGGGCTTCCCTGGTGGCTCAGATGGTAAAGAATCCACCTTCAGTGCAGGAGACCTGGGTTCCATCCCTTGGAGGAGGGCATGGCACCCCACTCCAGTATTATTTGCCTGGAGAATCCCCATGGACAGAGGAGCCTGGAGGGCTACAATTCATGGGGTCACAGAGAGTCAGAAACGACTAAGCACTCAACACATGGACAAAGAATTCTTGTGTCACAAAACTACCTTGTGCTAATAATATGCATGATAAAGTGCGTAGGGTGAAGTGTACTGATAATCTGCATCATTTAATAGATCAAAAAATAAGACGGGCAGATACTTAGAGAAAGGATAGATGCATGATAAAGAACATATAAAATATTAAGTCTAAATCTAGATGGTCAGTATATTGTGTTCACTGTTCTAGAGACATTCTTTAAATATTCTGTATATTTCAATTTTTTCATAATACTAAGTAAAAACCTATGGAAATAAACTAAAGAAATGCATCAGCAGTTAATCAATTGATATAAATATGTAAATAAAAATAAAGTCGCCATGCCAGTCTAGGTGAATATGAAATTTCAAATACTATAAATTCAAAGATAAATTTTTCATAAGTTAAAATCCAACACAGGTTACAAACAAATTGTGAATGGCAAATAAAGGCAGCCTCACTTAGACTTCGTTGTTCAGTCGCTCAGTCATGTCCGACTCTTTGCGACCCCATGGCCTGCAGCACGCCAGGCTTTCCTGTCCTTCACCACTTATGGGGCTTGCTCAAATGCATGTCCATTGAGTCGGTGATGCCATCCAACCATCTCATCCTCTGTTGTCCCCTTCTCCTCCTGCCTTCAGTCTTTCCCAGCATCAGGGTCTTTTCCAGTGAGTTGGCTCTTATCAGGTGGCCAAAGTATTGGAGCTTCAGCTTCAGCATCAGTTCTTCCAGTGAATATTCAGGATTGATTTCCTTTAGATTGGGTTTAGATTGGTTGGATCTCCTTGCAGTCCAAGGTACTCTCAAGAATCTTCTCCAACACCATAATTCAAAAGCAGCAATTCTTCAGCGCTCAGCTTTCTTTATGGTCCTGCTCTCACGTTCATACATGACTACTGGAAAAACCATAGCTTTGACTAGATGGACCTTTGTTGGCAAAGTAATATCTTTGCTTTTTAATAGGCTGTCAATGTTTGTCATAGCTTTTCTTCCAAGGAACAAGCGTCTTAATTTCATGGCTGCTGTCACCATCTACAGGGATTTTGGGGCCCCCAAAAATAAAGTCTCTCACTGATTCCATTGTTTCCCCATCTATTTGCCATGAAGTAATGGGACCAGATGCCATGATCTTCATTTTTTGAATGTTGAGTTTTAAGCCAACTTTTTCACTCTCCTCTTGCACTTTCATCAAGAGGCTCTTTAGTTCCTCATGCTTTCTGCCATAAGGGTATCTTCTGCATATCTGAGGTTATTACTATTTCTCCCAGCAGTGTTTAATTCCAGCTTGTGCTTCATCTAGTCCAACATTTCTCGTGATGTACCCTGCATATAAATTAAATAAGCGGGGTGACTGTATTCAGCCTGGACGGTCTCCTTTCCCAGTTTGGAGCCAGTCCGTTATTCCATGTCCGGTTCTAACTGTTGCTTCTTGACCTGCACACAGGTTTCTCAGGAGGCAGGTAAGGTGGTCTGGTATTCCTATCCCACAGTTTGTTGTGATTCACAGTCAGAGGCTTTAGCATAGCCAATGAAGCAGAAGTAGATGTTTTTCTGGAATTCTCTTGCTTTTTCTCTGATCCAGCAGATGTTGGCAATTTGATCTCTGGTTCCTCTGCCTTTATGGCACGCTAAATCTTTGTGATGCAGTCTTAGTAACCAATTGAAAAAGTTACAAGTCTCCATGACCTTAAAAGATTTTTGTTTTGTCAAAACATTAAAAACTTTCTTAGAACCAGAAACTAAAGTTTACTGAACCTAGAAAATTTCTAATTTTTGATCCCTCTTTATTCTTAAAAAAAAAAAAAAAAAAGTAAAATAAAGTCAAACCTATGCTCTGAAATACCAAGAAAAAAATTCCAGTGTAATTATTCTTGTTGCTAGGACTGTTGTATCAGTGCAATGTTAAGTAGAAAAAATGAACATCCCTGCCTTATTCTCCATGTAGGGGGAGAAATTCAGTCTTTTACATCAGATATAATAGTAGCTTATATGGTTTTTAAAAAATTTGATAATGTTTTTATCATAAATCTGCCTCTTTTGAAATGAGTTTTTCTCTTACATTCTTTTAATATGGAGAATTACTCTGAATTTTGATTGTTTAACTTTGCATTTCTGTAATAAACCTTAATCATGGTAGATTAATCTTTTTAATGTATTGTTGGATTTGATTTGCTAATATTTTACTGAGTATTTTTGCATCTCTGCTTGTGGCCTATGAATCCATAAGTTTCTTTTGTAATGTTTTTGTTGAATTTTGGTATTAGGGTTTTGCTGGTTTCAGGAAATGAGTTGGATGGTGACTGGTGATTTCTATTCCTCTATTTACTGAAAAAGTTTATAAGATAATATTTTTTCATTAAGGTTTTATAGAATTAACAAATCATCCGTGGTCAGAGTTTTTTTGGGGGGAAGAGTTTTGGTAACAATTTAAACTTCTTTAAATGTCTATGATCTGTGGTGATACCCCTTTTTCTTTCCACATAGTGGTGATTTGTTCTCTATTCTGGACCAGTCAAGCCAAAAGTTTGCCTGTTTTGTGGTCTTTCATTAAGACCACAAGTTTTAGGGTGGTTGGGCCCCTCCACTCTTGCCCACTCTTATTTCCTTTTTTCTGATTACTTTGGGTTTACTTTATACTTTTTCTAGCTTCTTTTTCTAGTAATTATGAAATTACTCTTAAGTCATTAGTGTTCTTTTCTTATCATTTAAAGCTTAACATAGTTTTCTTTTAAGCCCTGCTTTAGCACCAGCCTACAAATTTTGATGTGTTGTATTTTCATTGCCATTCAATTTTTATTATAAAATTTACTTTTGATTTTTGTCTTTGACTCACTCATTATTTAGAAGTCTTTTGTTTCAGTTCCTTAATTTGAATTTTTTCTATGTATTTCACTTGTACTGATTTAATTGTCCTGTGGTCAGAGAATGCGCTTCCTTTGGTTTTGATACTTTCAAGTTCATTAAGACTTTTTTTTTTTAATTGTTCACCAGATGGTCTTTCTTGGTACTGTTTTAGGGTTTGGTTGGTCTGGCAGTTGTTGAGAGAGTTCTGTTAACCTATTATAATAGTGGAATTGCCTATTTCATCTACTTTTAAGCTCTGTAAACTGGCTTATTATATATGTTTTATAGTTGTTACATGTTCTTGATTGTCTTTTTTTTTTTAATCATTATGAAAAGACCCTATTTCTCTCTCATAATACCCTTTGTCTTGTGCTTTTCCATCCATTTACTTTCAAGCTTTCTATAATTTTATGTTTAGTTTGTCTCTTAAAACAGCTTATAGTAGTGTCTTGTGTTTTTACTCACTTTGTCAATTGCTTTTTAAATGGGAGTGTTTAGGCTGTTAACATGAATGTAACTTTCGGTTGGATTTAAATCTATTATTTGTTTTTTGTCCTCTCTGTTTTTGTTCCTCCATTCGCCCTTTACTCCCTTCATTTGAATTATTTGAACATTTTCTAGCATTCCATTTAATAATTTATCTCTTGGCTTTCGGGTGATATCTCTTTGCATTAATTTTTAGTTTTTCTTGTATTGTAATATACCCACTTAACCATCATAGCCTACTTAGAGTTATTATTGTAGCACTTCACATAAAATGTGGGAGCCTTATTATCATATAGGTTCTTTTTTAACCTTGTACCTACTGACCTTTATGTTACAGTTGTCATATGTATTACTATTACATACATTGAAAACCCCAACATGCATTGTTCATGATTTTTCATACATATTTTGAAGAACTTAAGAGGAAAAAATTCTTTGATATTTTCCATTTCTGTTTTTTTCCCTTCATTACTAAAGATCCTAGTGCTTTTTTGTTTGTTTGGTAGTTTTTTAGGTATCATTTCCTTTCAGCCTGAAAAACTTTCTTACAGGGTAATTCTGATAGAAATGAAATCTCTTAGTTTCCCCTCATTGAGAATATCTTCTTTTCCTTTGTTCCTGAAGGATGTTTTTGCTCTGTATGGGATTCTAGGTTGGATTTCTTTTTTTTCCCGGACTTTAATGATGTTGTTTTAATGTATTTTTGCCTCTGTGGTTTCTGGTAGGAAATCCACAGTCCCTGGACTTGTTTCCCTGTTTGTTTTCTGCCATACTTTTTGTTAGCTGCTCTCGAGGATTTTTCTTTATATTCGATTTCCATCTGTTTATGTTGTGTCTAAAAATGATTTTCTTGAAGTCTGTTCTGTTTGGGGTTCACTGAACTTCCTTAGTATTTATGTCTTCTACCAAATTTGGAGATATCTTTGGACCATTTTGTTTTTAAATTTTTTCTGCCCCAATATTCTCTTCTGGGATCCCAGTGACATGTCTGTTGGACATTTTGATATAGTTCCATAGGTTCCTGAAACACCATTCTTTTTTTTTTTTTTCTTTTTTAACAGTTTCTCTGCTGAGAACCTCTGTCTTCTTTCATTTCAAGCTTTGGCTTATCTTTGTTTTGTTTTTCTTTATCTCATTAAGTGTAATTATAATTGCTGCTGTAAAGTGTTTGATTATTTCAACAATAGAGGCTTTGTCTGATTAATTTTAACATCTAGGTCACCTTGAGCTTGGCAGCTGTTGATTAACTTTGATTATCTGGTCATAAAGACCTGATTTCTCTTAGTTTTAGCTGCCTGTGCTACTATTACTGTGCAACCAGAGGCCTCAGCAGAGGTTTGAGGGTGGAGAAATTTATACCCTTGCTTCTCTAAATTTTGACTCCATATCTGTTGTTTTTTTTTTTTTTTAAACCTTAGAGAGTTCTTATGTACTTGTTTTTTTCTATATTGTTGCTGAGTTTCTAGTTGTAATTAATAGGAACAGTGGGTTGTGCTGGGCTACAGTGCCATAGCACAATAGGTGCTTTTATTTTTAAATACTTGATACAGTCAGTTATTAAAAGCTTCATAAATAATTGCATTTGAGTTTGTAGTCTGTCTGGTTTGGTAAGAAATAGTAAGTATTATGTAATAGGTCAGATGCTGTGGTGTGTTCTTGAGCTTTCGAACTGCTTAATAGTATTATTATCTGCTGTTAGGCTCATCTTTTGTGATAGGTTAACATTGAGTGTGCCAGACATGTATGTTCCTGAGCACTCTGAATTCTGATCATCAATGTGTTGCTTTTCCTAGTTTTCTGTCAGTATGTTGAGTTGCTGTTTTGCTTAACCCATAGCCAGTCACCTCTCCTGTTCTGAAAATCGTATTTGGTTCTCGGTAAGGAATAATAATATGAACATGTCCTTCCCCACCACCACCACCTCCCCTTTTGATTGGATGGCATTAAAAGACCTAACTATAAAATATGTTCCATAACGTAAGAAAATGTTTGAATCTATTCCTAGGTGTGTTGTTTGGACTGGTGATGAGAGGGTCTTCTTTTATAATCCTACCACCCGTCTTTCTATGTGGGACCGACCCGATGATCTGATTGGAAGGGCAGATGTTGACAAAATTATTCAAGAGCCCCCTCATAAAAAAGGAATGGAAGAAGTGAAGAAACTAAGTAAGTCTTAAATTAGGATTTATCCTCTAATTTTAATATTCTTTTAATATTTTTATGGAAAATAGGCAGTTTAGAAGTCTGTTTTCAAGAAATATAAGGAAAGGAGTATTTGAGAAATGGAAAGTAGACTGCTCTTCTAGATTGAGTTCATATAATTAAAAAATAGAGAATTTGGGTAAAATTATGGTTTGTAAAATATTTATTGTATGTATTTTAAAAACATCTTGTTCTTTTCAAGGTTGTCAGTTAATCCAAGATATGTTGGTGCTGCTGATGCTTGCTTCATTCTTATTAATAGTACTAAAATGCTCCTCAGTGAGCCTTTCAGCACCTTTTGTGATTAGTGTTACATATTTTGAAATAATTAAGCTGTGCAGAGTATTTTTAAAATATTGTTTATTAAAATTCGGCTAACTAAAACTGCAGTACTTTAAACTTGATGAAATTTAGGGAAGTAAACCTTTCTCCTGGGACTAGAGAGACACCTGCACCTTATTAAGAGATAATCTTTTAATTCACCTTACCCTCAGACAGCCTTTCAATATATAAGATATAAAATAAATATAAATATTTGTATATAATTTTTATTGAAAATTTGCCATGGTATTGATTGTATTTTTTAAAAAACCATTTATATAGTATAGAAGCATGATAAATGACTCATTTAATACTTTAGTTGAAACAAATCCTAATATATCATTTATAATAATTGAGAAATCTTCATAGATTTTATGTATACACATGGTACATTTTCTGCTTGCTAGTGATTTCCAGATTATTGGAACTTGGTCTGCTTGGTGCAAAAGGTATAAGGGTTTTATTCATTTATTTGATAAATATTCACTTATTTGATAAATGAATACAATATTCATTTATTTGATAAATTTTATGTTAATAAAAATTTCAGAATGAGTTAAGTTTAATGTAAAGGGAAGATTAATAGAGGAGTTGTAGAATTATCATGATTTGCTTAATGTTTTATAAAGAAGTGTTATAGATATATAGTTAAGGAGTAATTTTATTAAAGAAAAGATTGTGTAATATGTGCATATAAACTATTCATAATTTTTGAAATTTTTTTTGCCAGGGCACCCAACCCCGACAATGCTGTCCATCCAAAAGTGGCAGTTCTCTATGAGTGCAAGTGAGTGAGCTATAAGTTGCAGCTTTAAAAAAATACTGCTGACACAAGCGTTCCAGTAGTGGTTGGCAGAAGGGTTCATACCTAAATATTTAAATTGTTGCTTGCTTATTTTTATTCTGACAGTTAAATTAAATTTTCTTATAGTTAAAGAAGAACAAGAATTAATGGAAGAAATGAATGAAGATGAACCTGTTAAAGCCAAAAAACGGAAGTAAGTAATACTTATAGTTTATGTAATTTAGGTAGATTTTTACCCTTAAAAGATGATTAGGCTACAGTCAGTCCATGATTAGGACAGGTAATGTGTGTGTGTTAGGAAGCAGAAGTTATGATTGCTCTCTTTAGGCCTATTACTAAGTCTTGCTTTAGGTTGTAGAAATGGTGTCCCTTCTGTTTCTAGATGTGGGAGAGTTTTGGTTATTTAAATATGTATTATGAAGCCAAATGACATTATTATGATAAATTGTTTGCAGAAATTCATTACACCTGAATTTTATTAAAAAAGTTTCCTTCCTAATGTAGACCCCAACAGATACCGTTCCAAAAATCTGATAAATGTAGACCCAGACTTCTCTCTCTTTTTATATACTTGTCACTTCACTTAGTCCTTATATCCGTGGTCATTACTTGTTGAAGAGGGAACCCCTGAGGCTATTATTATTAGAAAGTGCTCTGAGAGAAAGAGAGTGGTATAAATGGAAGCCTTAGTTTGACCAGTGTGCAGTAAAATATGAATGTTACTAATTATGGGGGGTGAATGGGTGGGGTAGAAGGTGTTTGTATATGACTGGGGGAGGCATGGGACCATTATTTAGCAGCAAGAAGGAAAGTTTGAAGACATTATTATGGATTGGTTTATCATAGTCTTATCTGAGGACAGATTGAATGCAGCCAAATTATGGCAAAGAAATCAGTAAGACAACCCCTGTTAAGGGTGTTTCTTTTTTAAAAAAGTTTCTTTATTGGCAACAGTGTTAAAGAAATTAAGATATTAAAGTGTGACTCATAATTGACCACAGTAACAACAGCTGTTTGAAATTTTACAGTTGACTTTTTAGCTCTTGACCAAATGTATTTATTAGTTGTAATCAACTGAATTTGTGTTCTTTTAAAAATCTAGAATAAGAATTTGTGTTCTTAATTATTATAAATGACTGTATTCATTCTGTTTATGTACCATGATTTTGGATGTTCCTACAATGTTAAACTTTTAGGTTGTTTTTAATTGTTTGTTCTTATAGACAACTCTGTAAGGTTTTTAACTGCTTTTATCAGGAGAATGTCAAAGAAGTCCTTTATGTGGATTGCCCGAGCTTCTCTATTTAGGTACAAAGCTAAAAGCCTGTTTTTCCTGGCTTAGTTTTTCTTTTATTTCTTTTATTGAGATAGATAGTGATAGTTTGTATTGTGACATTTTCATTTAGTATAATTCTGTAAAGGTTATTTGTTTTCATTAGTTGTATTTCTTGTCTTTTAACTCTTTATATAAATAGTTCTTAAATAAATTATTATAAGAGGGTATATTGTTTGGCAAATTACTTTTACCTGTTTGTTTTGTGCATATCTTAGGTCACAGACTATCTCGCTAAGTTCCTGCAGGTCACGGATTATATCTTCTATTTTTGATTCATTCCCTAAATTGCTAAATACCTCTCACCATATTTGTGGAGTAGCCTTAGTTCCATTTAAATCTCCTAGGCTACCTTCATTTCCCTATATAGCATGATTTTGAATTTCCTAATGTTCTGTTTTTCTAATTCCCTTAAGTTTAATGCAGGAAATACGAACCAATTTTATTTGTATACAAAGCAGATCGAATTTAAGATGGAAGATCTGCTTTAACACACCTGAATATTACTGAATTACTTTTTTTGATTATTCACATGAATGGGCCTTCTTCATAGGGCAGATGTTTGAGAGGTGACTTAATCTCATGCTCGCAATCTCCCCTGAGTACTGTACAACAGCAGGGTTGCCCTTAGCCCTGAGGTGCATTTTTGGAGAAACAAGAAGTAGTTTAGTCATTGATGAACAGTTCTAATTCCACCTAACTACTCCGGGGCCTATGTTGCTCTCTGGGACCTGTCCTTCAACTTAAATCTCAACTTATCACCCAGAAAGTGAGTAAAAAAAATGTCAGGTAGGTAAGGTGTATATCTCACATAATCCACTTGGCCAAATCTGCAGATATTTTATTTTCAAAATAAATATTTGAGATTAGTAAGACTTTTACCAATTTTTATTAGATTAAAAATCGTATGCATTTATAATGTAAAAACATTTTGGAAAATACTGTTTTTCCTATATCATTTCAAAAACTAAAAATTATATTCTATGCTGTTTGATTCTAACACTTAGAGTTTATTGCAATATTGGATAAGTTTTGTTTTTAAGTAAGGTCGTTTATTTTGTGTATCAAGTAGTATCAGGGAGAGACAGCATATTAAAGGTATTTTTCTTTCCTAACAATGTAGCCACTGTAACATCGTTAGAAGCTCATTGTAACTTTATTATTATAATGAAAGTTGCTTATCCCTTAGAGTTGATTTGAAAAGCTCAGTATAATTTGTTTTTGCCAAAAATATTCTGCTCAGTAGTGAGTCTTGAATATTCCAGTGATTTTAAAATTTTAGTAAGATTATATATTAATATTTTGTCAGTTGATGCCTGCATTTTCTTTTTTATAGGAGAGACGATAATAAAGACATTGATTCAGAGAAAGAAGCTGCCATGGAAGCTGAAATTAAAGCTGCCCGAGAAAGGGCCATTGTCCCTCTGGAGGCCCGAATGAAGCAGTTCAAGGACATGCTGCTAGAGAGAGGGGTCAGAAAACAATCTTTGGGGGAGATATTTCTGTTTTGTATAAGTAATATAAATATGTCTTGCTAAAAGGTCAAATCTAAGGTTAGTGCTCATGTCGTGGGGGCGGGATAAGGGAAGCCTGTCAAATCACTATGCTCTTTTTCAGATAGCCGTTTTCTTGGCTAATTATATTATGTTTTAACTAAATGCCATTTTATTATCCTTTTAAGTACAAATAACATTTAACATTTATTGGGTCATTAAATTTTGGTGAGTAATATGACGAGTATTAACATTACAGAATGGCGGACTACTCGGGATAGGTAAGGTAAATGTGATTCTTTTAATATCTACAGAATGGCTTTTGGTTAAAGGAGTACTGGTACTTTATGATATTACTATTAATGAAGCTTAATTGAGAAGGGATTTCAACCTTTTGATTATATTCACAGATTCATTTGAGTAAGTAAAATTGTTCAACTTTACATCACAACATTGTTCACAAGATTAGAGCAAGCTTGGGAAATCAAAATGCAAATCTTCAAGGCTTTTTCTGATGTACTGATTTTTAAAATGTCACACAGTAGTAGTTATTTTAATGAGTAATTAAGTGTGTTACTTCTATATAATATAGAAATGTTCAGAGCCAATTAGTGTGGAAATTTGCTTTTGCCTAGCCTCCCACTGCCTGTCATTTATTAGTGATGGAAACTGCAGTATGGTTTTTATTATGTGTCCTTTTTAAGTAGACGTCCCATAGATTTCAAGCAAAATTATATGACCTTTCAGTTTTTAGAGCCAACTTAATTTATGAGGCAATACATTTTTTTATTTTAAAGGTGTCTGCTTTTTCAACATGGGAGAAGGAGTTGCACAAGATAGTTTTTGATCCTCGGTACTTATTGCTCAATCCTAAAGAGAGAAAACAGGTAAAATGAAAATAACAGTAAGAAATGTATATCCCTTGCCAGCATAACTTTTAAATTGAACCATTTCATACCTTAGTGACCCTCTGTGTGGACATTTCTGCCTCAGAAATACTTGGATATTTTTGCCATTATGGACATGGCTTTTGCCTCATGAACATTTTGTCCTTACGTTTCATATATACTGATGTTATACAAAGGTTTCAAAATCAGCTCATGTACATTTACTAATTTTTACTGGGCAATTCTTCCAAACTGATAGTTCCAGTGTTTGACCCTTCCCAACTATTATGTGTCAGTGTATATATATATATATGTATCTGTATTGTAGATAGACAAGACTCAGCATGTTTTATCTCACACCCTCTACATATACATCTGTTAAGTGGCAGCTGTTAGGATGTCTTTTCATAATAAACTTAATGGGCACTTCAGGTCTCTCCTGAACTAGAATTATAAGAACTAGAGTTGCCTTATTACCGAGCTGCTGTTTATTCCCATTGTGATTCAGTGATATATATCTCATGGTGAATGCTTCCTCTAAAGTATTGCACACTGCGAACTTTTCTGAATTACCTGGACCACCCTGACACTGATCTGTGTAAAACGTTGAGTATGTTGAACCATTTGCTATAGTGCTGTTGAGGTACACAATTGCATTTGGTAGAAGGTAGTGTTCATCTTCCATATTTATAATTTAATGGTTGAAATAATTTAGGTCTAATCATAGACTTTTTATGAAAAGAGGAAGTTTACACTATATCAGAAATGTATTTGAGACTTGAAATAGGAAGACATGACTTTTCATATGTATTTACACCTGTATTTCATGCACAGTAGTCTTTTTTATTTTAAACGCTTCGTGTGTGATGGTCTCATTTTCACTCATTTGATGGCCCTATCAGAACCTGTAAATTAGCCTTGATTTTTTAGTTTTCCCCACTGTGCATTTCAAGTCTTATCAGCGCAATCTACCTCCAAAACCTTTTCTAAATCCAACCTCTTATTTACCATTTCCCTCACTAAACCCTAATTCAAAATACTCTGATTGTGGTGCCTAACTGAACTCCTTGCCTCCTCCATTCTTTCTGTCCTTTGTAGTCAAGTTCTTTTTCCACACAGCAGCCAGACTAATCTTAAAATTTAAATGACAAATTAAGGCAGTATTCTGTTGCTTGAAAAATGTGCACTGCTTACTGTTTTAGTTAGAATAAAATTTTCATGGCTGTAAGATTCTCTATATACTCATATCTGCATACTTCTCAAGACTCTTATGTTCATTTATTCACTGACACTGATATGCCTTGGCCAGTACTGGAATATTCTGATACTTACTAGTCCCTCTTCCTGGAGTGTTCTTCCCCCAGGTGTTTGCATAGTTTACTAAATCATTTATGTTCAGATACTTGCCCAGATGCCCTCTGATTAACCTCTTTGCCTTCATTACTCTCAGTAGCACTCAGAACTCTCATCTAAAATTATTTTACCATCTGTCTTTTCCTTCCACAACCTGGGGACTTCCATGTTTGAGAGTTTGCTTAGATGTCTTTGTAGACCCTGACTGCTAATGTTTAAGAACAAGGCACTAAAATGCTCTTTGGGCTCTCTTAGCATCTGGGTGGGCTCTTATGATTGTTGGCTTTACTGTAGAACAGTGGTTCTCAACCAGGATTTTTTTTACACTGGAGGACATCTTAGTTTGCCCCAGTGAGGGAGTGCTGCTGGCATCTGGTGGCCAGGGATGCTTCTGAACATGGTCTGGTCAGTGCTGAGGTTGAAAACTGCCTTGCTGTGGGATGATTTCAGCTGGTTTATTGAGATCCTCTAGAGCAGGTCATTTTTAAGCTGGTGAGATCCTGGATAAGGACTGTGTCTTGATAACGTATGTTTTCTCAATCTGGTACGCCTCAATCCTAATTTATGTTCTCCCAGTCCAGAGACGGTTTTGCCTTTTAGAGGAAGGGTCAGCAAAATTTTAACATAAAGGATTAGATAATAAATACTTTAGGTTTTGTGGGCTATGTGGTCTCTGTCATAATTGGTAACTCTGCTGTTATAATGTGAGAACACCTGTAGATTTATGTAAAGGAACGAGTGGACGCTGAAATTTGAATTTCATTTAATATTATGTGTAATTAAGTTTTCAGTTTTTTCCCCCACCTTTAAAAATATCAGAACTCTTCTTGGGCTGTATAGGAACAGGCAGCAGGCCAGATTTGGCCAACAGATTGTGATTTGCTAACCCTTGCTTTCTAAAATCACTCCTTGCCTTTTACTGAGTTTCAAAAGTGCCCCAGATACATAAAATTGGCAAGGGGGATCTAGTGATTAAACTGCTTTTTCAAAATCTTTGTTATAGCTGTACTGTGTCCTTACTTCATGGGTGTCTGGTGCTGTCAATTCTCGAGCTAGTGAAGGAGTCTCTGATTTTAAAAACTGGTTTCTTGGTTTCCTGACTGCTGGTTTAGAGTCAGCTTTCTCTTGTCTGCCAAATCCTTTATTGCCTCTCCATGTGCTTTTCTTTTTTTTTCCATATGCTTTCCAAGTTCCCAGAGTTGCTGTTTCTTTTCCCCCATTTCTCTGTTCTTACTGATTTGTAACTTTAAAAAGGAGATCCTCTATCGTCATTTTATTGTTTCAAGAAAGCAGGAAATAGATATGTATGTTCAGTTCATAATCTTGACTGTACATTATTAAATGGAGAAAAATACATAGAATATATGTATTCTATGTATATACATACATATATATGTATGCATGATTATATTTTGGTGAAAATAATTATATCTTAAAGAGAAGCACAGAAATAAAATTCCAGTGTAGATTCCATCCATATTGTTAATGTTTTTTCTAAAAGGGATTTGTGAAGACTGTGATTTCTCTTTAACTGTTTATATTGCTTAAAATTTTAAAAATAAACCTGTACTCAGTTTGTAGACAGGGAAAAGGGCTTTTAACTTTTTAATTCTGGAAGCCTAAACACAAGACTTGTATGGTTGTATAATTCTGTCAATTGAAGCTTTAAAGTTGAGATTTGCTATAGATCATTGGCATAATTGAGTTACCTATAATTAATATATTTTTCCTATTTGGGGACAGATATTGACATAGCATTTTTTTTTCATAGATTCTATAGTTTGGTATTTAGAGTACCAATATGAAAGACTGACATCAATTTGTGTTTTTTTTGTAATAGGTATTTGATCAGTATGTAAAGACCAGGGCAGAGGAAGAACGCAGGGAAAAGAAAAACAAAATAATGCAAGCCAAGGAGGATTTCAAAAAAATGATGGAGGAAGCAAAATTTAATCCGAGGTATATGGTTTATTACTGTCAGATATCAAAGCATGTATGTATTTTCTCCTAGATCAGTTAAAATATATATATATATCTTTTGGATTTGCAGACATGAAAAGCTTCTTGTTTGATTATTGATTTCTGGCTTTCCAAGAATCTTCTTTCTTAATACATTTTCTTTGGAGGATTCCTGGTACTGGTTCTTGAGGCACTGGTTTTGAAGAAAGTACCTTGTTTTAAAAGATTCTCTTTGAGAATAAGTTTCTTTCTCTGAAACTAGTAAATGATTAAAAATCTACTATCTTCTTAAAGATTTACACATAATAAATTGCAGAGCAGGGACATTATTTTGATTGAATTGAAATAATGTAGGATCATTTTAAAAATTTCTAAATGTGTTGATGATTGTTCAACACTTCTAATTGATTGTTAATATATATTGAATATATATGATGGCTGAAGAAAAGGAGACATTTTAAACTTACATGCTTAGGATTATAATAACATCATCAATTATTGGGTATTTTAGATATATGAACTTAGACATATATGCTGTTAAAGTAACATGCATATGTATGTGTGTATTACCACGTTAAATCTTCAAAACAGCCAATATGATTTAGGTCCTCATATCCTATCTATTTTAGAAATAACGAAAGTAAGCTTTATACGCATTAGGTCACTTGACTTAGTGGATGTGAAATTTCAACTAGATTCCAGTATTTTAAATTGCTATGAATATCCCAGAATATGGAGAATTTCTGAACTATGGGGTAGAATCATGGAATCTCTGGGTTAAATGGTACTGTTTAAGGGTAATAGAGTTTCAGACTCTCCAGGAGATCTTGGGCTTTTTTCTTAATCAAAAGAGTAAAAATTCATGGGTCCGTGTAGTTGTGACTGTTATAAAATATTTTTTGGAAGGTAGTTGAAGTGGTATTACATATTAGAGATTAGTAATTTTCTTGGATATTGTAATTATGGTAGAAAAAGGATTTACTCTCAGGACATGCATGCTGAAATATTTATTGATGGAATCTCATAATGTCTACAGGTTACTTCCAAATGATTCAGCAAAATATATCCATAAGAACCCTTTATGGATCTGGGAATAATTGAGACTCCAATGAGATTTCTCTTTTGTAGATTTGAAAAGTTAAATCTTGCTGTATCACAGTACCCTACTAATATTGTTTTGGGGCAGATAAAATTGTTTGAGTGATTTTTACTATGCAGGTTATATCAGAAAGTAAAGCCATCAGGCACAGAACTTGAAGTCTTAGCACTTGGGGCATTGGGCCGTATTGCTAAATTGATGCATTTGACACTGGCATAGAGATTAGGACCCATTTTAGTAAGTAGGAGACAAAGAGGAAAAACTTACTGAAGTTGAGAAAATACCATCCATAGACTTTCTTTGAATTGGGAAAAGACCACAAGCACAGAACTCTAAAGCACTGGAGTTTATTCCAAGGGAAGGAATGACTGGGAAGAATTACCTAACTTTAGTGCCTGTTTTTTCTATGTCTTTTTTCTTTTTTGTTGAAAATTTAAGGTGTACTTCCTATGGTTAACTTTGAGTCATTATTACTCTTTCTCATCCGTTATCACCAAAAACTATCCACCTCACTCTTTTCTGTAAAGAACTTTCATGCCATGTTTGTTATAAAGTATGTAGCAAAATGCTATTATAAATCCTTTGCTATAGCATTTTTGGAGTTAAAAGATGAGTCATATGAAAACATCTCTATGGAATCTAATGCTAAAACTTCATTTTAGTCTGTTCTGATAAAAAAAAAAAAATTTGACTTTAAACCTATTTTAAGTAATAGAAATATGTATTAAATAATTGAATTCTCACTTCATTGATTTTACATTTTTAAGAAGTTTGTTCTTTAATCATAGTAATACTTTTTCTTAAAATTATAAAGTAGGGTACCTAAGAAAATAGATTTATTGGACTTAATCTTTGTTTTAATACACAAGATAAAGTGTTTTATTTTTGTATTGATATAGATAGTTTTTAAAGGGAAAAGTAAGTTTTATTTTTCACCTCCAAAAATAAGCTAAACATGGGGAGCATTTGAATTCTTACTATATATAATAAGGTGAAAAGCTTCAGATATTATATCAGATATATTGGATATATATATGGAAATATATATATTCAGAAATATATCCAAATACATGAAAGCTTTAGAAATGCTTCTTTTATTCATGGAAAAACTTCTTTAATACTTAGTTTCATTGTCCCTCATAGACTTGATTTTCCATATCTCTGCTGAAGCTACGTAATTGTTCATCCATTAAGATCATGTTTTAAATTCTTTGAACATATTTTTATTTAATTCTTCCAATATAATTATAGTAGTTTAAAAGATTTGTCTATACCTCAAACAACATCTGTGTATCTTGGGTTTCTTTCTATTGCTTAAGGATTCCCCCCCTCCTGTGAATCACATTTCTTTGTATGTGTTGTGAGTTTTGATTGAATATTGAAAATTGCGGAATAATAGGTAGTGACTGTTATCTTCCTCTCAAGAGTGTGGATTCTTGTTTTAGCAGGCAGTTCAGTTACAGGCTGATCACTTTAATTTTAGGTTTGATTTTATGCTGTTACTGTCAATCTCCGAAAGTGGGAGTTGTTTTTGTCAAACTTCCAGCTTTGTCTCCCTGTGGATCTTTTGTGGGTTTTGTTGTCCTCATATTGTTCTTTTTCCAGCACTTCTTAGTGTCTAGTGTCTCTTTTTTGCTCTTAAGGATGTAGCAGTTTGGTACACGGAGTAGTTTTTCTGCTGTTTTAGAGCTTGGTCTTGGCTGTCTACTTACTCATGGGGAATTTCTAAATGGTATTTTTCTGGGGTACCTTCTTTCTATAGCTTCTTCCTCTGCCATTTTTTTTAGCACCCCCAACTCTGATCTTTGCTGCTTCTAGCTCATGTGGATCGCTGTACTCTTTTTGTACTCTAGCTGTTTGCATTTTGGGAAATTGTCCTGAGGCAGAGGGTCGTGGGGCTTCTTACAGTTTTACTCTACCTGTTGTCCAGTGCTTGAAATCAATTGCCTCATATATTTTGTCTGGTTTTATAGTTGCTTTTGGAGGGAGAGCTAATTCAGGAAGAGTTACTCAGTCTCATCTTAGAGTGGAACTAAATGAACTCTGAAGTTTCTTGAAATACACAAATTTTTTGCTCTCCGATGTCTGTCCCCCTAACATCATGCTGATAGTAATACAGATCTCTAACCACGTTTTCACTCTTTAGCCCTTTTACTCCTTTCTGTTGGTAGGTGTTGGGACTCATTGTCTTGTTGGCACATACTCTTAATGGGAAGATGATACCATCTGTTCCTTTCTTTAAGTAGAAATAGCTCTACCAAAGTTAGCACACTTGCCATTTTGTTGCAGAGTTACATTTAGTGAATTTGCAGCCAAGCATGCTAAAGATTCAAGATTTAAAGCAATTGAAAAGATGAAAGATCGAGAAGCCTTGTTTAATGAATTTGTGGCAGCTGCAAGGAAGAAAGAGAAAGAAGATTCGAAGACGAGAGGTGAGAAGGTAAGAAGGTTTTTAGTTCCAGTGGTGTGGTTGATGGGAGTATGAATGGGAAGGGACTAACCTGGTGCTGTTTCTAATCTCATTCATGGGCATAAATATTAAGTTGGCTAAAAGGTTCATCTGGTTTTTCTGTAACATGGTATGTATGGAAAAACCCAAACAAACTTTTTGGCCAACCTAATAACAAGATCCATATTTACTGTCTAGCTTTTAAAGTTAACTTTTACAGTTGTTTATATGTGTGTGTTTGACTGCTTCCATAATGCACAGTTAGTAATGTCACTAAACTGCATAGATTTCCTGTGTATTTTATTAATTCTAAGATGCCCATTAAATCCAGAACTGGTTATTAGGCTGTTCACTGGTGCTTGCCTGCTAACATTTCAAGGTTCTTCATAGGCAGTAACATTTAAATTTTTCAAAAAGCTTCTTTATATATTTTTTGCCCTCTAAAAGATAGCATTTTAGTGACTTTCTAATCTTTTAGTAAACATATCTTACATATGAATTATTGCTTATCAGAATTAAAGGTCAGCTATTAAAGATGAATGAATTCCAAATGTCATTTGATAGGGGTGTCACAAATGAGGAGGAGCACACCACTGGGGAGGCAGACGGGTCGGGAGGTGGCACCAGTGGTGCGTGAGCCATCACAGCATGCAGCCTCCCCTCAGTGACCCCGTGTGCTTTTGAATGGAGAAAAAGAGCCTCTGAAGCTTGATTATTCTTGACATTTAAAATTGCCTCTTATTCCAGAGAGTTAAAATATTTCAAATTCTATTAAGAAATGTTGTTGTGGAAATACCACTCTTTTTGAAAAGAAGCCTCTTTAATTGAACAGTAACAACAGTATTAAGTGAAATAACTTCTGTCAGAAATAACTGAAATTTCCTGATTATGTGATTTATTATGCTTCATGGTAGATTTTTCCAGAATCATTTCACTATTAACTTTTTTGGGAGTAAATGATGGTGCTTCTCAGAGGAAGATTGAGTTTTACTTAAGCATTTCGTCTGTTGAATTAGAATCATGTCAATGAATTGTTTGCTACGATTGACTTTTAGTAAGAACTTACTGATATCATATGATTGCTTTTAAACAAATTGAATGTTTTTGCATTTATAACTGATATTCTTTCTCTAAACATGTTTTTTTGGTAGCTATTTAATGTATTGTTTTATAACAAGTGAATAGACTTTACAGTTTTGTGCTGTGTGGCCTGTCAGTCGGTTTGGTCTGACAGCTGTTCAGTTACTGATAATGTAATTCTCTGATGAGGAAAGAATTGGCATCTCCCTGGTGGCTCAGATGGTAAAGAATCTGCCTGTAGTGCAGGAGACTTGGGTTCAATCCCTGGGTTGGGAAGATTTCCTGGAGAAGGGAATGACTTATCTACTCCAGTATTTTTGCCTAGAGAATTCCATGAACAGAGGAACCTGGCGGGCTACAGTCCATGGGATCGCACAGAGTTGGACACGCAATAAGCAACACTTCATTACACTTGTGTGGTGCTTTTAGCCTCATGTGGTTCTGGTACATTACTTTTGGAGGGGTGGGGGATCTTTTTTCTTATAAAGTAATGAGAGTTGTGTCCAGAATGTGTTAATTAAAATAAGACATTAAATAAACATTACATCTGGAGAAGGTGATGGCACCCCACTCCAGTACTCTTGCTTGGAAAATCCCATGGATGGAGGAGACTGGTAGGCTGCAGTCCATGGGGTCGCTAAGAGTCGGATACGACTGAGCAATTTCACTTTCACTTTTCACTTTCATGCATTGGGGAAGGAAATGGCATCCCACTCCAGTGTTCTTGCCTGGAGAATCCCAGGGTCGGTGGAGCCTGGTGGGCTGCCGTCTATGGGGTTGCACAGAGTCGGACACGACTGACGTGACTTAGCAAAAACATCTAAATAAACTTAATTATTCAGCTTTGTTTTCTTTTGATTGTAAAATTTGAATTCTCTAAAGGTTTAGCCTTGTTCTATTACATTTTGGGGGAAAAATAGGAAATTACTAAAGTGAAACTTTTCTTAGCCAATTTAAAGAATGCAAAGTCAATTACTAACTAGGTATTGAAAGTAGAGGTTTAAATGTATTATATTCAAATTTGAGAAGTATCTGGCTAATAAAGTTTTATCTCTTCATGACTGCTGCTGTATATTCTTATGAAGTATATTGGCAGTACATTAAAAATCTTTTTTCGTATTTATTTACTTTTGTCTGTGCTGGATCTTTGTTGCTGCACACGGGCTTTCTCTAGACTCCGCAAGTGAGGGCGACGCTAGTTGTGGCACGTGGGCTTTTTGTTGCAGTGGTCTCTCTTGCAGAGCAAAGGCTCTGCGGTACATGGGATTGACAGTTGCTCCTCACAGGCTTCCTTGTCCCACATCATGTGGAATCTTCCCAGGCCTGTGATCGAACCCATATTCCTTGCGTTAGCAGGAGGATTCCTTACCACTGGACCACCAGCGAAGTCCTGAAGTACATTTTTTAATTGCATTTTAACTGTGTATGATTGAATAGTAAACTGATACATTGGAATTTCTTTGTTCTTATGATTCCTAACTGGCTTTGTAACAGATAATTGAGTCAATAGCTGAATAGTAGTAATTGAAAGGTAATTTACTTGCTGAGTCAAAACTCATGAAAGATACTGACTTCTGGTGAAATACTTTTCTTCTCTTTAATTGGGATTTTCAAACTAGAGTGCAGTCATCATTTTCATGTAGCTTTCATGGGTAGTTTTATTTAAGAAATGCCCCTAAAACTTTTACTGGGTGGTTTTGTTTACCAGAGTAGCTACCCTCGAGTTTTTGTTTGTTTGATAATAATTTTATTATTATTATTCTAATCAATTTTTATTAGTGTTTCAAATAATTTATTTTTTGGAACAACAGATTTGAAGTTGCACATAATGGGGTTAATCCTTTTGTAAAGTTGGCGTTTTTCTCTCTTCCCTCTCTTTCAAATTACCTGCTAAACAATTTTTGTTACAGTACACTTGACTGAGGAGACTATTTCTCCCTTAACTAAACAGCTTAGTTGGTAAGAGGCTTTCATTTTTAGAGAGAGGAAAATAGGGACAATAGGGTCTTGAATTGTTGTTAATGATAATTGACATATTATAGTTTAGAAAGATTCTTATTTGATGCAGCTTAGCTATTTTATTAACATAAATTTTGCCTTCTGGGAATTTAGTGTTCATTGTGTCATATACAAAGTAGATAAATGAACAGAAAAATTGTTACATTGCTATTACATCAAGTTGCTATCTAGAAATACTGGGTTTATGAGTTGTTTCTTATTAATCCAAACAAAGTCAAAGTCAAGATCAGAGTTCCGTGAGTGGAGAAATTCACTGAATAGTTCTTATCTTTTAGAAAATTCTCTAATACAGAAGCTCTGTTTCTTATAACCTTACAAGTGTTTTCCAAAGAGGACATCCACCTCCCTTTTAATCCTCTTTTAGGAGAAATGAAGTTACAGGGAGAAGTGAGGGTTGAAATATACCTAAGGAATGATTCATTTTATTTTGTGCCCCCCCCAGAAATTCTGTTTCCATTCCTAATTTCTCATTCCCTTGGTCAGATGGGGAGACAGCATATTTAATCCTTACGGGGAAGAGAGGATCTTGACATGGTCAGAATCCTCTGCTGAAATGAGTTTAGCTAACTCAGATGTCTTCGCTGGTAACAATACACAATAACCTAAATGAGACTGAATTTTAAAATGGATCCTCAAAGTGCATAGAAACAAATGCTTGTTTATTTTCTTCTCGTATTAAAAAATAAAAAGTACAAGTTGGAAGAGGCTTTCTAAGTATTGCACATGTTGACACTAAAGGATTGATATATAATATCTTTAGTATAATGTTACTAATTTGGTACTTAATTTGTTAAGAACATAATTTCATTGACACATATTCCGGTGAAGGCATACATGTTTAATGGCTAAAAAGTGCAAGAAATCTGAATATAGGTTTTTTGTTTTAGAAATGACTAATTATAGAAATTATGTAGTTTTCTTATACATATAAAGGTAAAAACATTGCTCTTTTTTAAAAGCAAAATATAAAAGTTTATTTTTTGTTTTTACACTTTTGACAGTAAGTTTCAGATTTGTAATAAGACTTGGTGTTTGGGTACAGCTGTTTGCAAACTCCTCTATTAATTTTAACAGTTGTATTAATGTACTTTTAAAAATATTCTTACCATATTGATGTTGAAGTATTTTTGCCATTTGTTCATAAGCCTGAATTTTAATTTCATAAAAGAGCAGTTCTGATACTTTTTTTTTTTTAACTAAAATTTCACTTTAAATGTATTAAACAAATTATTCTCATCTTTAAGGTCATTGAGCTTTGTTCTAGTTGTAAATCTTTATGAAGAATTTCTCATGGCATATTGTTTTCCTCCCACCTTACACCTGTTTTGAAATATAGATTAAGTCGGATTTCTTTGAACTACTATCTAATCATCACTTGGACAGTCAGTCTCGATGGAGCAAAGTAAAAGACAAAGTAGAAAGTGATCCACGTTACAAAGCAGTGGATAGTTCATCCATGAGAGAAGACCTTTTCAAACAATACATTGAAAAAATAGCCAAGGTAACCATTGTGTTTACTTTTATGGTAACCATGGAATAGTAAAATTGTTAATTGCATTATAAAGGTATTTGCTACTTCTTCAGGGTTTAGAATTTTTCTTGTTGGTATACCTAATACAACCTTTAGTAATTAATTTTGGAACAAGTGTTTAGGTATATTCTTGGTAAAAACTAGGTTTGAAACCTTATATTTGGCAAACTAGTTATTCTGTGGGGTCATATGTTAATGGAGTTGGTAATTTCACTTTTACAGAATTTAGACTCAGAAAAAGAAAAGGAGCTTGAAAGGCAAGCCCGCATTGAGGCAAGCCTTCGAGAACGAGAGAGAGAGGTTCAGAAGGCTCGTTCAGAACAAACAAAAGAAATAGATCGAGAGAGAGAACAGCACAAACGAGAAGAAGCTATCCAGAATTTCAAGGCTCTTCTGTCTGATATGGTATATATTACTGTTTTGCTTCTTTCTGTAAAATATTAGGTATTAGAAATCTTTTATATTACCTCATTAGTGGACATTTGAATATTCTTTAAATTGACTCTGAGAATTGTAATTTAGTAAGTTACCTATAAAGTATTTTAAAATTGAGTACTTGATATTAACACCAATAGAATAGGAAATCCTAGTTATTTAATATTTTCAGAAGTTTGATGTTTTGTATTTGTAAAATTTCATAATCTTTTAGTCTCAGAGCGTTTAAAAAATTGTCCTTGATGAAGTCATCTTAAATCATCATACACTTGCATGGGACTTAAAAAAAAATCCTCCTGTATTACCCAGGTTGTTCAGATATGTAGGGATTTTTGTCCCTACAGTGAATGCCCTCAGGCCACCCTGCTGTTCTGCTTGCTTTTTCCTCCTTGTCACTGTCTTTCCTACTATTTGTTTTAACAAGGCTCCTCTCATCACTCCTGTTGCTTTCTCTGATTTCTTACCTTGCTTCTGCTGGTCAGTTTTCAGTGACCTTTTTTCTGTTTCCTGTGCAGTTACAGTTGTTTCCTGTTTTCTCTCCCTGCCTCTGCTTCCCTCAGATTCATCCTCTTTATTGCAATCACAGAAATCTTTGTAAAAGGCACATCTGATTCCTGTCACTCTCCCTGTTGCTTGAAGAGAGTGAAGGTCCTTGCTACTCCTGGCAGTTCTTTTTCATTTTGTATTCCCAGTGCCAAGCTCAGTGTTCACTTGACATGTTTTTAGGTACTTGTTTTTTGGGTAAATAAATGTTTTTATGTTTTTCTTCTTTATTACTTTTTTTTGTCTTTTCAGCATCCAGTATTTCTTAGCGTTGGCAGCAGTGTGACTTAACTTGTAATGCCGTTGCTATCCATGAAGCACGCCTTTCTGCTGGTTGCTGACCCAGCCAGAGCTATCACGTTGTCTGTTCTCTTATCTTCTTAATGATGTTCATTTCTGCCTTATGTGCAAGTGTCACTTCCAGGATATAGTTAAGTCCCAATTTGACCTTAAGAAATCTTTTTTTCCTTTGGTCTGGTGAGCTGCTTATGCTGTAAGACAGTCTTATTTCCTCTCTTATTTATATCCATTTCTACTACTAGAAGTTGGTAGGATCTTCAGTAGAGTACCTAGGAACTTAAAGTTCTTAGGGACCATGGTTTATGGGAGATCACTTCTCTTCATCCTTCTTACCTCTCAGCCCATACTATATAGCTTAGATGTGCTCTGGGAGATGAGATTTCTGGTTTTAAAGAAGTAGATTTTCAGTTACTGCTTGGCTAACACGGAGTCATCAGAAGCTTTTTTTATTAAGTGTATTGTTCCTAAGCAAAATAAATGAGTCTTTTATTGATGAAATATTAAAAAATAAGTATGTCTTGGATGATAGATAGCATTCTCTGTTTTTAGGTACGTTCTTCAGATGTGTCCTGGTCTGATACTCGGAGAACTCTACGGAAAGATCACCGCTGGGAATCTGGATCCTTGTTGGAAAGAGAGGAGAAAGAGAAGCTTTTTAATGAACACATTGAAGCACTTACCAAAAAGAAGAGGGAGCACTTTAGGCAACTTTTGGATGAAACTTCTGCAGTAAGAGTCTTCTACATTTCTTCTTTAATCTGGATGAATCTTTGTTAATAATTCCTATAAGTAAAACATTGATGTGATTTTTAATGTCATTGTCTTTAGAACTGTTACTGAAGTTCATGGGTTTTATGGCTCTTCTCTGAGTTTTTTAAGTAAAATGGTGCTCTTACTATTTAGAACTTCATTTTTATTTTGTATTCCCAGTGCCAAGTTCCTATGTCCTCCCTTAGTAATTCCAGATGTTCTTATCTGTGTGTGAACATTGATGCTTCCTGATGATAGATTTCATAGATCCCTTCTTTTGCTCTATTTTCAGTTTGGTACCTTAGTCCCCTTGTTTGGCAGTTTGTGCTCTCTGCAGGTTTTGCTCCTATTTGATCTCTTTTTTGGTGGTGGTTTCTTTAGAAGTTATGATATTGCCCATGGGGATACAGGGTTTGCAGTTAATTGTCATAGGTCACCTTGACAGTATGGCCATGAAAATAACTTGTGGCAAGCCAACAGAAATTGCATTAAAGCTGCCTCCCTCTCCCTCACTGGTCCCATTACACTTGGGCCTAACGAGAGATTGCAGATCATTGTGTGATATGATGTATGCGTGTGCTGCAGTATCACCCCTCAAGAAACGTCAGTTCTGTTTTTTTATTCACTTGTCTTTCAAAGATTACCTTAACATCCACATGGAAAGAAGTTAAAAAAATCATTAAAGAAGATCCTCGGTGCATTAAATTCTCCTCCAGTGACAGGGTAAGAAAATTTTGTCTTGAGATTTACTTTCAGTTTATAAATATTAATTGGGTGCTTAATCAGCAGCACTAGTATCTTGACTAAAATAAAGTTGATGGTTTTAAGTGAATAATGTTTAAATGTATGAGAAATAAATCTTGAGTTTTAAGTTTATATTTTCTTTCTTGTATGATATCATTAGCAAGACAACACAAGAGGAACTTTAAAATTTTAATCCTTGGGTTTAAACCTGTGTTTGGGGATCTTCTAAAAGATTTAATGAAGCTGTAGTTTTTATTTATTGTATAGTCAGGTCCCACTAGATATATTCAGGCTGGCAATTGGTGCTAGGCTACCCAAAGTGCTTAACCCTTACAACCACACTGGCAGAAAAACGTAACATGATCTCTAGTTCTTAATGTCCCAGAAACTTAGGGGAACCTCAGCTGTGTGAACCTTGTAGAAGCCCTCTTCTGGTACACTCTGACTCCGCTGTAGGAAAATAACTCACCAGGAGTCTGAATTAGTGAATGATGTCAAGGAAAGTGTAGCTTATTCCCGTCCATTTTGTCCCTCGGTGTTCATATTTTCCTTCTTCCCATTATTCTCCGTCCTGGTTGGTTTCTTTAGGTCTAGAGTTCAAAAAGCCCATGATCTAATATTCTTCCCCCTCCTACTCCATTAAATTTTAGATGTATGGACCATAAAATACATAAGATTGGAAAAGTATGGTAGACAGATAGCTGAGAGATCCATGCAGTCAGTCTCTTAACTTTTCTGATTGTTTAGAATTAATAATACCTTTTTAAAGCTTGGAGTTTCTGCGTGTCTTTGCTGGTCCCTTACTAAGCTCTTACTGAGCTAAATGCTCAGTTGAGCTTACTAAAGTTCTGAGTATTACTTTATAAATTATGCCACATTATTTTTGTGCTTGAAGATATACAGTCTTTAGGAATGTACATTTAACCCTTAATTTCTGTATTTTTAAGAGTGTCTACCACCTGAAGTTGTGATGAAGGGTAAAGGAGATATTTTATAAAAGCCTCAGCACAGTGTAGCACGTAGCAAGCCCCCAATATATGATTATAACATAAACCATACGTTAGCTGCCACTAATATATGGTTTCTTATTCTTGCTTTTTACCTTTAAAATGTACACTGCAGATTTTACTTTTAATGAATGTTGCATGAACAGAAATGTGTCTTACTGCTTTTTTCTTTTGAATTATTTTATGTTGTGACTTATCAGTCATTAGTTTAATAAATAATTGATAATAATTTTGGAATTAGTGGAATTTTCCCCCTAATCTTACTGTCTTTTTGCAGAAAAAACAAAGAGAGTTTGAAGAATACATCAGAGACAAATACATCACAGCCAAAGCTGACTTCAGGACACTTTTGAAAGAGACCAAATTTATAACATATAGGTATGTGCAATGAAATGTTTCATATCGCCAGTCATTGTCTTTACTAGTCCTACTCTGATGGCCAAGCATACTTTGCATTCACACACATGTTGACATTGTTAATTTTTAGGAATAAGAAGAAGCCAACTTTTCTAAAAGGCTGAATACAACCCATATTTACCTTTTTTTTTTTTTTTTTTTAAGAAAGGGCCCAGATGTTAATTCTTATTTTGCGTTACCCACCCATCTATTTTTTAAATAGTCTTTTGTTTTTACTTCACTGCTTTTTCAGAAGTATTTTCAAATACATAAAAATTGTATTTCATGAAGAGACTTAAAAAAAAAATCCTTCACTGTCAATTATCTTTCCTCCTCTGAAGACTAAATATTTAGTGTGTTCATTCTAAAGCTTGAAATCATCCTATTTAAACTCAGCAAATGCATTTTTTCTCAGATGAAAGCAGTTTGCTGGATACTTTTAAATTAAAACTTCAAAATTATAAAATCAGCACTTTAAAACAAGATTTTGCTGTAACATACCCAATAGTTCCCCACTCCCTAACAAGTTGTCATCGGGAAAACAGTTTTATATCGCTTAGCAGTCAGTGTGCAGGAAACTTTTGTTTCATGCTCCAACTTTTCTTCTTATAAGAGAAAAATTTGAAACATCTTAATGAAGGGTATGCACGGGAGGATAGATAGTGCTGAGGGTGTGGTTTTTAGGATTTTGTCATTGGATTTTTTGATCAGGATCCTTAATGTTTTGCATCAGCTTGGGCTTTTAAATTAGATGTGAAGTAAGACTTCTTTCTACATTTTTGTAGTTAATTTAGTGAAAGATGTGAAAGTGAAAAAGCTTGTGAAAGATGCTGGGATTGGCAGCCCCGCAGACTGAAGTCCTCTGTTCATCCACAGAACAGGTACAGCACGGGCAAGGTTACCCACCCACCCTCAGCCCTGATCTGGAGGGACCACCAGCAGGGGTGGGAGGGTAATTCAGCTTCTGAGGCCCTTTCACTCCTTGGAGTCTTTGCTGAGGCGACTTACAAAGGTGACCACTGCAGTGAAATTTTTCTTTAAAAAAAAAAAAATGGAAACACAATTAGGAACTAGATGGACATTTCCAGTTCATTTCTGAAAGACCTATGAACAGCAGTAAGTAATTCTTGAACTTCTTTTCTTATTTCAGATCCAAAAAGCTAATCCAGGAATCTGACCAGCACCTGAAAGACGTAGAAAAAATTTTGCAGAACGACAAACGGTATCTAGTACTAGACTGTGTGCCAGAGGAGAGGCGTAAACTGATTGTGGCGTATGTGGATGACCTGGATCGCCGGGGTCCACCCCCACCTCCCACAGCGTCAGAGCCCACAAGACGATCAACAAAATAATTTGGAATACTCTTCTACAGGGTGTCTGTTCATTCAAAACGCTTGCATGAGCCAGTTTTCAGGTTTTTACGTGTATGTGCATTAGTCAGACTATTGCAGAACCATCTGATGAGCAGAAGGAGAAGCATCCGTGAACAGTTTCTGAACAGAGAACACTTTGGAAATATTTATGCTTTTCTTTGTATGGCATGACTGACTTACATACTCAAATATAGGCTGTCTCTAGTAAATCTAAAATCTTGAAGCTAAAAAATCATCCTTTTATGAGATGTGGAAGTCAGTGACTTTTGGTGATGTTCTTTCTAGCAGTGTTATAATACATGCAAGACGTAAGAGCATTTGTGGTTTGAACTTGCAAGATGCAAATACCACAGATTCCCAAAAAAAAAAAAACCTAAGTTAGGGTTTGTTTTGTTTTGATTTTGTTTTTTAAAGCGGGTAAAAGAAAAAACACTGAAAATTGAATTCTTATCTTCCAGAGGCTAAGATTATTATAATGGACATACTTTGACCTTTGTCTCTAAAGAATACTTTAGTTTCATTTGTTCACTTATGTGCTTTGATTATCCCCTTTGAATTATAGGCCAAGTCTTGTTGTTTAGCCTAAGAGAAGATTTATTTAGTAATTTCTTCTCAGGTATGGAGCCACAGTCATAACTAACATGTTGGCCAGACTAGGACTCTGGTTAAACACATTTTATTCACCATTAAGTGATCTTTATCAATATTCTGGATTAGACAACAAATTACCTTTCTTGGATGTTCCTTGTAAACTATACTCCTATTTGAATGTTAATTTTTTGTTTCTAAAGTTTAATTTTAAGATGTTTGAATGTTCAGTTTATGTATTTGAACTACAATAAACCAACCCTTTTTATATATGTGGATTGTATATGATTATTGTTATATAATGTATAAATACTTCTTTTAAACCTGTTCTTAAAAGCAGCAGCAGATGCAATTTGGCGCAAAGAAGGTTTGAATCTTGAGTATCACATCATTTTAAAAGGCTTGAATATAATAAATTACTTGTACCATAAAAGGGAAGAAATTTGTAAAGAACCATTTTGGTGCTCAGTCTCTTAGCAATATCTTATTGCTTCATAGCGAGAAGATGCTGATTTTTGTCTGTTTTCTTGTTCTCATCTTTTATATTAACATATTGATGAATGCCTTTTTGGATTCCTTTCAGTGTGTTGAGTGCATCATACCATGAAACTTAACTTTGATTCCTGGTTACTCTGTCTAGCTTTACCTCTCCAGTTTAGAAAGATCTCTATTTCATTCCTTGATAGATTTCTAGTTTGAATCACCACCATAAATAAAATGTTTAAGAAAAAATATATGTTAACAGGATAATTTATTTTCCCTGTTATCTCACACCTTCTTCAGTGGTGACAAAACCTTAAAAAGGGACGGCAGTAGATATGTTTTATATGCATACAGACCCAGACATGCATCACACATACAAAAACACAGTCACATCCCTGTGATATAGTGCTTAGCTTAAATATATTAAGCACCACAGAAATTATGTGGACTCTATATGTAGAGTTGGCTTCCCTGGTGGCTCCGATGGTAAAGCGTCTGTCTGCAATGCAGGAGACCTGGGTTCAATCCCTGGGTCAGGAAGATCCCCTGGAGAAGGAAATGGCAACCCACTCCAGTACTCTTGCCTGGAACATCCCATGGATGTAGAAGCATGGTAGGCTACAGTCCGTGGGGGGTCACAAAGAGATGGACACGACTGAGTGACTTCTCCTTCTGTATGTAGAAACCCAGAATGGATTATCTACGATTTTAACCTATAAAATTGGTAATTGATGGGATTTTTACATAAATCCATTGAGTGACTTTGAAGTCTGAAGTGAAACTGAAACTGTGTGACAAAAGAAACAACTATTATAGAACTAAGAGTGACTTACAAAGGTAAAGTTTTCTAGAATATTTATTTTGTTACTGTGAAATCCACATAGTATTGTGTGCCTGCTCAATACGCTCTGTTTCTCACTGTAGAAAACTATGAAGAAAATGATTTGGTGATACCTATTTTAGTTTCCTACTTTTGCTGTAAAATACTTGGCATTAACTTATCACATAGGGTATAAATCAAACTTTTCTAGGCAGATTTCTTTAAGGGGGCAGGTCAAGACTTTGTATATTAGGTTTTTTGTTTTTTTTTTTTTAATTGAAATATAGTTGATTTGGAGTATCAGGTTAGTGTCAGGTTACAACACAGTGATTCAGTTTTATATATATATATATATATATACACATATCCTTTTTCAGTTTCTTTTCCCTGTAGGTTATTACAAGATAACAAGGATAATTCCCTGTGCTATACAGTAAGTCCTTGTTTATCTCTTTATTAGTAATGTGTGTATGTTATACCTAAACTCATAATTTACCACATACACACGCCCCCATTAGGTTCTTGTTAAATTGTGTTTATTGTAGTTATATTGTGTTTCAGTATCTTCATATTGATTTGGTGCTTACCAGCAAACTTTTTAAGAATACATGATTCCTTGCTCTCTGATACCTGTGCCAGTGTTAAGTTCTCACCTTCCTGTAAAGGCCCCGGGTGCTAAATGATAATTTTGAAAGCAGCATTCAAGATAAAGCTTAAGTCTCCAAAACTATCTGAAGCAAAACATAATGTTTTTATTTGTTTACAAGTTGAAATAGTGAAAGCTTACATCCTCCATTTACTATAGATAATGATCACAAGTCTTTAATTGAGATAGTTCATCACAGTTTTAAAGGTAATTCTATTATATAACTATTGCCTCACAAGACAGTATTTTAGATACCTGTGTTTGTTGTAGTTTAATGTGCTTTTGTGAGCCTTAAAATGAAATGTATGAACCGAGGCAAAAAGCCCTGTCTATAAAAGTAAATCATGACCATTTATAAAGAATAAACAGAGCCACAGACTGTACATTAAAAAATTCCATCCACAGCATGTTTTTATAGTTTCTCCATTGCTTAGCCTAAATGTAGTTTTGTTTTCTCCAGAGAGAACTCAGTGAAAATATCCCAGAATTCCATTACAGAGTAGCCAAAAATCATGGATAAATATCACTTTTATATTTAATAGGGGAAGACATGTATCATAATTGTTTTATTGGGTGTGTGTCATCATGCAATACATTTAACAGTTAATGCTTGTTACTCAGATTATACTGGTAATATATTTGGAAACACAAAATTTAGTTTTACTGCTTAAGTTTAGTGTTAACTGCTAAAATCCCCAGACTTAGAAACTGGAAACTCACTGAGGTGCTTTAAAAAGATCAGTGAAGCAGATTTTTGCATGAGGCGAAGTCTGAATTTACTTAGACTTTGCCTGTAAAATAAGCCATGGTTTGAAATTAGCTCAGGATCAGAATAAGGATGTTCCTTATTCTGCAACACACAGTCATGGAAATTATGGATTTTCATCAAGTAAATTAACATTTCTAAAACAAATGGAGATAACATTAAAATTTACATGTTAAATTGAGAAGTAAATTTTGAGCTCTGGTTATGTGAAATAAGGTTTGATAGGTAAAGTTAGAGTTAGCAGGTTCAGGAAGAAACTAAAAGGAAGGAGACTGAGCCTCTGACAGATAAGCTTTACTCCAGCCAGTACACAGCTGGCCCTACAGACTACCCAGGGAAACAGCCCCTGTGGACAAGTAGAAAAAGAGCTGGCCTTTCTAATCAATCACATCTGACAGAAGCATCTTAAATACAGCAGTTAAATCTATGACAGCCAGATGATAACATAGTTATTCTAATATGATGTCCTGCTTAACCAAATTGTACATTTTGCAAATGCAGACTGCAAAGCATTTTTGTAATTCCTAATGGTATTAATTCTACTATGTTTCATATGGCAATGTCAGTGGTACTCATAAGCAGCATTATAAATAAATACAGTAAACACTATTTTGCTTTGGAACTATTTATCACAGTCTCCTGTCTCTTGATCTTCGTGTTCCCAGGGGATAGGGTCATTGTCCTCTACACAAGGGACTGTGTCTCTGTCATGCCAAAACTGCTCGACATCAGGGAGGATGGGAATCTCTGCCTTCTCGGCTTTCTCTTTGCTGATGGAAGGAGAGCCAGTTTTCTCTTTATCTGACATAGATGGTGGGGATTCCACAGATGGAATACTGTCACGAAGGACCTGAGAGTTACCAGCTGGTGTCTCCTGAGACTCTGAAGCAGGTGGATGTTTTTTGGTTATCATCCATTTCCATATGCCTTTCAAGCCTTCCTTGAACTCCTCTGACATCACTAGAAAAATGAGAGGATTTGCTGAAGAGATGGAAAACATGAGGACTTGAGACAGGGCTATAAAACCCTGTGGTGGGGCTGGGCCTCCAGCCTTCAGATGCCACATCCACAGCCAGGCTATCCACTCAGGGAGCCACAGGATAGCAGAGGTGATGGCAATGCTCAGCAGCATCACTGTGAGTTGCTTTGAGCGCATCTGGTTTCTAAGATTTTGAGTTTTAGTTCCTCGTTTCTGACATTGGCCATAAGCTCTCCAGAAATAAAAGCTGGCAGAGAGTAATGGGAGGCAAAATGCCAGCAGCGGGTAGAGCTTACCAAACGTTGACGTGAACTCTCTCGCCACAGCGGGCACATCCACGAGGCACATTTCCACACCTGCGTGATGCCTGGTGGTGCTGAAGAACCATTCTGGCAGGGGTAGCAGGCTTGCCACAGCCCAAATGGCCACCAGCACTGACCAGATGGTGCAGTTGTGGATACTTACTGGTTTGGCTGGGTCACATGCATACATGAAGCATACCTTGGCTACTGCAACGATCGTCAGGCTCTTGGCTGCCATGCACGTGTGGATGAACCAGTCAGAGGACTTGCAGACAAACCAGCCTAGATCCCAAACACCTCTGGAGTATGCTGTAGCTCGGACAGGTGCAGAAAACAGCAGGAGAGAGAGATCAGCCAGGCTGAGGTTGAGAATCAGGGAGTGGATCATGGATGGCTTTCCTTTCCAAGCACTGTGGAGGAGGATGCCAATGACACACAGATTCCCCACGAAACCCACCAGGCAGACAGCCACCAGGAGAGCTGGGATTACTGTCCTCCAGTCCTTGGAGTCTGAGGGCAGGTACCCGCCGGCAAAGTGGAGGTGAGCGAAGGACACGTTCATGGTGTTGGAGTTGGAGTCTGCCAGGCAGCTGTCCGTGCAGCCCCTTCCATCGAGTGCCTACGTGCAAAAGTTAGCTGCTTTTTGTCTCTCTGCCTTGGCTCTTTGGTGTAGGAAATACATACGTCATCGTCAGTGTCCAATGACACCTCTGGGCCCTCCCCTTGCTTTATTCCCTGAGAGCAGACTGTGAAGAAGGTTGACTGCTAAGCTCTTTGCTGTGTGTGCTAGTCCCTGACTGCATTGAGTGACAAGCAGCAGGAGCTCATGGTTGCTGTTCATTAGCAAGTCTAATGACATTGTCAGCCCAGCGGAGTGAAAAACTCCCCGATAGACCCATCAATGATAAATGAGAACATACATGTAAGTGGGTTATGTTCCTGGGGGGTCGCTAGAGACAGTCAAGGTAATTATTTTCAACTAGCTGATTTTAAATCTAGACCCCCATCTGTAATAGAGTCAACACCACATATGAGTAACCCACTTCTTTAATCACCTGCACGGCTTGATCCAGCAGGTCTGGGGTAGGGCCCCCAAACTTGCATTTCTATCAGGTTTCCCAGGGATGTTATGATGTGAGTTGGGGACCACACTTCAAGGAAGAACTGGTGCTTCCCCTTTCGGCTGCAGGAATGAGCTTCCTCTTCTTTTACCCAAACCTCACCACCACTTTGGGTAAAGAATCCATCTGCCAATGCAGGAGACATGGGTTCAGTCCCTGAGTCAGAAGATCCTCTGGAGAAAGAAATGGCAACCTGCTCCACTATTCTTGCCTGGAGAATTTCAATGAACAGAGGAGCCTGGAGGCTATTGTCCATGACAGGACACGACTTAGCAACTAATCATCACCACCACTTCAGCCTTATCAACACCTGGCTGAGATCAAATGCGCAGAACTGGATAATGGGAAAAAAAAAAAAAGCTGCTGGTAAGAAGTCCTATTAAAAAGTCTAATTATGGATTACTCTAAGTTTAGTCTATTGTGAATTTTTTAGAGGTGATTTTAGAACAGTGCATTAAAATGAGTTTACTTACTAAGAAGACTTTTAAACAGGTGATGGTGATTAAACCAACCAAATGTTGAATTAGATTTTCTTTTAGAATTCCTAAAGGATTTATGGAGACAAATGAAATAAAAGAAAAATAACTTATTTGCAGAAGGCATGTAAGAGATTTTAAAGAAAATGACATTTTAAAGTTGGGAAAATAAAAAATGATTCTAGAACCAGTCTTGAAATTTTATAATAGGCAGTGGAAAGATACTCTGGAGGAGGTCAGAGGAGCTGGAATTGTTCATGGAGAAGAGTTTGTGGAATTGAAAGGATTTTGAGATCTACTCTGTGCTGAGTCGGAAATGCTTAGTGTCATATGGTGGAAAGTGTGCTGAGCTCAGAATCTGACCTCTAGGTTCTGGTTCTAACTCTGCTATCACTAGTTTTTCTCTGGAAATTAAGGATGACATTTAAAATCTCCCTAAAAAAAAAAAAAAAACACCTCCCTGAAATCCCAGAACTCAACAAGTAAGTATTGACTCAATAAAAACATACTGAATATCAGGAAAGCTGTCAGTGGTTCTTGATTATCTTTTCTGTTTTCCTTTCCCTCTAGGAAGTAGTTGTGTCTATGAAACAGTGGAGGTAAGCGTCTTGTCCCAGCAACTCACAGTAACCTCTAGTTAGTGCTGTGGACAGTGATATATCAAGTCTCAATAGCACCATTTTTGGGAGTGAAGAGGCCCACACCATCATATGGGAAGGCAAATGGTTGGGGGCAGGGTGTGCAGAGAAACACCCTGAGTACTACTTAGAGCAAATGAATGTCTTGTGAATTACAGGCTACAACAGAGCTAGTTCTACTCGATGTACGTGGAAGAGATGAGCTCAGGACCAGGAAGCAAATACTACTTTACATTATGGCTTATAAACTTGGGATGCTTAGGCTCCTGAAGATACAGAGAACAAAAAGCTAAAAGAGTTCAAGAAGGCTTTAACAGCATAGAAATTTGATTCTAACTTTTTATTTTGAAAGAATTGCAAACTTAAAGGGAAAAATGCAAAAATAGTACAAAGAATTATCATTCTGATTTTCCAGCTGTCAACAGTTTTTCACGTTTGTGCTCGTGCCCTCTCTGCACGCACACACATGCTTATATGCATATATATAGCCACATAAACATATATATTGTTTTCCGAACCAATTGAGAATTGGTTTTCAGAAAATTTTGAGTTTTCTTCCTGGATTATCATTAGATATAAAAATCAAAATGAGACTATGTGCTTATAGCAAAAAGGAATTCTTTCCTTTGGCCATACTCATCACCCAACCCAAGTTTCTGTTTATCTTCTGATATACCAGCACTTGTGCGTCGAGATACTACACAAATATAATATGTAGCAGTATGTGCCTTATATCCACTTTTTGTTTTAACATCATTTCCATTTAGAGGATAAGTGTAACTTAGCCAACCTAAAAGAAGAATTACATCGTATGCATTTTTTTTATTTATATCATGAATTCAAGTTATTTTGATCTTTCTTCATAGCATATAGTTAAAAAAAATTTTTTTAATACAGTATTCAATTGTATGCCTGGTGGACATTTGCCAAGTTTCCTTATTTTTATTTATTTTTGGAAGTTGCCTAGTATGTGAAAGTATAAGTGTTAGTCACTCAGTTGTGTCTGACTCTTTGTGACTCCTTGGACTGTAGCCTGCAGGCTACTCTGTGGGATTCTCCAGGCAAGAATACTGGAGTGGGTAGATACTCCCTTCTCCAGGGGATCTTCCTGATCCAGGGATCAAACCCAGGTCTCCTGCATTGCAGGCAGATTCTTTACCATCTGAGCCACTAGGGAAGCCCCCCTTTCTTATTTGATAGAAGGGATCTTGGAGAGAAATGATTTGGAAGAGATGGATGGAGAAGTACAGTAAAAATACTTAGAGTATTTGGGACGAAAACTGAAAACAACCCACCACCCCCACCCCAAAATACTGGAAACAGCTCTCCACCGGTTGGTGAATGGATAAAGAAATGGCTGTATTCACACAATAGACTAGTATTTAGCAATATAAAGGAATACATGCTGCCACGTGTAAGAACCTCACAAATACTATGCCAACTGACAGAAGCCAGAGACAACGACGTATTGTGAGATTCCATTTATATGAAATGTCCAGAAAAGGCAAATCTATAGAGATGGAAAGTAGAACAGTGGTTCCCTGGAGCTACAGGTGGGAAATGGGAGTGACTGCAAATGGGCACAAAGCATCTTTTGGGGGTGAGAAAAATGTACTCAGTTGGGATTGTGGGGGTGGTTATACAACTCTGTAATAATGTACTGAAAACCTTGAATTGTACACTGAAAATGAGTGAATTTTATGGTATGTAAATCATACCTCAATGAAACCATTTTTTACAAGAGTTATTTGGGATGGAGGAAAGGTAAAGAGCAGATGTCATAGCTCTTAGAATGCTGAGTGACCTCCAGTAAGAGGGAATATCCCATTCTGAGACTGTGATTAAAGTATATTATGTGGAGCCATGGAGAGACTGTGATCTGGCAGGACCAAACCAAAGGGCAGTACTAGGTGGGAAAGGGCCGTGGGGAGAAGGGAACCCCAGAATGCTGGGATTCAGAACCTTGAGGCTTGGCTTCCCCAGCTTGGAAATGGGCTTTCATCGGAGCCTTCTCCCTCTATTTCCACACTCCTGCTGAGAAACCAGCAACAGGGCAGCCACCCCCCACAAGGACCTCAGTTGGGTTCCAGTCTACGCTTCCTTCCCCTAACAGGGACAACACCCACAGTGATGATGCCAAGAGATAACCCTTGGAAATTGAGAAACGGTAATAAAAAAGATAAATCTGAGCCATAGACACGCCCCATTTCTATTAAAAATTTTAATTTACAAGGGACCTCAGCCAGCTCAAAAGAACCAAGGCAAAGCAAATTGGTGGCTAAGATTTTAAGTGGCTCCTGATAAAAGCAGAACTAGGTGTGAGCTCTTGCTGCTGCTGCTGCTGCTAAGTCACCTCAGTCGTGTCTGACTCTGTGCGACCCCATAGACGGCAGCCCACCAGGCTCCCCCGTCCCTGGGATTCTCCAGGCAAGAACACTGGAGTGGGTTGCCATTTCCTTCTCCAATGCATGAAAGTGAAAAGTGAAAGTGAAGTTGCTCAGTCGTGTCCGACTCTTAGCAACCCCATGGACTGCAGCCTTCCAGGCTCCTCCGTCCATGGGATTTTCCAGGCAAGAGTCCTGGAGTGGGGTGTCATTGCTTTCTCCATGAGCTCTTACTAGGAGCAGGTAAAGTTTATCCTATAGCTCAGTTCTATCCAGGGAAGGGGGAATAATAAAAACATCCATTTTTTTGAGTGAGTCCTCAGTGCCCACCTTTGTGCTAAGCATTCTATGCCCCAAATCTTCACAACAGCTCCTAGAAATACTATCACTTTTCCTTCTTACAGGTGATGACCTTGGGGCATAAAGAGGTGAATAACTCGCCTATGAGGCTTTCCTGGTGATTCAGGGGGAAAGAATCTGCCTGCCAATGCAAGAGATGTGGGTTTGATCTCTGGGTCAGAAGGTTCCCTGGAGAAGGAAATAGCAACCCAATCCAGTATTCTTGCCTGGAGAATACCATAGACAGAGGAGCCTGGCGAGCTATAGTTCATGAGTTCTCGGAGTCAGATGTGACTTAGCAACTGAACAACCACAAACACCCCCATGGGAATGTAGGTTGCACAGCTACTAGATGAGGGAGTTGGGACAGAGACCCCCATGGGTCTGACCCCAGAGTCGGGCTTCCAGAGTGAGTATTGGTAAGCTGTATGCTGCTATTCTGCCCCACTAAGAATGTTCTGGGTACTGATTGTTCTCTAAACACTACAGTTGTGAAACTGATCCAACCAAGGCCGATATTCTAAGGCCCAAATAATGGACTATAGGTCACTTCAACAAGCATGTTTTGAGCCCTTGTGCACTTGGAATATAAAGCTCGTGTATTCTTTTCTTCTTTTCTGGGGACCTGGGATCATGAGTTTAGGATGGAGCTGGGACTGATGTACCTGGGTCTCTAGTGGCAAGCTGGGGACCTGGAATACCCTGGGTCTAAGAGGAAGTTGGGTGCTTCCGGTTCCTGAGTCCAAGAGAGGTGCTGGGTATAGAGGATCCCTGAGTCTAGAGAGGGAGCTGGCTGTCGGATCCCTCAGTCCTGGTGAGGGGATAGGTACGTTAGGCCCCATAGTCTTGAGTGGGAGTTGGAAACCTGCATGATGCTTGGGTTCAGGAGAGAAGCTGAGGGCCTAGGATCAGAGCTTGGACCTTATGTGAAGCAGGTGTGAGGTGTGGAATTCGAGTGTGGTTCCCTTGGTCCTAGGAGGGAACTAAAGGCCCTAGCCTCTTGAGTTCTGGAGGGGAGCTGTTACATGAGTCCTGGAAGAGAAGTCGGGGTTCTAGATCCCTAGGTGGAGAGAGAAGGGGCAGAGGGGATCGCTGGGTTTCCTCTTGCTCTTTGGGTCCCCCCACCCCCACCTTCACTCCCACCCCTGGAAGCACTTGTCTGCAAGGCCTCAAGCGGGCAGGTGCCTGGCCCACCTGGCGCTAACCCAGTCTCCACCTATTTTTCTTTCAGTGAATATTTGCTGAGCCACTTTCCCTGGGCCAAACCCAACGCCAGCCTCCGGGAACCCACTGTGGTAGAAGAGTCCCATTTTCTCCAGGAGCTACCAGGTAGTCGGAGAGATGGACAAAGGAGAAGTTGTGGAGAGAGTGCTACGGGATACTGGCTGAGGAGCAAATGCCAGAGAACAGCTGCTTCTCATCAGAGGTGAACGTGGCTGGCTTGCAGGGTCTGAGAATAACCTCCTTCCACCTGTGGGCTGTCAGGCCCTGGATGTTGCAAGGAAGCTCTGGGAGGAGCAGAGTGGGGCACGCGGGGTGGTTTGACCAGCTGCTTTTGGTTGGCTTGTTAGACAGCATTCAGTTCCGTCTCTGCCGGCAGTAGGGAGCTCAGCCCTCGGGGTCTACAGCGTCTTTGCCACCCGCGCTCCCACTCTCAAGGTCAGTAAACCGGTTGGTGGCTCCTTCTTTGAGGACAACCTTGCTTGCTGAAGCATCCTCTCTCTGGTCCGCTCACAGTGGTCCTTTCTGGATCACAGTTCCTGGTTTTTGTGAAGCATCCTTTGCCGTGGGGCCTTCCTGAGTGGCGTGTCCCATTACTTCTCGTCTGGCATCTTGGAGTGTTGTTCCAGACTGCGGGTGCAAAGCTGCGTGACCTTCCATCTCTAATGTGAGTGCTGGGTAGGTCTGGCTGGGTCTGAGCTACCGCTCCAACAAGCCGGCACCTCCCCTGTCCCTCTTGTTTCTGCTGTTAGTTAAGTGGCTCTTAAGTCCACCGTGGGGAAGATGGCGGAAGCAGATGGATTGTGCTGTTAGTTACAAAATGGGCACCAAGTCTGGAAACATAGGTCTTCAACTTACCTTATTTAACATCAATAACCATTTATTTTATTGGAATATAATTGCTTTACAACGTCGTGTTGATTTCTGCTGTACAGCAACATGAATCACCTCCCTCCCAGCACCCCCATCCCATTCCATCCCACCCTTTTAGATCATCACAGAGCTCTGAGCTGGGCTCCCTGCGCTACACAGCAGGTTTCCCTTGGCTGTGTGTTTTACACATAATGGTGTACATATGTCAATCCCAATCTCCCAGTGCATCTCACCCTCCCCACGACCACTTGTCTGTTCTCTACATCTGTCTGTATTCCTGCCCTGCAAATAGGTTCATCAGTACCATTTTTCTAGATTCCACATATATGTGTTAATATATTTGGTTTTCTCTTTCTGACTTCACTCTGTATGACAGACTCTAGGTGCATCTGCCTCACTACAACTGACTCAATTTCATTCCTTTTTATGGCTGAGTAATATTCCGTTGTAGTAACCGTTTGTTATGTGTTGGCACATGTTTCCAGACTTGATGGCCATCCTGTGTATCTTACCTTCCACAGACTGGGAGTCAGGCGATCTGAACCCTTCCCCACAAAGGGAGACTGTTGGATCTGCCAGGGACCCTTTTGGATTGTCTGGGTCACAGTTTTCCAGATGGGGAGGCAGATGCTCAGAAAGTGTAAGTGACCTGTTCTAGGTCACTTGGTTTCTCGGTAGCTGGGCAGCAACCAGGATTCAGGAGTCTCTTATTTTTTGTTCTTCATACTGTTTCGGACTTCTTCCTGCTGTGTCTTTTTCCCCTTTGTTAATAACTTGTGTTTTGACTTTATGGAGGGTAAAATTTGTAGATGTAGATGGGAAGCCTCTTTGGAAAGCACGAGGATTGTGAGAACATAGGAGGTAGCTGTAATGTATCAGCTGAGGGAGAACTTAAACTTTCTTTTCTAGAAACCAAATTTCCAGTCTTGTAAAACACAGTGGTGGTTGATATGATGATGTATTTCCTTTTATCTGTTTTTTTTTTTCTTTGCAAGACTTTGTTTGCTTTTTACATTGTTAGAATGGAAATTATAATTGCAGCTCTGATTTTTAAAAAAAAATATTTTATTTGTTTGGCTGTGCTGGGTCTTAGTTGCAGTATGTGGGATCTAGGTCCTGATCAGGAATCAAACCTGGGCCCCCTGCACTGGGCATGTGGAGTCTTAGCCACTGGACCACCAGGGAAGTCCTGAAGCTCTGATTTTTCTTGTAATGAGAGGCTCTGATTGTCCAAAGTGACCCTAGGGAGAACTGTCTCAGGGACTGATTTCACAAGCAGTGAAGATGACAGGTTGCTTTTTGTAGAGGCCATAGTCCTAGGAGAACAGCAAGTAAAGGACTAACACATACATATGGGTACAGAATGGTTAAAATCATGCTTTGAATGCAATGAACACATTCCTGGCTACAGCTATTTTGTTTTTGTAGGGTACAGTTTGCTGTGGGTTCTTACTAAATGACACATCCCATTATTTAGAGGAAGGTCTAGTTGTTAAAAAAAAAATCAAAATTTTATTGCCACATCCACCTTGTACAGTGAATTTTTTCATATTCCTTTTAAAAAGCTTTATAGAGGTAGAGTTCACATACCCTTAGCACACATGCACACACACGTCACCCAGTGAACATTCAATTCAGTGATTTTGTTATTTTACTCTTTCACGTTCTTGTCCATGCTAAGTGGCTACTGTGGGTGTGATGCTCTCTTCAGCACCAGCTAGAGCTGTTTCCATGACTACCGAATCCAGCAGGTAGAGTGGCATCATCGTGCACATTTCAGACATCCCAGGACTAGATGGGCTGGGCATGGAACATGCAGTGTTCAGAGATCCCATGCTATCTCAGGTTCCTGGGGGCCCATTGGAAAAGAGAGTACACTGCCATCCCCGAGTCCCAGACTCTGCCCTCCTTTTTAAAATGGAAGAGGCAGTCTGTAGGCTTTGACCTTCATGTTTACTTTGAGGAGGAACACATTTTTTTTAATTTTAAAAAATCCTCAGTAATGAAATATCATACTCCATATCTTGGAAGGAAAAAGTGTTAGGATGAAGGGGAAGGAGGATTAGAGTTTGATTTCAAATGTTTCAACCTGGGTACAAAATGTTTGTCAATCAGCTATTCTGCTGAGTGCATTAAAAAAAAAAGTCTTTTTTTTTTTTTTTTTTTAACACTTTTCAGTTCCTCATTGCAAATCCTTGTTGAAAGTTTAGGAAATTATTCTAAAAGTTTAAAACTTTTCCACCTTGCTTTTTATTTATTTATTTAGTTGTGCATTATTTCCCCCCTTGTTCAGTAGTTGAAAAATTGAACTTTGCAAGTTTGCTTCCTGTGATGTCTATAAATTTTACCTTCATAAACATTTTAAAAATTAGGTAGAACAGGTAATATTGTCATTATTTTGTATAGAAGACACTAAAGCATCCCAGAGGCTTTTGACTTGCTAGTAGTTTCAGAACTTGTTAGTTGCTGGATTAAGAGAGACCCTGGATTCCTGATTCTGCTTCCAACTCTTCCACCAGATCAACCTTGCAGTGGAACATAAATCAGTATGCTGAGAGATGTTTTCAGGTGTTCTGTATTAGTTTCTTGTTGCTTCTGTAATAAATTTATCATGAATTTATAGCAGCTGAAAGTAACCCAAATCATCTTACAGTCCTGGAGACCCAAAGTCCTAAAATCAAGGTGTCAGCAGGCTGCATTTCTTCTGGAGGATTTAGGGGAGAATCCATTTCTTTGTCTTTTCCGGCGTCTAGAGGCTGCTCACATTTCTTGACTCCTGGCCCCTTCATCTGCTAAGCCAGCAGCATAGCATCTTTTCAACCAAAATTGGGGTCCAGCTGCTCCCCACTCAAAAGCCAGTAAAGAGGCAAGGTTGGTCATTATGTAGTTAATGTCTTCCACCTGATGGGGGGTTTCAGCATCTGCAAGACAGCTCACAGGATATGGCCCAGAATATTATTTATTGCCCTTGAGCAGGAAATAAATGTTCTTAACTGTGGTTAATGACTCAACTGTTATTATTTAGTCTTGTTGGACTGTTTACCTTTTTTAGGCAGTTTCTCACTTCTCTAATTAAACTTGCTCTTTGGCTAAAGTTTCTCCACAGACAAAAGGCAGATGGAGGACGTGGGAGACAAGGACCATAGGGTCCTGCTCCTTTTCATCTTTACCTCTCTCTCTGTAACTTCTGCTTCGTCACATCTCCTTCTCTGGATTCTATCCCTTCTGCCTCCTTCTTATATGAAAGACCTTTTGTGATTACATTGTACCCACTGAATAATCCATGATAGTCTCTCCATCTCCAAATCCTTACCTTAATCATATCTGCAAAGTTCCTTTGGTCATGTAAGGTGAATAGTCATAGGTTTCTGGGGTTAGGGCATAGGCATCTTTTGGAAAGCTATTATTGTCAGTTCCATGTAGTCTAAAAAAGTTTGGTGGTAGTACATTTGGGACTTGCTGGACTAAACAGAATTAAACAGAATTTCTCTGCACTTTAAAAATGGTAACCAAAGCTTCCATTTGTTGAGACTTTAGTATCTGTGAAGCACTTTGCTAAATTTTATGTTGATTATCTCATTTCATTCTCATGACAATACAAAAAGGAGTTCTGTTCCTATTTATCAAATAAACTGAAGTTCAAAGTTAAGTGACTTATTCAAACTTACACTGCTAATAAGTGGCAGAGCTGGGATTCAAACTCAGATCTATGTGATGCTAGAGCATGAGTCTTGGAGAGTCATTATATTACTGCTTTAATATGGAAAGCAGGGGGTTTAGGATACAGACATTTTCATATTAATCTAGCCCAAATCATAGCATCTTGGCTTTGCAGGTGGCTCTAGTGGTGAAGGATCTGCCTGCCAATGCAGGAGATGTAAGAGACACAGATGCAATCCCTGGGTAGGGAAGATTCCCTGGAGAAGGGCATGGCAACCCACTCCGGAACTTTTGCCTGGAGAATCCTATGGACAGAGGCGCCTGGTGGGCTACACAGTCCATAGGGTCACAAGGAATTGGACACGACTGAAGTGACTTAGCATGCATAGCATCTTACCAAGCTAGTGTTCTTCAGAGCACTTTATGAAACAATAAACTTGGTGGCCTCCATATCAGTGTTACCCGATAGAGCTTTGTGTGACGATGGGCATGTTCTGTATCTGTGCTATCCAGTGTGGGAGCTGCCAGCCACATCTGGCTGTTGAGCACTTGAAATGTTAGAGCAACTGAGGGACTGAATTTTAAATTTCATGTGATTTAAATTATAGAAATAATCATGAGTCAGTTCTAATGAGGTGGATGAACCTAGAACCTATTATACAGAGTGAAATAAGTCAGAAAGAGAAATATTGTATTCTAAGCATATATATGGAATCTAGAAAAATGGTTACTGTCTTTGATAAAACTACCTGGGGAGCTGGTTAGCTGACAGTTTCCCCTAAAGATGGATGTCCTAGTGGAAGAACTCTTCAGTCATTCAACAAGAAGCTGTGAAAAGATGGTCTAGAAATTGTGGGAGAATCAAGGAAATAGGAAGGTCCTGTCCAGGCTTTGAAACAACTCTGGGGAACAGCATGCACTTTGGTGAAAAGACCATCTGTAATGTTAGTGTGCTTAGTCGCTCAGTTGTGTCTGACTCCTCAAGACACCATGCACTATAGCCCGCCAGGCTCCTCTGTCCATGGAATTGTCCAGGCAAGAATACTGGAGTGGGGTGCCATTTCCTGTAATGCTACATAAGACTGTATCATTGGAAATGTAAAGAAAGTACCAAGTTAATGTTACGGCCAGTGATGTTTGTATTTACTTTAGCTGTGGAAAACAACTTTTCAGGTGAAATCATAGGCAGAAGCTCAATAACGGTGACAAAGGGAGAGCTGCCCTGGGACTTGCTTGGTGGTCCAGTGTTAGAACTCTGTACTCTCACTGCTGAGGTCCTGGGTTCAATTCCTGGTCAGGGAACTAAGATCCCACAAGCCAAGCCACATGACAGAAAAAAACCAAAAAACCAAAAAATGCTGTCCTGTGTGAAGCAAGTGTTGGGTGGAATCATGGTCCTGTCTTCTGAGGCCCTCCCCTCATTTACTGCTGTGGCCCTTGGGGTGCCTCCCTGAAACTCCAGGGCAGTGGGCCCCAGCCTTTTTGGCACCAGGGACTGATTTTGTGAAAGACAGTTTTTCCATGGACTGAGAGTGGGCGGGGGATGGTTTGGGGATGACTCAAGCCCATCACATTTATTGTTCGGTTTATTTCTTCTTGAATGCTACTGCTGATCTGATAGGAGGTCCTCTGCCTGGAGGTTGGGGATCCTGCGCTAGGAGATATAAGTCACTGACAGAGTCTAGAAAAGAGTTTAAAAGCTCAGAGGCAGGAGTGTTCCTAGGGTTCTGAGGGAATGCTGCATAGAAAGGTGAACTATGATACTTCCCAGGTATCTCTCTATACATATTTTCAAATACATTTTCTACAAACACACACACATATATTTTGGTGGGAAAGAAAGGCCTTTATTACTCTTAAACAGAAATGTGATATAATTATATGCTTGTGTCCTCTGGTACACACATATATAATTTTGAAAGGATCCTGCTGGATGCTATTGCTAATTTGCCTTTTCTTTTTATATCATCTCATATGCCACTGTCTGTTATTACCTGATCTGCATCTTTAAAATGGTAGTTGAACATTCTCTTTTGTGTTTGTACAGAAGAGAGTACAACTGGGGGAAAAGGGGCATCCTTAGATCTCATGTCACTGATACAAGTCAAGTTCTTCCAAAATCCTTGGGTAGATTCTTAACCCAGAACCAGCCTTTTTTTTTTTTTCTCTCTCCAGAAAGAGCTATCCTTGTGCATAAATTCCAAACGACACTGGAGATCAGTGTGCTAGGCTGTGTGTGCTGTACTCAGTTGCTTCAGTCGAGTCTGACTCTCTGCAACTCTGTGGACTGTAGAGATCAGTGAATTGGCTTTAAATCTTGCTACCGAAGTGTGTATTTCCTGTGTTGTATGGGTACAGGGACCTCCTGGATAACTGAATCAGCTTGGGTCTTTGAATTCTTTATAGCATCTGTTTCAAGGTCTCATCTCACCCAATCGTTTTTTTTTCCTGCAGTATTTTATTTATAATTTGTTTTTTCTTTTTAAAAATTATTTTTAATTGGAGGATAATTGCTTTACAGCAATATATCGTGTTGGTTTCTGCCATATATTGACATGAATTAGCCATAGGTATACTTCTATCCCCTCCCTCTTGAACCTCCCTCTCACCCCACCCGCCCACTCTAGGTTGTCACAGAGCACTGGTTTGAACTCCCTGAGTCATACAGCAAATGCCCACTGGCTGGCTGTTTTACATATGGTAATAGGTATGTTTCAGTGCTGCTTTCTCACTTCATCCCACTCTGTCCTTCCCCCACTGTGTCCACAAGTCTGTACTCTATGTCTGTGTCTCCAATGCTGCCCTGCAAACAGGCTCATCAATATCTGGTCATCAGTACCAGCTTTCTAGATTCTATAAGTTCAGTTCAGTTGCTCAGTTGTGTCCGACTCTTTGCGACCCCATGAATCACAGCACGCCAGGCCTCCCTGTCCATCACCAACTCCCAGAGTTCACTCAGACTCACATCCATCGAGTCAGTGATGCCATCCAGCCATCTCATCCTCTGTCGTCCCCTTCTCCTCCTACCCCCAATCCCTCCCGGCATCACAGTCTTTTCCAATGAGTCAACTCTTCGCATGAGGTGGCCAAAGTACTGGAGTTTCAGCTTCAGCATCATTCCCTCCAAAGAAATCCCAGGGCTGATCTCCTTCAGAATGGACTGGTTGGATCTCCTTGCAGTCCAAGGGACTCTCAAGAGTCTTCTCCAACACCACAGTTCAAAAGCATCAATTCTTCGGTGCTCAGGTTTCTTCACAGTCCAACTCTCACATCCATACATGACCACTGGAAATACCATAGGCTTGACTAGACAGACCTTTGTTGGAAAAGTAATGTCTCTGCTTTTGAATATGCTGTCTAGGTTGGTCATAACTTTTCTTCCAAGGAGTAAGCCTCTTTTAATTTCATGGCTGCAGTCACCATCTGCAGTGATTTTGGAGCCCAAAAAAATAAATTCTGACACCGTTTCCACTGTTTCCCCCTCTATTTCCCATGATGTATGTGTTAGTACATATTTGTCTTTCTGACTTACTTTACTCTGTATAAAAGGCTCTAGGTGTATCTACCTTATTAGAACTGAGTCAAATGCACTCTTTTTATGGCAGAGTAATATTCCATTGTGTATATGTGCCACAGTTTCTTTATCCATTCATCTGTCAGTGGACAGCTAGCTTGCTCCATGTCCTTGCTATTGTAAATAGTGCTGTGATGAACTTTGGGGTCCATGTGTCTTTTTCACTTATGGTTTCCTCAGGGTATATGCCCAGTAGTAGGATTGTTGGGTCATATGGTAATTTTATTCCTAGTTTTTTAAGGAATCTCCATACTGTTCTCTATGTCAATTTGCATTCCCACCCACAGTACAAGAGGCTTCCCTTTTCTCCACACCCTCTCCAGCATTTATTGTTTGTATATTTTTTGATGGTGGCCATTCTGACTAGTGTAAGCATTCCATTTCAAGGAGTAATGGATTCAAAAATTACGTGGCTAGTGAGTGATAGGCCTGAAATTGAACCCAGGTAGTCTGACTTTAGCATTTGTGCTCCAGTGCACCAACTTGTCTCCAAAATAGGCTTTCTTTCTGATAACTTTAATAGTAGGTAATGAGTTGTCAAAGGAGTTCCTGGTGAATGGAGCAAATGTTAATAAGCACCATCTCTCTTTCTCATACAAGGTGGTTATTTCTACCTTCATATGGACCAGAACCTAGATATTTCCTCATTGGAGTCCCCTCTCAACAGCAGCCTGCTTCATGTGAAAGTAATTCAATGGTTTGGTGAACACCTTTCCATAGATGTCTTTACAGATTTACAAATAAATGACATATGTGTTTTTGATTTCAAATGAGATCTACTGCTGCTGCTGCTGCTAAGTCACTTTAGTCATGTCCAACTCTGTGCGACCCCATAGAGAGCAGCCCACCATAGAGAGCTCCCCCATCCCTGGGATTCGCCAGGCAAGAACACTGGAGTGGGTTGCCATTGCCTTCTCCAATGCATGAAAGTGAAAAGTGAAAATGAAGTCGCTCAGTCGTGTCTGACTCTCAGTGACCCCATGGACTGCAGCCCACCAGGGTCCCCTGTCCCTGGGATTCTCCAGGCAAGAACACTGGAGTGGGTTGCCATTGCCTTCTCCAGGGGATCCTACTAGATTCCATCATACATGAATCCAGTCTTTCTTTCTGTGTGCTATGTGCAATACCATTGCTTAAAAGACTTTTTTTCCAGAAGTGTTTGTGAGGAGGTGACCATGGGGAAGATGAGGCTGAACTCTGTTCAAGGTACAATTAATAAATATTATAAAATACCTAATAGTAACTTGGCTTTAGCATTAATACTTGATCTATTTATTGGCATCAGACAAGTTCTTAGTTTTCTTGTCTTTCATAAACAAACACAGTTGATTGTCATAAAGCTTTTACTAAGGCCAAATTGTTTTCCTCTTTATTTCATTTTGGCATACTTAATTATGGCTATTGCTGTATCAATGGTGTTATATTTGGGACTTATGCTTCTGGCTGCTTATGCTTCTGCAATTTAATTTTTCATTTTCCCATTCATTTTCAATACATTCATGTAATCACTCAATTCCACAACTCTACCAAGCTTGCTGCCTAACCTGAACCACTGATGGGTAGACACTGCCCTCTGTGGACAGCTCAAAACTCTGTCAGTTGGTGAAGAAAGGAGTGCATTTATTTGTTCTAAAGGTAGTTGTTTTTTTGTCCCCATTTGTAGCAACAGGGATGGACCTAGAGATTATCATACTCAGTGACGTCAGTCAAAGACACATACCATATGATATCACTTACGTGTGGAATTTTAAAAAAATGATATAAATGAACTTATTTACAAAACAGAAATAGACTCAAGGCATAGAAAACAAACTTATGGCTACCAAAGGGGAATGGGAGGGGGGATAAACTAGGAGTTGAGGATTAGCAGATACACCAACAAGGACCTGCTGTATAGCGCAGGGAACTGTACTCAGTATTTTGTAATAACCTATAGGAGAAAGAATCTGAAAAAGATTTATATATATATATAATATGTATACATAAAACAATCACTTTATACACCTGAAACTAACACACCATTGTGAATCAACTATACTTCAATAAAAAAAATAAAAGTAGTTTGCAGGCATCAGTGACTAACATACAAAATAAAAGTTGAATGAAGTTTAGGGACTATTGTTGAATGGGACATGGATGAAAATTACTTTAGCATAAGCATATTTGAGTGTACATGAGGAAAATGAACACAGAAATAAAAAATGGTACCAGATGCCCATGAGAGGAGGTATACAGTCTTCTAAATTGTGGCTTGAGGTCCAGCTGCTTGGGTACTGCTTTTGCACCCGTTAGAAATGCAGAATCCCAGGTCCCACCCCAAACTCTCGTATCGGAGTCTGCATTTAACAGGGACTTGAGATGACTCATCCGCATGGTGAAGCATGAGAACCTCTGGTGTACAGCGAGGCAGGTGTTTGGCCCATGGACTTGAGATGTAGGTAGAATTGGGTTGGATTCCCAGCTCTGCCACTTATTACCTGTGTGAACTTGAGCAGGTGACATTTCTGTGCCTCAGTTTCCTTATCTGTAAATGGAAAATATAACCAGTACATCCCTCACAGGATTATTGTCAGGCAACCGTCACCAGCAACATCACCACCATCATCACTAAGGATTAACGAGGGCCCACCCAACCCCAGGTGCTGTTACTGACACTTGTTACTAATTTGTGAATGGGATGGGGGAAGGCTGCATGCCTGGCAAAGGGTAAGTCCAACAAATCTTAAAACCTGATGGGCTGTGATTGTTATGATCACTCTAAAGCATGGTCTTTAGCAAGTGGGATAGAATGGTATTCCTCAGCTGAAAAACTGAAGGTTGTGGATTTGGGGAGTGGAGGTGGGTGCTGGGCTTGCTAGGGCGTTCAGGACCAAACTCTGAACATCTGACCCCAGCTTTTCATTAGTGATGTAAAAAGGATTATTTAGGGTAAAACCAGTTTTCTGTTTTTGTTCAGTCATTAAGTCATATCCAACTCTTTGCAACTCATGGACTGCGGCATGCCAGGCTCCCCTTCATACACTATCTCTTAGAGTTTGCTCAAACTTACGTCCGTCGAGTCGGTGATGCCATCCAACCACCTCATCCTCTGTCGTCCCCGTCCCCTTCTCCTCCTGCCTTCAATCTTTCCCAGCATTAGGGTCTTTTCCAGTGAGTTGGCTCTTTGCATCAGGTGGCCAAAGCATTGGAGTTTCAGCTTCAGCATCAGTCCTTCCAGTGAATATTCTGGACTGATTTCCTTTAGGATTGACTGGTTTGATCGCCTTGCTGTCCAAGGGACTCTCAAGTCTTCTCTAACTCCACAATTCAAAAGCATCAATTCATTGGTGCTCTGCCTTCTTTATGGTTCAACTCTCACATTCTTAATGACTCAGTTTTCTGAGCACTTGCTTAACCTAGGAAGCAGCAGGAGAACTGGTGTTTAAAACAGTGGTTCTCAGACTATTTGGTCTGAGAGGACCTCTTTATCCTTTAAAAATTATTGAGAACGCCATAGAGCTTTTTGTTTATGTGATTATATCTATTGATATTGACCTTATTAGAAACTAAAGCTGAGAAAATTTTAAAATATTTTTTTGAGGGGACTTCCTTGATGGTCCAGTGGTTAAGACTCTGTGCTTCCACAGGGGAACAGTTTTGATACCTGGGCAGAGCAAAAAAAAAATGTTTATCTTTTTTTATGATTTATTTTTCTGTTTTATTATTATTGTTATTCTTGCACATTTCAGTGCTCTCTCTCATTCATCCATTTCTGTTTCTTGTAAACTGCATAGTTAGGGAAATTCCTACCTAAACTTCTTGATTTTGATAGCATTCCATGTAAGAAAATTTTACAATGTTAATTCATTTAAAAGAAACGGTAATCAACCCAGTACATGTTAATGTTAAGCAATAGTTTTATAAGAAATAAATATATTTTCTAAAACAACAAAAAAAAGTACAGTTCCTACTGTACATCCTACATCCTACAGATGGCCTACCTGTTAGGATTCTGGGCTTTCATTGCCAGGGCCTGGCTTCAGTCCCTGGTTGGGGAACTGAGATCCTATAAGCGCTGTGGCATGGCCACAATAAAAAAGGAAAAATTAGTGAGAAGAGTGGTGTTTTTCCACATTTTTGCAAATTTCCTTAAAGCCTGGCTTAATAGAATGAAACTGGATTCTCCTGTCTGCTTTTGCATTTGGTCTGTGGAAGTATCACTCAACTTGTGGCCTCTAGAAAACTCCACTGTATACTCAGGAGTGAATGATAGTGAAAAAGGCACATAATATTTTAGTATTACTAAAAATTAGTTTTGATCTTGTAGATCCCCTGTTAGGGTCTCAGGGAATCCCAGGAAACTGGAAATTTAAGAGATGAAAGTACACTCATTACAAGCAAATACATGTAGTTGAAGTATTTATTCTTCTACATTAATTAAGTGCTTTATAGAGCAGAGCTCTGCTCGGACCCCATGATAAACTTGGAATGCATTAAACAGAATTTATGCAAGATTTATAATTCTCCATTTTTGCTAATTTGGATTGGTCTTACACACCTGTGGGTTTTGTCATATTTCCACAAGAGTTTTTGATTAGAGACACTTGGCGATTACCCCTAGACTTCCAGTTCAGTGCAGAAAAATATTTGTTTTAACATTCTGTATTCTTTGGCTGTTGCTGCTGCAAGTTGGAAATTGGTGATTAACTTACAGGGTGTGATCAAAGCATTGCTCTCTTGTCACATTTTATCTTTAGAGAGAAGAGAATAGTGGTAAAAATAGAGCAGAAATCTCTTTAGTTGAATATATGACTTTCAAAATAGAGCTGTTAAGTACGTCAGGTTGGTATGCTGTATGTGCTTAGTTGCTCAGTCATGTCTGACTCTTTGTGACCCCATGGACTGTAGCCTGCCAGGCTTCTCTGTCCATGGGGATTCTCTAGGCAAGAATACTGAAGTGGGTTGCCATGCCCTCCTCCAGGGGATCTTTCCAACCCAGGTCTCCTGCATCGCAGGCGAATTCTTCACCACCTGGGCCACCAGGGAAGCCCACATCAGGTTGGAGTTGGTTATAGAATCTGCATGTAGATCGGGGCTACCCTGTCAGGCAGCAGCTTTCCCTGCTTGGAGTGTTGCATTTGGCAGTAGCTCAGTGACTAAGAGACCCTTGTTTTGTCTTGACCCCTGTGACGGCTGCTGTGAGCACCATGTCATGACAAGAATTCACAGTCTTTGGGATGGCTAAATTCAGTGTGGCTCACAGAAACTTCAGGAGGAAGATAATCATGCCTTAATCATATTCAGGAATGTGGTGGAAAATGATTTAATATGCTGTTTTTGGGAAAAAAATTAAAGCTTTGTTATGTAAGTGAAGTAATTCTGAATTCCATTCACAAATAATACTATAATAAGATTTGTGTTAGGCATTCTTGAGCACTTTTCAAATGATGGTCTATGAAACAAAATCCAGTTTGCATTTCTTAAATACATATCATCTGATTCTGGGAGGAGATGAGGAATTTTTGTTTTGGTATTGATAAAGAATTTTGGGTTTTGAGTGGCTTACCTATTTGCAGACGATCAACAGGCTGGAATAACTTGGCAGTTCCATGCAGTTGCATGGAATGGTCAGGAGAGGGCGAGAGATAGTTGCTGATGCTAACGCCAAGGAGGTGTATAGCCTGTGTGAACTCAGATACCTAGATGATGAGGGTGGTGGTGATAATGAGCTGGAGAGGGGTTCCAGGTCTGAAAGCATGAGCTTGCAGTTAGTTCTAGTTGATGGTTGTTTTATGAAAGAAAGCCCTCATGTTGCCAGTTCTGATTTTTCAGGAGAAAAAAGCATTTTAGGTTTCTCCCTAAAATTTTCTGACTTAAAAAGATAGTTTAATTTCTTTTAAAGCATCATTCAGGCCCCCCCCCCCCCCCCCAAAAATCATATTAGTGGGCTGAACTTGGCCTGTGGTCTGCCAAGAATCTCAGGATTATATCAATACATGGCCCAGACTTATTCTTCTCTTTTTCTTAAAGGACATTTCCATAGGGTTCTTTAAAAGAGGGAAGAGTAGAGTATAGACAATAAAAGTAGACTGGGTTTAATATTTTAGGGGAAAGTCGTTCCATTTCCACTGGGATTAAAATTTCAAGGTGAATAATACATTTTTTGTTGTGGAATTCTGATAGGAGTTGGCTTGCTTGTTAAGCAAGCATTCTCCTTCAAGTAATAAATTACTTTAAATATTACAGTCCAGATTTTGTGGGATTGTTGAACTTCTAAATACTCTGCCTTGTTTCCCTATAACTACTTCTGTATTTGTCAGGATGGTGTCTTATTTTTAACATGGGAGATGGAGTGACCCTCTGGCTGGTGCCTCACAGCCTGCCCTCCACTGTGTTATTCTCCTGAGAGCTCTGTCTGCATTTTCTCCCGCATCCTCCCACACTGTTCTTCATAATTTTCCTCAGCAGGCAACCAGAGTCATCTTTTGAAAACTCAAATTTGATTAACTTTTTCCTGCTTCCACATTCTTCCTTGTACTCTTACAATCCTCCAGGGCCCTCCAACTGCTCCTTAGATTAAAGATAGACCTCTCCAGGACTATTTCTCCCATTTTAGCTCAACCATCTCCTCCTCTTTGCATTCCTGCCACCCTGGCCTTGTAATTGCCATGTTTCTTTCCCCTCACAGCTTTGAAACAAAGCTATTTTAAACCCCCCAAGAGAGTTTTGCTTAAAGTTGCAGTTAAAACTATACGCAAAAAGCTCCTTGGAACGGGATGAGAAGCACGAAGTCAAGGTGCTGTAGACACAGGAGTTTCAAGTTAGGGTTATTCTCTATCTTTCTATTTAGTGACCTAAAGGAAAAGGATAGAGAATATCGGCAAACTGAGAAACATCAAATTTGAGTTAAATCTCTCTGATTATCTTCTTAATATAAAGCCGCACTTCTGCTTGTTCACTTAGGGGACTTCCCTGGTGGCCCAGTAGTTACGACTGTGTTTCCAATGCAGGGGGCATGGGTCCAATCCCTGGTCAGGGAACTGGATCCCACACATCCTGAAGTGCAAGCAAAAAGAAAAGTGGAGTACCAAGAACTTTCAGGTAATATTCAGTGTTTGGGTTGAATAGTTACCTTCCTAGGATTGTAGACCGGTAACTTTGAAACTGCTTTTACATGTAAGTAAAATGGCATTTGTTAACATGTTTGTTGAAGAATATCATTCACCAAATTTGTATACAGACCATAAGTTGACTGATCTTTTCTAATTAAATCCAAATTATCTATTTACAAAGAAAATCAAACAGAATTGCAACCTCATATCCCCTCCCTGCTTCCAGTAGTTTGGATCAGCAAGGTCCAATAGCCCTTTGTAAGATGATGGAAATGGTCTCTCTGGACTGTCCAGTATGAAATGTGGTTGGTGCAACTGAGGAACTGGATAGTTAATTTTTTATATTTAAAACTTTATTTTCGGCTGTACTGCATCTGTCTGACTGCACATGGGCTCTCTCTAGCTGTGGTTCCTGGGCTTCTTATTGTAGTGACTTCTCTTGTTGCAGAGCGTGGGCTTTAGGGAGCGTGGGCTCCAGTAGTTAGGGCTCATGGGCTTAGTTGCCCTATGGCATATGGAATCTTCCTAGACCAGGGATTGAACCTGTCTCCCCTGCGTTGTCAGGCAGATTCTTAACCTCTGGACCACCAGGGAAGTCCAGTTCATTTTATTTAATTTTAGTTAAAATTGCCACATATGAATATTGGCTAGTGCTATGGTCTATATGTTTATGTCCCTCCAAAATTCATATGTTGAAATCCTAACCCCCAAGTGATGGTGTTAGGAAGTGGAGCCTTTAGGAGGTGATTAGGTCATGAGGGCTGAGGCTTCAAGCATGGCATTAGTGGCCTTCTCAAGGAAAACCCACAGAGCTCCCTAGCCCCTTCTGCCATGTCAAGATAGAATGAGTTTATGATCCTCACTTGGTCATGCTGGCACCTGATCTTAGACTTCCAGCCTCCAGAATTGGGAGAAAAATATTTCTGTAAGTGGCCCAGTATGTGGGATTTTGTTATAGCAGCCTGAAAGGACCAAGACAGCTAACAGATACAGATTACTTGGTTGTTACATGTCTGAAAGACTAATCTGCCTTCAGAATTTATTTTTGCAAGTAAAAATACATGGGTGATGGGGCTTCCCTGGTAGTCCATTGGTAAAGAATCTGCCTGCCAATGCAGGGGACACAGGTTTGGTCCCTGGTCCAGGAAGATCCCACACGCCGCAGAGTAACCAAGCCCACATGCAGCAACTACTGAACCCCGTGGGCCTAGAGCATGTGCTCTGCAGCTCAAAAACAGACCCTGCTCTCGGCAGCTAGAGAAAGCCCATGAACAGCAATGAAGATCCAACAGAGCCAAAAATAAATAAATTAAAAAAAAATAGGTGATTCTAACAGTTGAATTTCAAACTCTGTTTTTTCATGGGATCTATGAACAAGCAAAGGAGAAAAGGAAAGGTATAAGCATCTGAATGCAGAGTTCCAAAGATTAGCAAGGAGAGATAAGAAAGCCTTCCTCAGCGATCAATGCAAAGAAATAGAGGAAAACAACAGAATGGGGAAGACTAGAGATCTCTTCAAGAAAATTAGAGATACTAAGGGAACATTTCATGCAAAGATGGGCTCGATAAAGGACAGAAATGGTAGGGACCTAACAGAAGCAGAAGATATTAAGAAGAGATGGCAAGAATACACAGAAGAACTGTACAAAAAAGATCTTCCCGACTGAGATAATCACGATGGTGTGATCACTGACCTAGAGCCAGACATCCTGGAATGTGAAGGCAAGTGGGCCTTAGAAAGCATCACTATGAACAAAGCTAGTGGAGGTGATGGAATTCCAGTTGAGCTATTTCAAATCCTGAAAGATGATGCTGTGAAAGTGCTGCACTCAATATGCCAGCAAATTTGGAAAACTTAGCAGTGGCCACAGGACTGGAAAAGGTCAGTTTTCATTCCAATCCCAAAGAAAGGCAATGCCAAAGAATGCTCAAACTACCGCACAATTGCACTCATCTCACATGCTAGTAAGTAATGCTCAAAATTCTCCAAGCCAGGCTTTAGCAATACATGAACCATGAACTTCCAGATGTTCAACTGGATTTAGAAAAGGCAGAGGAACCAGAGATCAAATTGCCAACATCTGCTGGATCATGGAAAAAGCAAGAGAGTTCCAGAAAAACATCTATTTCTGCTTTATTGACTATGCCAAAGCCTTTGACTGTGTGGATCACAATAAACTGGAAAATTCTGAAAGAGATGGGAATACCAGACCACCTGACCCACCTCTTGAGAAACCTATATGCGGGTCAGGAAGCAACAGTTAGAACTGGACATGGAACAACAGACTGGTTTCAAATAGGAAAAGGAGTACGTCAAGGCTGTATATTGTCACCCTGCTTATTTAACTCATATGCAGAGAAACACTGGGCTGGATGAAGCACAAGCTGGAATCAAGATTGCCAGGAGAAATATCAATAACCTCAGATATGCAGATGACACCACCCTTAGGGCAAAGAGGAACTAAAGAGCCTCTTGATGAAAGTGAAAGAGGAAAGTGAAAAAGTTGGCTTAAAGCTCAACATTCAGAATACTTAAGATCATGGCATCTGGTTCCATCACTTCATGGCAAGTGGATGGGGAAACAGTGGAAACAGTGTCAGACTTTAATTTTTTGGGCTCCAAAATCACTGCAGATGGTGATTGCAGCTATGAAATTAAAAGACGCTTATTCCTTGGAAAGTTATGATCAACCTAGATAGCATATTTAAAACCAGAGACATTACTTTGCCAACAAAAGCCCGTCTAGTCAAGGCTATGGTTTTTCCAGTAGTCATGTATGAATGTGAGAGTTGGACTGTGAAGAAACCTGAGCGCCGAAGAATTGATGCTTTTGAACTGTCGTGTTGGAGAAGACTCTTGAGAGTCCCTTGGATTGCAAGGGGATCCAACCAGTCCATCCTAAAGGATATCAGTCCTGAATATTCATTGGCAGGACTGATGCTGAAGCTGAAACTCCAGTGCTTTGGCCACCTGATGCAAATAACTGACTTGATGATGCGAAGAAAGACCCTGATGCTGGGAAAGATTGAAGACGGGAGGAGAAGGGAATGACAGAGGGTAAAATGGTTGGATGGCATCACTGACTCAATGGACATTAGTTTGATCAAACTCTGGGAGATAGTGAAGGACAGGGAAGCCTGGCGTGCTGCAGTCCACGTGATCGCAAAGAGTTGGACACAATTGAGAGACTGAACTGAACTGAACTGAAGACCTGTTACTCTAAACAGCAGAATTGCTGGGGCTGGCCAAAGGCTTATTTGAAGTGAAGGATGCTGATGTGGGGGCTTCCGTTGTAGCTCAGTTAGTAAAGAATCTGCCTGCAATGCAGGAGACCCGGGTTCAAGCCCTGGGTCAGGAATATCCCCTGGAGAAGAAAACGGCAACCCACTCCAGTATTCTTGCCTAGAGAATCTCGTGGACAGAGGAGCCTAGCAGGCTACAGTCAATGGGGTCGCAAGAGTCAGACACTTAGTGACTAAACCACCACCACCATGCTGATGTAGAGTGATACCCACCTGCCCAGGCCAGGCTTCACTTTACTTCACTAAGCTGATGGTTGAGCTATTTAGAGTTGGGGTTTGGCCAAGTCTGGGAGTACATGAGGATATATCTATTGTTGCTCTCCAGTTTTGCTCTGTTTTGATCTATCTGGGAGTTCTTGCTCATCTTGGTAAAAATGTGATGCTGGTGAATGTGAATTGAATATGGACTTGAAATCTGAGTGATGTGCCCCATGTCCTCCTGCTGCTACTGCTGCTGCTAAGTCGCTTCAGTCGTGTACGACTCTGTGTGACCTCATAGACGGCAGCCCACCAGGCTCCCCCATCCCTGGGATTCTCAAGGCTAGAACACTGGAATGGGTTGCCATTTCCTTCTCCAATGCATGAAAGTGAAAAGTGAAAGTGAAGTCGCTTAGTCATGTCCGACTCTTAGTGACCCCATGGACTGTAGCCCACCAGGCTCCTCCATCCATGGGATTTTCCAGGCAAGAGTACCGGAGTGGGGTGCCATTGCCTTCTCCGATGTCCTCCTACCCCTGGCTAATTAGTTTCCCGTCTCTCTGTTGGGGGACCAGCAGAACTTTAAGTCATGCTTTTATCCTGGGCTCTTTGCTGACACGGATGGAACTGTATGGTGTCATTCATCACGTGGGAGAATGCGAAACAGCATCATCTCTGTTACATCCCCATGTCTCCTCCTGACTTAGAAAAACTGATCTTGAAAGATAAAACAGTTTTCTGACAATACAAATCTTCTAACCTAACTCTTGTTGGAGTCTGATGACTCAACAATTACAGAAGCCCCTGAATATCTTGGCTGGGATTCATTTTTATTGGGAGGGAACCAGGCATATTGCCTGCTGGATGGTTTCTGATGGTCAGTCCACAGGTGAAATGTCTCTGGTGCGGGTGCCCAGCTGCAGTCCAGGTAAGAGTACTATGGGGGTGTGGTTGCTATGATGGCCCAACCCTTCTGTGATTGCAGTGGGCCCACATGGTAAAGCAGCTCTGGGGCATCTGAGCCCTGAGCCCTGCTAGCTGCTGCGTCATCAGACTCTCTTCTTAACATGAATGTTTCCTGTTTATTTATTGTTTTGGCTGTGGTGGGTATTTGTTGTGGTGCACGGGGCTCTTTGCTGCCGCGCTCAGACTTCAGTAATTGTGGCACAGGCTTAGTTGCTCCTGGGCATGTGGGATCTTAGTTCCCTGACCAGGGATTGAAACCCACATTCCCTGCATTTGAAGGCAGATTCTTAACCACTGGACTACCAGGGAAGTCCCTCCCTTTTATTTTAGAATCAGTTTTTAGATGCACAAATACATGAATGAATTCTAAAGAATCAAATATGAGAGCGCTCTATTTTCCCTGGACTTTCTCTCTGTGACTGCATGCCTCGCTTCCTTTCCCCAGAGATGATCATTGAAATTATTTATCTTTGCAGACTAATTGGATTTGCCTACTGTGTCACATAGGATTAGATTTGCCTGCTTAAGATAGGGTAACCACAAATAAAAATAGCTTAAATGAATTAAAAATTTCTTTCTTCCATATGGAAAGTCTGGAGGCAGGCATTCAGGGCTGGCATACTGGCTCCAGGATTTGGTCATGGATCTGGGCACCAGATTGCAATCTTCCGTCCATCATCTCCACCCTCAAGGTCACCTCCTGGTCCAAGATGGCGGCACAGTGCCAACCATTCTATCCACATCCTGGACCAGACATGGAAGGAAGGCTGTCTTATGTGCGTTCACTTCTGAGTACATCTTGTTGACTAGAATTCAGTAATAACACTGTGGTTAGCTGCAAGAGGTTCTGGGAATTGTAGTCTTTTGGCTGAATTCATTGCTTTGTGTGTACACTCAATCACTGAGTCATGATGGACTCTTTGCAACCCTTTGGACTATAGTCCGCTAGGCTCCTCTGTCCATGGGATTTTTCAGGCAAGAAACTGGAGTGGGTTGCCATATGCTTTTCCAGGGGATAGTCCCAATTCAGGGATCAAACCTGCATCTCCTGTATTAGAGGCAGATTCTTCACTGCTGAACCATTGGGGAAGCCAAGATCATAGTTCTATTATTAAATAGCAAGTGGGTTAGGCAGCTAGCAATCTCTGCCATGCAAATATGTGTATATAAAAGTTGTTACTGTTTAGTCACTAAGTCATGTCCGACTCTTTGCGACCCCCTTGGCTGCAGCATGCCAGGCTTCCCTGTCTTTCACTATCTCCCAGAATCTGCTCAAACTCATGTCCCTTGAGTTGGTGATGGCATGCAACCATCTCATCCTCGGTCTCCCCCTTCTCCTCCTGCCCCCAGTCTTCTCCAGCATCAGGGTCTTTTCCAATGAATCGGCTCTTCACATCAGGTAGCCAAAGTATTAGAGCTTCAGCATTAGTCCTTCCAATGAATATTCAGGGTTGATTTCCTTTAAGATTGACTGGTTTGATCTCCTTGCTGTCCAAGGGATTCTCAAGAGAATTTTCCAGCACCACAGTTTGAAAGCATCAATTCTTGGGTGCTTGGCTTTTTTTATGGTCCAACTCTTACATCTGTACATGACTACTGAAAAAAAAACATAGCTTTGACTAGACAGACATTTGTTGGCAAAGTGATGTTTCTGCTTTTTAATACACTGTCTAGGTTTGTCATATCTTATCTTCTAGGACCAAGCATCATTTAATTTCATGGCTGTAGTCATTGTCCACAGGGATTTTGGAGCCCAAGAAAATAAAATCTGCCACTGTTTCCACTTTTCCTCCTTTTGTTTGTCATGAAGTGATGGGACCAGATGCCATGATCTTAGTTTTTTGAGTGTTAAGCTATCTCTTTCACTCTCCTCTTTCACCTTTATCAGGAGGCTCTTTAGTTCCTCTTTGCTTTCTGTGATTAGGGTAGTATCATCTGCATATCTGAGGTTGTTTATTTATCCCGGCAAATTTGATTCCAGCTTGTGATTCATCCAGCCCGGCATTTTGCATAAGGTACTCTGCATATAAGTTAAATAAGCAGGGTGACAAAAGCAGGGTGACAATCCCATACAGCCTTGATATAATCTTTTGCCAGATTTGAAACAGTTCTTAGAGAAGGCAGAGGAACCAAAGATCAAATTGCCAACATCTGCTGGATCATCAAAAAAGCAAGAGAGTTCCAGAAAAACATCTATTTCTGCTTTATTGACTATGCCAAAGCCTTTGAATTTGTGGATCACAAATTCAAACTGTGGTAAATTCTTCAAGAGAAGGAAATACTAGACCACCTGACCTGCCTCTTGAGAAACCTATATGCAGGTCAGGAAGCAATAGTTAGAACTGGACATGGAACAACAGACTGGTTCCAAATAGGAAAAGGAGTACGTCAAGGCTGTATATTGTCACCCTGCTTATTTAACTTATATGCGAAGTGGATCATGAGAAGCACTGGGCTGGAAGAAGCACTGGGCTGGAAGAAGCACCAGCTGGAATCAAGATGGCCGGGAAAAATATCAATAACCTCAGATATGCAGATGACACCAACCTTATGGCAGAAAGTGAAGAAGAACTAAAGAGCCTCTTGATGAAAGTGAAAGAGGAGAGTGAAAAAGTTGGCTTAAAGCTCAACATTCAGAAAACTAAGATCATGGCATCCAGTCCTATCACTTCATGGCAAATAGATGGGCAAACAGCGGAAACAGTGGCTGGCTTTATTTTTTAGGCTCCAAAATCACTGCAGATGGTGACTGCAGTCATGAAATTAAAAGACACTTACTCCTTGGAACGGAGAAGGCAATGGCAACCCACTCCAGTACTCTTGCCTGGAAAATCCCATGGACGGAGGAGCCTGGTAGGCTGCAGTCCATGGGGTCGCTAAGAGTCGGACATTGCCGGGGTCTAGCCCCGGCTGATCCAGGGTATTCGAAGCGGGGACGGCGTCGGCGACCTATTTAATTATTTATTCATCAAAGATATAAAGAGTAATAGAATGAGGATAGCTCAGTAGGAAAATTCAGTGGAGAAAAGAGGCTGAGTAGCTTGGTTTACGCGGGAGACCAATAAAACTTCAAGACAAGAAGTTTGCACCACTTACGTAGGCCGCAGGCGTCCTTCCGTTCTCCCGAAGGAGAGGAGACACTGAGGCCTCCCCGGTCGGATCTTAGAAGCCCAGGCATAATTAGCAAGCATGGTGGGTTCCGCGCTCCAGATGGAGACTCAGCCAGAATTTGAAAGAGAGAGCGACATGGGGAGACCAAGTTTCAGTGAACAAGGCCCGCACTTTATTTTCCAAAGTAGTTTTTATACCTTAAGTTGTGCATAGAGGATAATGGGGGAAGGGGTGGAGTCATGCAAGGACAGCAGTTCCTGGTTCTAATCGAAGCCAGGCTTTCAAACTTATCATATGCAAAAGTTCAGGTGATTGACATCATCTTCTGGCCAGGAGGCCTGTTAACATTTTAAGAAACTTATTTTTCTCTAAAGGTGATTATTCCAAAGTCAGGCACCAGCCTCCAAAAAAGCATTGGACAAAGCTGCATTCCTATAGGGCAAAGGTGAGGTGGGCTCAATCAAGAAAAGAATTAACTCAAGGGTCCAACGTTACAAACATTGAGGCTACTACTTACATTTCTATACACCCATTATATCAATCAATACACTGCCAAGGACACAGTAGGTACGGAGTATGGAGACTTAGCAGCAAACATTGGCTCAATAAGTGAAAAACCCTTCACCAATACAATTTCTAATCAATCTTTTAACTACTCAAAGGAATCTGTGTTTAGACAGTTTAGAACATCTCCTGCCTCTCACAGTTGGGAGGCTCTGAACAATCACATGTGGCCGGAAAAACCTATTCAGGCAGGCTAGAGGATTTCCAAAGGAGTTTGTAGGTTAAACACTGTCACACCCAGGAATTATTAACTGGAGCTGTAAGCTAACTCTTTTTTCAGAGAGAGGTAGTGGGGGACAGCCCCCTGGAAAGTCAGAGGTGTAGGTGAAAGCACAAAGCAGAAAGTAGGCAGACTCTGGTTTTGGGGGTAGATGCTCGAGAATTTCCAGGGGGACTCCTGAGGCTCGATCCCGCCTTTGCGTATGCCGAGCCTCCTTCCTCATGACCTTTGTCATGGGCGGAGTTCCTCACGCTGGCTCCCGGCAGTGATAGAATTCCAGTTGAGCTATTCCAGATCCTGAAAGATGATGCTGTGGAAAGTGCTGCACTCAATATGCAATATGCACTCAATATGCAATATGCCGGCTCCCGGCAGGACATGACTGAGCGACTTCACTTTCTTTTCACTTTCATGCATTGGAGAAGGAAATGGCAAACCACTCCAGTGTTCTTGCCTGGAGAATCCCAGGGATGGGGGAGCCTGGTGGGCTGCCGTCTATGGGGTCGCACAGAGTCGGACACAACTTAAGTGACTTAGCAGCAGCACTCCTTGTAAGGAAAGTTGTGATCAACCTAGACAGCATATTAAAAAGCAGAGACATTACTTTGTCAACAAAGGTCTGTCTAGTCAAGGCTATTGTTTTTCCAGTAGTCATGTATGGATGTGAGAGTTGGACTATAAAGAAAGCTGAGCACAGAAGAATTGATGCTTTTGAACTGTGGTGTTGGAGAAGACTCTTGAGAGTCCCTTGGACTGCAAGGAGATTCAACCAGTCCATCCTAACGGAGATCAGTCCTGGGTGTTCACTGGAAGGACTGAGGCTGAAGCTGAAACTCTAATACTTTGGCCACCTAATGCAAAGAGCTGACTCATTTGAAAAGACCCTGATGCTGGGAAAGATTGAGGGCAGGAGGAAAAGGGGATGACAGAGGATGAGATGGTTGGATGGCATCACTGACTCAATGGACGTGAGTTTGGGTAAACTCCGGGAGTTGGTGACGGACAGGGAGCCTAGAGTGCTGCGGTTCATGAGGCTGCAAAGAGTTGGACACGACTGAACGACTGGACTGAACTTTGTTGGTTCAGTCTAACTGTTGGTTCTTGACCTGCATAAACTTTTCTCAGGAGGAGGGTAAAATGGTCTGGTATTCCCATCTCTTAAAAATTTTCCACATTTTGTTGTGATCCACACAGTCAAAGGCTTTAGTGTAGTCAGTGAAGCAGAAGTAGATATTTTTCTGGAATTATCTTGCTTTTTCTATGATCCAGCAGATGTTGGTAATTTGATCTCTGGTTCTTCTGTCCTTTCTAAATAGACCTTGTACATCTGGAAGTTCTCGGCTCATGTACTGTTGAAGTCTAGGTTGAAGAATTTTAAGCATTACCTTGCTAGCCTGTGAAATAAGCACAGTTGTGTGGTAGTTTGAACATTCTTTGGCATTCCCCTTCTTTGATATTAGGCTGAAAACTGACCTTTTCCAGTCCTGTGGCCATTGCTGAGTTTTCCAAATTTGCTGACAAGTGCATAGCATTATTTTTACATATTGTACCCCACGTGCAATATTTCAACTTCAACTCCCCCCCCACCCCCACCCCATATAGTATGTTTTAGAGATCTTAGCATGTTAGTACATATTGGGTTGGCCAGAAAGTTAGTTTGGGTTTTTCTGTAAGCTCTTATGGGGAAAACTCAAACAAATTTTTTGGCCAACCCAGTATAATTCTACTGCATTTCACTCACTCATGCATAGTATTCTGTATTGTAAAAATACTGTGATTTTAAGCTATATCTCCATGATAATCATTCCAGCTGTTCGCTATTACAAACAGTAGTGTCCTGAATACCTTTATACTTGGGTGTTACCTTAGTCTGTTCAGGTTGCTATAACAAAATGCCACAGGCTGGGTGGTGTTACCACAGAAATGTATCTCTTGCAGTTCTGGGGACTAGAAGTCCAAGATATGGGTGCCAACATGGCCAAGTGAGGGCCTTCTTCCAGGTTTTTCTGACTGATGACTTCTTGCTATGTCCTCACCAGCTAGAAAGGGCTAGAGAGCTCTGTGGGTCTCTGATATAAGGGCACTAATTCCATTCAGGGGGACTCCACCATCATGACCTAATCACCCGCAAAGGCCCACCACCTAACACCATCACATTGAATGCTGGGATTCCAAAGTGAATTTTCAGTTCAGTTCAGTCACTCAGTTGTGTCTGACTCTTTGCGACCCCATGAACTGGATCATGCTGGGCTTCCCTGTCCATTACCAACTCCCAGAGCGTGCTCAAACTCATATTCTTTGAGTCAGTGATGCCATCCAACCATCTCATCCTCTGTTGTCTCTCTCTCCTGCCTTTAATCTTTCCCAGCATCAAAGTGAATTTTAGGGGGACTTAAACCTTCAGAGCATAGCAAGTGTCATGTTCTAGAAGAGATATTTGAGAATTAAACTGGTCAGTTGAAGCTTGTACACATTCAAAAATGGATAAGATTTGGCCAAATTCACCTCTGAACTGGCTCTCTGGTTTTATACCCTTTCCATCTGTGGATGAGGATTCTGTCTTACATAACTTTGCCTATATTCATGTTCTTCTGCTGTAAAGTTTTGAGCGGTTTATACTGGATCCATAGAGTTGCCTGCTGAGACTAATGAGTTTGCCACTGATTTGATCCCTAAATTAGTTTTTATTTAAAACTCAAAACATCCAGTCTATTCTGTAATTTTACCACCAACTTTGTTTCTCATTTTGAATGGAACTGTCTCATTTTACAGCACATGTTAGCCATCAGTGGCGCAGGATTTATGTCAATCAGAGAGAAGACCTTTGTGTATTGGGGGCCTATTACTGAGAGCTGACATTGACTGAGCACTGAGTATAAGCTTGACATGCTATGTCCAAAGGTCTTCCCATTATTGACTTTCTCCTGACACATAAAGAAGGTTCAGTAAATTGACCACGTAGAAAGTGGTAGAGCTGAGATTCAGATCAGGCTAAGATCTATTAAACATTCTGGAATATTACATATGTCTACGGTAGATTAATATTTTGAACGTGTAATGGTTATTGAGTCCTTCCACTCTGATAATGAGTGGTGTGGACGTTGGGAGTAGGGAAACAGACAAGGGAGTGAATAGAGAAGTCTTAGCAAGGTCTTGGAGAAGGCAGTGGCAACCCACTCCAGTACTCTTGCCTGGAAAATCCCATGGGCGGAGGAGCCTGGTAGGCTGCAGTCCATGGGGTCGCTAAGAGTCGGACACGACTGAGCAACTTCACTTTCACTTTTCACTTTCATGCATTGGAGAAGGAAATGGCAAGCCACTCCAGTGTTCTTGCCTGGAGAATCCCAGGGATGGGGGTGCCTGGTGGGCTGCCGTTGATGGGGTCGCACAGAGTCGGACACGACTGAAGCGACTTAGCAGCAGCAGCAACAAGGTCTTATGTGCAGCCTTGGTATCACCTTCAAGGCCCAGCTCCAAGCTGGAGAGAGATTGTATAGGACTCTGCTGGTTTTTTCTGTAACCCTTCTGTCAGTCACAAACGTGTGTTTCATCATGAACATGATGTTCTGTGGGGGTTTCTGGGGTGGGGAGGATGACTTTACGTGGGAAGAGGTAGGCTGGGCAATTTATGGCAAACCCTAGTTGAAGTCACTGCCTTCCAGATCCTTCTTCTCATCTCCCTTCTTCTGCCTTTGTCCCATGTGGCACACAGTGTGATCTTTTTTTAAAATATTAACAAAATAATTTCATTAGTTTTGGCTGTGCTGTCTTTGGTGCTGTGCAGGCTTTCTCCAGTTGGCGAGAGGGGACTGCTCTCTAGTGGTGGTGCAGGCTCCTCATGGCTGTGGCTTCTCTTGTTGCAGAGCATGGGCTCTAGCGTGCACAGCCTCCAGTAGCTGCTGCTCCAGGGCTCTGGAGCGCAGGCTCGGTAGCTGTGGGAGCACAGGCATGTTGTGCTCCATGGCATGTGGAATCTTCCCAGATCATGGATTGAACTCGTGGCTCCTGCATTGGCAGGCAGATTTCTTACCGCTGAGCCCCCAGCGAAGCCTCGGAGTGATCTTTTAGAAGTGAAAGCGTCACTATAACCAGTGCTCTAACCAATCTGATCTTCTTGCTGGAATATACCAGAACACTTTCTCACTTCAACATCTTGACACTTTCTCTTTTCTCTGGAATACTCTTCTTGGAGCCCTTCTCCTGGCAGCCTTCGGTTCTCCTCCAGGAGTTGGTTTTAGTGTCCTGTCAGGGAGGAGCTCCCTCACTTGTTCCTGTGGTCCCAATGGGAGCCACCCAACCCTCTTCTCTAACCTCTGGTCCCGCAGGTCACTCCCTGGAAGTTCTCAGGCATCATGAGCCAGGGTGGGAGCTCCACCAGGCAGAACCCTTGTCATGCTGCATCCCTGCCTGGAATAGCACCCTGGACAATACATGGCCGTTTTGTGAACTATGAAAGCTAGGGCTCTGGTGGATCAGTGTTTGTATTTTAGAAATTCATTATATGTTTATTTGGCTGTGCTGGGTCTCAGTTACAGCATGCAAGATCTTTGTTGTGGCACGTGGGATCTAGTTCTCTTCCCAGGTATCAAACCTGGACCCCCTGCATTGGGAGCGCAGTCTTAGCCACTGGACCACCGGAGAAGTCCTCCAGATCTATGCTTAGTGTACTTGTGAGTTGGTCCTTTTTGGAATCTGCTTTTTCCCTTATGAAATAGAGGGAAATGAATATGTATATAAATTAACATAAGCAAGTGCTATGCGGCACACATTGTGCTAATTGCTTGACTTACATATGATCTCATGAGAAGCTCACCACCATCCCATGAGAAAACTGGTGTTTCCATTATGCAGGTAGGGAAACTGAGGCAACTGAGCCAAATCTGTCCCTCGAAAGCTCACATCCTTCTCACTGCCCAAGAACTCCATGCTTCTAGCATTTTTCTTTTTAACCCCTACCTCAGGACATAACACAGCTGGGTTCTTTTAAAGATTCACAAGCAATTAAATCTATCTTGTATTTTTACCTTTCCAAGTAAAAACAAGCAAAGCAGTCACATATTTACTTGGTATTGTCAGACTGGGTGGTACGGTGTCTGCCTGGCTCAGCTCCCAGTTTGCCCTGTTTCACCACTAAATGCATTTTCTTAGACTGGCTGGGCTTGGCGGGAGATCACACGTGTGATGTCGGTGTACTTAAAATGTGGGTAATTCATTTGTTAAATGAATACAACAATTATTAATTTCAATTTATCCTGTTTATTGGGAACAGCTGTTCATTAACATTTATTTAACTGCTAATTTTAGAGCCAAGCTAATTACCTCAAGCACACAGCGCAGTGGTATCCAGTATGGAGAAGTGCTCTGACTGCCCTGCATGTGCCAGAATGAGAAAATAGAGCTCTCTAGGGTGCTGTTTTGCAGGTGGCCAGGTGGGGGCCCCCTTCAATTGGAGTTCAGACCTTATGCCTCAGTCCTGTCCTTAGGACCTGAATGCTTCCAGATGCTCTAAGGCCAGAGCAGCAAATTGTCGTGGATGAAGGGTTGTTGGGGTGGGGAGGGGACAGTGGTGAGGCTGGCAACAAAAATGAATGAAATGGGAAGGTCTAAGAACTCACACAGCCTCATTGGTCTATATTTGTTTCTGTGGTTTTAATCAACATATAGTTTTGAGAAATCTTTTCCTCTTTTTTATGGATATATATTCTTTTTCATATTCTTTTCCACTGTGGTTTGTTACAGAATATTGAATATATATTGTATACCCTGTGGTATACAATAGAACCGTGCTGTCCATCCATTCTATATATAATAGTTTGCATCTGTTAGTCTCAACCTCCCAATCCTGTCCATCCCCTACCCCTTGTTCCCTTGGCAGCCACAAATCTGTTGTCGATGTCTGGCAGTCTGTTTCTGCTTCAGAAATCTTTCTTTGCAGTGAGAAAGGAAATCTATTTCAAGAATGGTAATAATGGCCATTGACCCTCAGCATGAAATTCCTGGAGACAGTAAGGAGGGGTGGAAATTGTAGCAAAGATAGAGGGGATTGGCACCTGCTTCTCAGAGGACCTAATTGTCAGCAACCAGATACATAGATTTTTACATGAAATCTCCTGAATTGTAGATGTTAGCTCAAGTGTTAAAAGAATACACAGTGGACAGTAAAAGAGTACAATTGTGGCTTGAGTGCTGCCCATTTATAACTTCTACATTAAGGGTTACTGAGATCTGTGGGTAATGCTCAGGTGGCTGGTGAATAGACTTGTCTTCTGAGGTCAAATCTGATTTATTTGGTTTTCAGTCATGTCTTTGGTCCACAGAGTTCTCTGACTAAAAATATTTCACCTTAAGGAAAATTCTTAACCTGTCTGTGCTTCATTTTCTTTGTTTCTAAAATGAAGGAGTTGGGTTTTATTTTCTATGAAGTCTAAATATAACCTTTATGATTTGCAAATGTAATATGATTTAGAACTATGCAAGAAACATGAGCCTTATAGGGGACCATTAAAATAGCAAAACAATTTTTTTGTGTAGGAGTCATTTTGTTTTGAATCTTTCTCTCCGCCCTCCACCCACCCTCCCCTCCCCAGCCTCACCATCACTTTTATAGGTAAGTTCCTTTTGCTATAGTCCAGAGGATCTCAACCTTTAGTGTGTATCAAAGGATTCCTGGGGCTTTGTCAAAATGCAGATGCCCAGACTTCCTGAGATTCTGACCATATATGTTTGACATTCGCTGGTATGCACCCCCACGGTTCTGAGGCAGAGAGTCCCTGGAGCGCACTGAGAATTTGTGCGAGATACTGAGTTCTGGCTCTCAGCGTCTGTTTGTGTAACCTTCTGTGTCCCCATACCCCTCTGTCGTAGAGGCTGGAAGGTAAGAACCACCTTCTCCAGACTCTTTGGCCACTAGCATACTGGATGAGGTTTAAGCTTTGATAAGGAGATGCCCTGGAGGTTTTGAAGGCAGAAGGGAGGCAAAGACCACTCTTTGTTTTTTCCCCTGAGACTTCTTTGCTGCCGATATATGTGCATGCTGGCAGTAGCTGGACTTCACAGTCACCGTTTGTTTAGCTTCACCATCTGGAGAAGCTATGGCTTCAGCAGTGGCGGTAGCTATGGAAACAGCAATAGCCTGACATCTCCCTGGCAGTAATAGTCCCTGCCCTCTGGATTGTGGCTGTGGAGGTTATAATCTTGAAATCAGAACCCATTTCAGTCAGCATAGGCAAGGTTCTGCTGGGGTAACAAACAACCTTGAAATCTGAAGAGTGTTTTCTTTTTACAATCAATTTCTTTTGTTTCTGTGATGTGCCAGGTGTGGATTGCTGAAGGGCTGTGCCTCATGTTGCCTCACACTAGGATTCATACTGATGCAGCAGACATCAGCCCCTCCTTTGCTGGGTACATGTGGAGGGGTGGCAAGGTGTAGGGAAATCGCGCTGGCAGTTAGATGCTCTGACCCAGAAGCAATACATGTCACACAAAAAAACCAATGGTCATAACTAGTCAAGTCCCACCTAATCACAAAGGGGTTGGGAAGTGTGCCTAGAATGTGGAGAGCTGAAAAGACTTGGTGAACAGTCCTCACGACTCCCACAGGAACCTAGAGGCAGCCTTTTAATATTAATACCATTCAGTTAATTCTTCCACTGATGTTGCATCTTATCTCTGATTTAAACTCATTGTTCTTAACATATTAGAGTGGTTTTTGCCTCCTGCACTGAACTCCAGTCAGTAAATAAACATTACCTTAGACCTCACTTTCTCTCTCATATATATATACACACACACACGCACACACACATATATATAATTGTGTAATTGATTTTGTATATATCACATATAAATCAATCTTGAATTTGTATTTAGTTCCCAGCTGGTTCAGTGGTAAAGAATCCGCCTGCCAATGCAGGAGATGCAAGAGATGTGGGTTTGATCTCTAGGTGGGGAAGATCTCCTGGAGAATGGAGTGGCAACCCACTCCAGTATTCTTGCCTGGAAAATCCCATGGACAGAGGAGCCTCGTGGGCTACAGCCCATGGGGTCACAGAATTGGACAGGACTTAGCAACTGAGCACACACATGCTATATTAAATTAATGTTCTTTGAAAATGCGTAATCGTATCATGTTCTCACCCATGGAGGCCCCAGCTTATCTTTCTGCACTAGTTAAACGCTATTCTATATGTTCTTAAAACAATGGGTATATACCATCCATCAAAACTCTGCATTTCCAGAGACTCTCTTCTCATCCCTTGACAGTTTTCCCACAGTGTCACTCTACAGAGATGCTTCAGTCTCTGGCCAGCCAGAACAGTGTTCTAGTTAGGGGATGGCCTCTGGAGCTAGGTTGACTGGGTTTGAATACCAGCTCTATGATTTCCTGGTAGTATGACTCAGGGAAATTTCTTAACCTCATGTCCCATTTTTTTCTCATATATAAGGTGGAGTTGTTTGGAGCATAATGCTTTAAAAATGATGACTGGTACAGGCTCGATAAATTTTAGCCAATTTATGCATTGTCCAATATATCAAAACTGTGAAACTTACATGGTCCAATAGATGGGGTTTTGGTAGCACTGAAGCCTAATATAGGTAGCATTTAACTCACACAGGTGTACTTTCTTTCAATTCTCTTTTCATCTTTCAAGGACAAAGTCTTCGTTAGTTTCTAGTATGTCCATTACCACCTCTTCTACACTCACTAACAGAAATGGTATGAATAGTTTGAAAAACCCCAATCCAGTCCATTAGCACACTTCTGCAGTCACACAATTTGCTACATGGTCTCCATGATCAATTTTGTAACCTCTTAAATGAAGAGCTTATTCATATCTATCCAAAATAGCCTGGATTTGTGGTTTTCTCTAGCAAAGAGGGCTCAAGAAAGTGAGTATTGATCTCGAAACACCTTTCTGAGGCTGATTCCCAGGTTAATAAGTCTTGCTGAATATTACTAGTTTGCACCTAGGCACATCTTTACCAACATATTAAATTAGCCTTTTAAATTTCCCTCCAAGCTCAGCTCCCTCTCTTCTCTCCCCTGGTTTTGTAAACGGTGCCACAGTTTTGGTGGATAAGTTTCATATTTTAGCTTATCGAGTGGTTTCCTGGAAGGTAAGGTCTTACAATCTAAGAAGAGTAGAAAGGAGGTCAGTTACTATTTTCTGCCCTGGGTACAGAGTGAACAGAGTTGATCAACTCTTCAGTTACAATGAAACTGGACATTTAGTCCTTTTTCTTTGACTTTATTCATTCCTCCATTACATCTCCTTGGGCTTACATGTCTTCATTTTCCCACCAATTCAATTTCTACTCCCCCTGAAGATGCAACAAAAGCCCTATTTTTCTTTTTCTAAAGACTTTGTTTTAGAGCTGTTTTAAGTTTATAGCAACCCTTAGAGAAAGGTGCAGAGATTTCCTGTATACCTTCTGTCCCCACATGTGCATAACCTCCCCCCTTATTAATGTCACTTACCAGAATGGTAGAATTTTCACCAAGATGAACCTATGTTGACATAAGAATCACTTGAAGTCCACAGTTTACTTTAGGGCTCACTCTTGGTACTGTATGTTCTATGGGTTGGACAAATGTATAATGCCATGTATCCATCTTTATATCATACAGAGTAGTTTTACTGCCCTAAAAATCCACTGTGCTCTCACACACCCTGTCTCCCCTGCAGCCACTATGATTTTTTATTGTCTCAATAATTTTTCTTTTTTTTTTTCAGAGCTCTGCCTTTTTTATGTAGTTAGAATTATATAGTATGATTTTCTTTCATTTTTAATTTATTCGGCTGTGCTGGGTCTTGGTTGTGGAACGTTGGATATTTAGTTGTGGTGTGACAAGTGGGATCTAGTTCCCTGACCAGGAATCAAACCCAGGTTCCCTGCATTGGAAGTCTTAACCGTGGACCACTAGAGAAGTCCCTATAGTTTGATTTTCAAAGAGGTAGCCTTTTCAGGTTGCCTTTTTTCACGTACTAATATGCATGTAAGATTTCTCCACATCTTTTTATGGCCTGGTAACTCATTCTTTTTAGTGCCAAATAATATTTCATTGTCTGGATAAACAGCAGTTTATCCATTCACCTACTGAAGGATATCTTGGTTGCTTTCAAGTGTTGGCAGTTGAGTGAAGCAGCTATAAACATCCATGTGGATTTTGTATGGATACAAGTTTTCAGCTCCTTTGGGTAAATACCAAGGTGCATGATTGCTGGATCATAGTTTTGTAAGGAACTGTCTTCCTGGGAAGCTCTTCCAAGTGGCTGTAGCATTCTGCATCCCCTCTAACAGTGCTCCTGTCTCTCCACATCCTCTTCAGCATCTGGTGGTGTCAGTGTTCTGGATTTTGGCCAACCTGATAGGTGTGTGGTGAATCCTATTTTCCTGACCCAGATAATGCGTCTTAGTCATTTTAGTTTCCCACACAATGTTGAGTCCATAATAATTGCTAAATAAATATTTGCTGAATGAATGGAAGACTTTGCCTTCTTTTATGTAGGTTGTTGCATTGAATAGCCTACATATTTTTCTTAACTAACAAACTTGTCTTCAAAATTAAATTGGGCTCTATGGAGGGCAGGAATCAACCAGACCTTACTCTCACTTGTGTAATATTCATTACCTTGTTCACAAATGTTCAATTTGAGAATTTTGTCCTTCAGGTTGTTGGCATGCCAGGTCTAGGGAATATACTTCCCAGCCTATTAATGATGATGTTCAGGGACCTTTGAATTTCCAAGGGAGGGCTGAGGATAAAGGCAAGCTGGATGACTGCCTGACAAAATACCCTCGTTTCCACCTACCCCCATCCACTCTTCACCTTGGTACCAACTCACATCTTTTGGGTCTCAGCTTGTTGGCCACATTTCCTCAGAGAAGCCTTCAGTGGTGTTTTTTTTTTTTTTTTTTTCTTTTCTTCAATATTTGTTTGTTTGTTTGATTTGGCTGTGCTGGGTTTTAGCTGCCGCGTACAGGATCTTTAGTTGCAATATATGGGAGGATGTTTTAGTTGCGGCATATGGACTCTTAGTTGAGGAATCTAGTTCCCTGACCAGGGATTGAACATGGGCCCCCTGCACTGGGATCTGGGAGTCTTAGCCACTGGACCACCAGGGAAGTCCTGAAAAGCTTGCAGTTTTTACCTGGAGAGAGTATCTCTCTGATAGTCCTGGCAACTTTTATTACTTTGTGTTTCTTTGTACAATCACTAGCTTAGCCTGGGAAATCCCCAAGGTCCCTGACTGCCACTATTTCTGCCCTGCAGCTCCAGACACAGCATGGTTCCTGGCAGACAGTAGGCCTTGTGTTCAGATTGTTCAGATGAAGGAATGACTGCTGCTGCTGCTGCTAAGTCATTTTAGTTGTGTCTGACTCTGTGTGACCCCATAGATGGCAGCCCACCAGGCTCCCCCGTCCCTGGGATTCTCCAGGCAAGAACACTGGAGTGGGTTGCCATTTCCTTCTCCAATGCATGAAAGTGAAAAGTGAAAGTGAAGTCACTCAGTCGTGTCCAACTCCTAGCGACCCCATGGACTGCAGCCTACCAGGCTCCTCCGTCCATGGGATTTTCTAGGCAAGAGTACTGGAGTGGGGTGCCATTGCCTTCTCCTACCTAGTATATTAACTTCTAACTGAATTTTCATTGATTACCATCATTTAGCCTTATCACTCTCACAACTTGGATTACAACTTTCTATTAGGATGAGTGAAAGATTTGGCATGGTGTGGAGGGTGAACTTACACTCAATGCTAGATTTTCTTTTAACTTCACTAAAATTTACCCAATACTAAATAGGTTTCTTTCTTTTCTGTTAAAAAAAATTTTTTTTAAATATGATTGACTTACAATGTTGTGTTAATTTCAGGTTTACAGCTAAGTGATTCAGTTATACAAATTCTTTTCTTTTTAATTTTAAAAAACTCTGCTAGGCTTTCAAGGCCTCAGCTTTATCATGTACATACCATCATATACCCTGGCTGTGAGAAAAGACAAAGCAATACAGGGTCAGTTTAGGACTGTCAGAGGCGATTCAGACTACACATATTTAAGAGAACAGTTCTCTTCCTCTACAATATCAGAATGACTTCAGGACCACAGCTTCCAAGGTGGTATTTCACTTTTAATTTTAGCTCTAAGCCACTGACTAATAGGACTTGAATCTGTGCTGAGAACTTGGACCATAAAAAAAAAAAAAAAATCCCCGTCCTAGACAGCAGAGGAATGCAAAGAATTAATTGCCATGTCAGGCTTCATTTTATGCATAGTTACACTGGGCTAATCTTTAGACTTTACCCATGTTTTTGAGGCAAACAGTGCATAAACATGCCCCTGCCCTTTTTTAAATGACAAGGTGGTTGGAGCCTGCTCATGAACCCCAGGAGGACCTCAGATCCCTCTTCTCCTACACATGCGAGTTGAGGCAAGTCATTAAAATGGAAAAACCCTCCTGTGCGGAGCTAAGAAGCCTGCGTGTGGTGTGGTAAAACCTGGAAAATGCAAGGGAGGCCCTGGCATCCCAGGGTCAGTTTAGCTGCAGAGCAGATGATGGTCCCTGGGTGAGGAGGTGACCAGGCTGACAGTGATATCAAGGGTGGTTCACGAGTAGACTTGATGTTCTCAGGTGTCAGAGGCACTGACCTCTATGTTGAATTGTCTATAGTTCCACCCTCTCCCCATGACTCTCATCATGAATTCATCTAAAATGAGTCTATTTCTATCATCTGCATGGATCCCCCCAGCAGCCAGAGTGGTAGTCGCTGAAAATAATGCTAATTACAGCAATAATAATAGCTGCCATTTATTGGCCATCTGCTAGGTTCTAGTAAGTTGCTAAGGGCTCTCTGTGTGTTTTCTCATTTATTCTCCACAACCATCCTGTTGTAGGCATTTCTCCCCGGGGGTGGAGAGGGGGAGTCATGCTTGTGCATGTCTTCATGTGACTCTCCCTTGTGGGAGGCGGGTCCAGACAGGGCCCCAACTCCACGGATGCCTCATGTTCCCTCTCCCTGCCTCCCACAGACAGGCCAGCCCTCAGACACTCCTGCTGGATTCTTTGAATGTGAGTCTGAGCCGAGAGTTATGAGGGCAGAGGGGATGGGAGCCTGTCCTGCCATGGCAGCGTTCTAGATGAGGTACTGCCCAGTGGTCAGAGAGCTTGGGGGTCCTACAGCTCCTGCGTGGTGCCCATCTTGACTTCTGTGAATTCCAACACGCACACTTAAAAAAAAAATTGGCTGCTCTGGGTTTTCATTGTGAACTCCAGAGCATGTGGGCTTCGTAGGTGCAGCACGTGGGTCTAGTTGCCCTGCGGCATGTGGGATCTTAGTACCCCGATCAGGGATCGACTTCACATCTCTTATATTGGAAGGTGGATTCTTTACCACTGGACCACCAGGAAAGTCCCCCAGTACACTGTTCTTGCCTTCAACCAAGTGCCCTGTCACATCTCTGAATCCACTGCTGCTGTTCTCCCTGTGTTACAGGAGAGGAGACTGAAACTTGTATAAGGTAAATAACTTGACCAAGGTCATGGGTGTGTGGCAGGAACTCTATCCCACAGACATCGGATACCAGAATCGTTCTGTCCATTGGCTGATTAAAAGGACCCTTACCTCTGCTTGCCTGGTCTGTTAGATGGGGTCGCAGCTTCTGAGAAAAAGAATGAAAGGGCCTTTTCCTCAGAAAAGACACCTGACTAGGTGTTTTCTCCCCTTAACATAAGAAGGGCAGCCTTGATTTTCTTTACTCAGTTGATCTATTCGATTCCTTCTCCCCTTTTTGTTCATCACTCTTTCCCCTCTTTTAATGCACCAAAGGATTGCAAACCTGTGGGTGATTTTAAATTAAACACTATTTTTTTAATCTCTTGAAATCAAAAGCTCCAATTAAAAGGGGGAAAAAAACCCCACAACTACATAAAACTTTATCACTTGAGCCCCAAGACAGGAAGCAGCGATAAAACAGTGACACACTAGAAACAAATTACATGCATTTATCAGTAAATGGGGCTGTGTATGCTAATGGGCTTCAGCTTGGGAATAGGAGGCCTGGCTGCATCAGGCTGGTTAAAAGCAGGATTCATTACCGGGAGCCAGTGAAGGATAGACTTGCAGTGTTGAGTGCCTGCCTTGGGTCCACTAGAGCAGTGGGGCATGTGCATTTCCCTTTGGAATGAGTTCTGCAGAGCTCTGGGTGTGAAGGGCTGGGACTGAGTGGAGACTTCCGGGAAAATAGCACCATGCTGATCCAGCCAAGGCAGGGGAACCTCAGACCAGCACTTGTCAAGCTCCTGGGATATGCCAATTACTGTACTCAGAGCTTTATTTACATATTTATTTATGTCATTTAATCCTCAAGGTAACTTTTGGATATAGGCAGTAATAACCCCATTTAACAGGGGAAAAAACTGGGGATTCAGAGGGACAATTGCTGAAGGTACCTGGGGAAGAATAGTAGGATTTGAACCCAGGGTTTACGCCAGAGCTCTATCTATGACCTTGGCAGTTGCTTTATCTCACAGGACCTGTTTCTGTGTTTGAGGATGGACTTTGATATTGGGCAGACCTGGTTTCAAGTCTCTCTTTCTAACTACCTGGATGACATCTGATAAATAACCTCTTTGAGTGTCTTTTTCTCTACATAAACTCTACTTATGCAGAGTTTTAGTTAGTTGTCAAGACATAGTAAGATCACACCAATATGAGATAGTGTAGGACATGTTGACAGTAGATGGTTGTTGATATTGCTCTTTTTTTAAAAAAAAAAAACTTATTTTGCCTCTGAAGGCTACGTATTCTTTGTATTTATTTCCCTCTAGGCTTCCTTTTCCTGGCTCTAGCCCTCAGGTTAATGCTGAGAAGCTGGGTTCCACCAGAAATGCAAGTGAGAATGGAACTGTATCTCTTCCTCCTCCTCCTCTTCTTCTTCTACAAGGGCATCGGTGTTGTACGTTTAAAAAAAAATGTCTGAATTCTTTCTCTGCTCATATGCAAGCTTGGTGGAGGCAAATTAAAACAGAATTGAGATTTCGGGGAAACAAGCATTTAAGACTATGCACTAGAACTGCTTTGCAGCATTTTTCCTTTTCCAGTGAAGTTTGAAAAAAATCAAGATACTGTATTGAGTTATTTAAAAAGCTGAATTTATTCTGTCTTAAAGGATTAAAAAATTCCTGAGACTATGTCCTTCCTACCATTTATTGTCTTTCTTTTATAAATTATGGTAAAGTTGGGAAATCATTCTTCCTTTTTTTAATGCAAAAAGGTAAAAAATCCAACCCCCCAAAACATGTGGGTCTCCATTTTGGGGGTAGGTGGGCAAATTTTATGAAATTTGAAGGTCTAAAAGAGAAGAGAGGGCTCTGCACTTTTTAGGTCATATATCTCAGAATTTTGAGTGGGCTTCTCTGGTGGCTCAGCAGTAAAGAATTGGCCTGTGATGCAGGAGATGCAGGTTCAATCCCTAGATCAGGAAGATGCCCTGGAGGAGGGCATGGCAACCCACTCTAGTATTCTTGCCTAGACAGTCCCATGGACAGAGGAGCCTGAAGGGCTACAGTCCATGGGATCACAGAGAGTCGGACACAACTGAAGCAACTTAGCATGCTTGCATACAAAATTTTGAGTAGGAAATCTTATATATATATTTATAAATTATATGTCTATTACTGATTAAGCATAGGTTAAATATTAGTACAGTATAAATACTTATTTTTTTGATTAAAACAATAAATATTTCCATACGTCAATGTACCAATTTGCGTTTTAGAGGCCATTGGTTTGGTTTAGAAAATAAAGAACCTCCAATGTTAGAACAAAGAGTCTGAGAAAACATCTCTTCAGGGCTACCTACCCTGGCTTCTATGGATGGTCTTCAGATCATTTTCATCCCCCTGGGATCCTATGCAAAAATAATATATTTGTAGTCGTTTCCCTAGAGTTTTGGTTCATTGCTTGAGTCAGATTCTCAAAGATTAAGTTCTAAAGACAAATCCAGTAATCTGTTCCAGCTGCTCCACAAGATGGAAAAGAGAGCAAATTGCCAGGGTGAAGGCAGTCAGTTTAGTCCTGAGATGGGATTTGCCTTTACTGAGTTCCTACTTATTGCTTTTAGGATTGCACAGGTTTCTGTTTCAATCTCATTTTGGGGTATTATGTATTCACAAACAAAACTGTGTAACACATTTTCTCAATTGTAGATTTATTACCTTTTTAATGCTAACAATACTTAATGAATAGTTTATCTAGAGTCAGGCACAGTTCTTAAATGCGTAACTTGATGAGTTTTGACAATACATACACATGTGTACACCCAGATTAAGATACGGTGGTTTTCCACCACTCTGAATCTTCTCTTGTTCCCTGTTTCAGGCAACCCTTCCTTCTCACCAGAGGCAATCACTATTAGAATTTCTACCACTGAAGATTATTTAGGCTGGTTTTGAATTTCTTATAGATGAGATCATTTGGTGTTCATTTCTCTTTTTGGTGACTGATTTCTTTCATTCTGTATAATGTTTTTGACATTTGTCTAAGTTGTTTGTAGTAGTCCACCCTGACTGCTGAGAAGTATTTGATGGTATGGATACACCACAGTTCATCATTCTCCTGATAAGGAATATTTAGATCATTTTCATTTTGTTGTTTAGTCACTAAGTTGCATCTGACTCTTTTTGCAACACCATGGACTATAGCCCGCCATGTTCCTCTGTCCGTGGGATTTCCCAAGCAAGTATACTGACGTGTGTTGTAATTTCCTTCTCTAGGAGCTCTTCTGACTAAGCCCACATCTTTTGCATTGCAGGTATATTCTTTACAACTGAGCTACCAGGATGCTCTGGACATGTAGATGTATTACTGTGGACAAATGCACTTACTTCTCCTAGGAATATAGGAGTGAAACGTATGGGTCATACTGTAGGAAACTAACAAACTGTTTTCAAAAGTGATTGTACCATTTTACATTTGTATCAGAAGTATGCGATTTTGTTTTGTTTTTGTTTCTGTTTTTTTTTAAACTAAACCTATATAAAACTTGTGGATTAAAAGAATAAATTTCTAAATTAAAAAAAAAAAGAAGTATGTGATGGTTCCAACTGCTCTGCATTCTTGCCCACACTTAGTATTGTCTTTTAAAATTTAGCCATGCTTGTGGGTGTTTGTGTTCTTTTCCTCCCTGCCCTTCATTTTAACACATTTGAAGTTAAGATGCTTTCTGAGTTCATATCAAAGAAATTTACCAGGCAGAGGAATAAGTAGTGACACGTCAGAGATTGTCTTTGATTGTTCGAATTCAAAATTAGAATTCATAGACTTAGAATTGGTGGACTCTGTCCACCAATTATCACCTTAGAGAGTTTTTTTGGTAGCACCTTTCAAAGTAAATCTAAAATTAAATGTGGATAGCTCATTGCAATTTAAACTGTCTTCAAAAGGATCATACTGTCATGCAGCATAGAAACAAAGTTATTGTAAATATACATTGCCACAGTTGCAACTAAAGGCAGTAATATTTTCTAAATGTCTTGGAATAATTAATAGAGTTCTCTAAGCTGTAAAAAGTTGGTATGACAATTCATATGCTTGAACTTTCTATGATTGGCTTTAGAAAGAAGCTATTTATACATATATTTCAGTTAAGGACAATGAAAGTGCTGAATTCATAGAAAATGAAGGTGAAGGCTTATTATACTTTAAGTTGTCTTGAAAGTATTTAAAAAAATTATATCTTTATGTGATTTCAAATTCAAGAGTTACAAAGCTGAACAGTTGAGTGCCTCTCTCTTGCCCTTTCCTTCTCCCTGGAAACAGCAAGTGTTAGTTTCTTATGTGAAATTAGTATGAAAACAAGCAAGTATATTTATTTTCTCTTGTTAACACCTTGTT